>NC_045428.1:594871676-595181676 GCF_902635505.1 Sarcophilus harrisii
AGAATCAGAGACAGAGACAGAAACTGAGAGACAGAGACACAGAGAGAGAGAGTAGGGAGAGAGAGACAGTGATAGAGAGAAATAGAAAGAATGAGAGAGGGAGATAAAGAAGAGAAAAAGAGAAGGGGAGAGAGACGGGGGGGGGGGAGGGAGAGAGAGACGGAGACATAGAGAGGAAGAGACTGAAAGACAGACTGAGTCAAAGAGAGACAGAGAAAAGCCATATGTATGAGTACGTATGTAGCCATCTATATGGAGAAAGAAAGAAACAGGACAGAGACAAGAGATACAGATAAGATACAGAGAGCAATGGCTGAGAGAAAGAGAGAGGCAAAGAGGAAACAACATATATATGTGTTTATATATACACCCAGTGTATATACACATACATACACACATGTAAGGAGAGAGTTAGAGACAAAGGAGAGACAGAGATAGAGAGAAATAGAGAAAACAAGAGAGAGATAAAGGAGAGGAAAAGAAAAGGGGAGAGAGACAGAGACAAAGAAAGAGAAACAAAGACAGAGACAGAGATACAGAGAAGAGACTGGCTGAGAGACAGAGGTCCAAGGGATAGAGACAGAGAGGAAGAGACATGGGTGTGTGTACATCTGTATATGAGAGGGAGACAGCTGGTGACCCGAGGTCCCGAGGAGCGGCCGGTGGGTGCCCGGGAGGGTTTGGAGGGCAGGGGGACCCCGGGGCTCGCACCTCTCTCTCTTTCCACCTTTGGGGTACCCGGGGCTCTGGGGGGGGGACGTTCTGCTGTGTCTGGTGTCTGCTCCTCGATCCCTTTGCCCTGGGCGGGGCTGGACACGCTCTCAGAGACGCCCCACAGGGCAGGGCCAGGTGGGTGCTGTTCTGGGTCCTGAATGGGACAGTCTCGAGAGGTTTTAAGGACCCCAGGGCATAAATCGAGGCAGGGCTCGGTGGAGAAAGGACGAGAGTCCTTGAAGGTCCCTGCCCGAAGGTCAAGGCTGGCAGGACCCCGGAGAGCCCGTGTGCTCCAGGGGAGGCCTGAGGCCGGGGCAGGGTCTGAGGCCATTCCCCTCTCAGGGAAGCTCTGCCTGCCCCTTAGCTCTGTTCTCAGGCCTTTCTCCTGCTCGGCCTGATTCCGGATAAACACCTGCCTCCCTGTTCCCTCTCATTCTGCCCTTCCCTCCTTCCTGTGGGAGCCCTCATGTCGGGGTGGCCTGAACCTGAGCCTTCTTCCAGTGGGGACTCATTTCCTTACTGTGGGGGGGGGTGTCTGAGGGCCCGCCCCTCCCCCAGCACCAGATCTGGGGAGCCCAGAACCTCTCAGCTCGGCCTGGGTCTGGGGTCTCCCGCTGAGGGCGGGAGTGTGTCCCTCCTCTCCCTCACAGAGGGTACCCAGGGGGGTGATGATACTTAGAGAAGAGGTGGGAGACTCTGGGACACCCTTGGCCTGGCCTTTGAAGCAAAATGAAACCGGGAATGGCTTCAGCCTGTCCCCATCCCTGGCCTGACTTCAGTGCAGGTCCAGCCCCAGCCTCCCCCCCAGGCCCCATCCCAGCCCCCAGCCTCAGCTCCCTTTGTTACTAGAGGGGGAGGGGACTTGCCAGTGGAGGGGCCTCATCCTGACCCTCGACCCCTCTCCCCCTCCCATCTCCCCCCAGGGCTCAGGGGGGTGGGCCCACGAACTCCTTGCCTGGGTCCCCTGGGGCCCGCCAGCCCAGTGACGTGATGGACAGCTCTGACCATCGGCCAAATGGCCCAGGGAGTGAGCCAGGGGCCGGGGAGGGGGAGGGGAGGCGACTGAACGGCTAAACCAGGGGGGCTACGGCAGGATGTGGGAGGGGGCAGAGTGAGGGCCGAGGTTAGCTGGAGGGAGCAGAAAAGGAGTGTTTGGGGACAGATGAGTGTGGGGTTAGCAGGAGGCTGGGGGGACCATCTGGTGAGAGGTTAAAGGGAGAAGAGGGTTTGGGAGAACAGTGGGCAAAGCGTGGGGGGGGAGTGGGAAGGGACTGGAAAAGGCGTGAGACACAGCGAGTAAACTCTGGGGGTGAACAGAGATTGGGAAGACCTGCTGCTGGGGGGTGTGGAAGCTCCTTGAGAAAAAGGACTATTTTTAGGGGTCACTTCTGAGATGGACAGAGACTGGGGGAGGCCTGCTGGTGTGGGGGAGTGGAAGCCCCCTAAGAGAAAGGATTATTTCTAGGGGTCACAGATTGGGGGAGCCCTGCTGCTGGGGGTGTGTGGAAGCTCCCTAAGAGAAAGGATTATTTCTAGGGGTCACTTCTAGGGACAGAGATTGGGGAGACCTGCTGGTGGGGGTGGATGGAAGTCCCCTAAAAGAAAGGACTATTTCTAGGGGTCACTTCTGGGATGGACAGAAATTGGGGGAGACTTGCTGGTGGGGATGTATGGAAGCTCCCTAAGAGAAAAGACTTTTTTCAGGGGTCACAGATCGGGGGAGACCTGTTGGGGGTGTGTATGGAAGCCCCCTAAGAGAAAGGACTATTTCTAGGGGGTCACTTCTGGGATGGACAGAGACTGGGGGAGGTTCTGCCAGGAGGGAAGTGCCCGGGGGGCAAATATGAAATGGGAAGGGGCTGGGGGTGTGCAGAGTCCCCCACCCCTCCTTGGGCCGGTGGCTCCACTCTCTCTGAGCCTCCCAGCTACCTGCCCTGTCCCCAGCCTCCGCCTGCCCAACGCAGGGAGTTTCAGAGAAGGGGGGGAAGATTCCCTGGCGCGGGAGAAGCCGGGGGAAAAATATAATGGGAAGTAAGCTGCCGAGGCTGGCTGAGACAGAAAGGGCAGCAGCCAGCGAGGGGGGGCGCAGGGGGGTGGGCGGCCGCGGCCAGGCTCTGAGGAGGCCCGGCCGGCTCTCGCACCGAGCCCTCCGCGTCCCCCCTGCCGGCCCCCTCCAGCCGCGATCGATCCAGTTTCTTGGCAATAAAGCATTTTTATTGTCAACTGCCCTGAATGCTAAATGTGAGGCCTGGTCCTTCTCCTCCCCCCCACCGCCACTTTGCTGCCCCCCCCCTGCTCCTCAGCCATCCGCCTCCCCCCCAGCCCTCAATATCAGCTCCGTCCATCACCCGCCTCCCTCCCCCTCCTCCCTTGCAGTCCCTGTATCTCGGAGAAGCTCCCCCAGGCTCCCCCACATCCAGAGCCCGCCTGAGACCCCGGCCCGGGCCGCCACCTGGCCGGCTGCTCCCCTTATTACCCCACAGCCGCCTCTGTCCATCCCCGGGCCCTGCTCGGGCTCCTTTCCGCCATTGCGCCCACCCCCAGCCCGGCGGTCCCTCAGCGGCTCCCGCGGCATCTGCCCGGGCGCTCTCCCAGCCCCCTCGGCTCCCGGCCCTCTCTCACCCCAGCCCCCTCCCCAGGCCCTGCTTGGAAGCCCCAGACGCGGGCTCCTTCCTTCCCTCGTTCCTCCTCTTCCCCTTTTTCTCCTTCTAGTCTGTGCGTGAGAACCCCTCCCCCACAGCTGGCCAGCTGCACTCCCGAGATGGGCAACTCTGGCCTGGCCTAATTCCCTCCCCTCCCCCCTCAGCATCTTCATCCATCACCCCGGCTTCTTTCTGTTCTGTCCCAGCCTTGATGAGAAGTCAGCTGTCCCTCCGCCCAGAGGCTCCGGAGACCCCGGGGGCCCCCACTTTCCCCGGCTTGTTCCCCGGGCCCGCTCCCCTCATCCCCCACATCCTGGTCCTCTGGTTCCCGGAGCCCTGGAAGCAGGGGCTGGGACTGCTCTGGGCCTGAGGGCGCTCTTCTGGCTTAGAGAGGCAACCTGGCCTGTGGTCGGGGACTCTAACCCGCCTCAAGCACTTACCTGCAGGGTGACCTCGGGGAGGTCACTTTCCCTCGGCAGCCTCAGGTTACTCACCTATAAGATGAGAGGGTTCAGTTGAAGGCCCCCAAGGTCCTTGGGATCCATCCTAGACTTTAAGGTGCCCACTCCCACATCAAGTGTACTCGTTACCTATCTTCCTCCTCCTCTTCCTCCTTATATTCCAGGGCCCTGGGGCTGTCACCTGGATTCCCTGGCTTCCTGCATGTCTCAGGTAAAGTCCCATTCTCTGCGAGGGGCCTTCCCCACCCCCCTTAGTTCTAGTGCTAATGCTTTCCTTCCCCATGAGCTCCAGCGGTGCCTTTCTGTAGTTTGGACTTGCCCTTTGCATGTTCTCCCCCCATTAGAATGTGAGCTCCTTCACCAAAGGGGCCGTTTTTGCTCTTTTGCCCCTGGTGCTTTGCACACAATAAGCACTTAATGAATGTGTTTAGATTTCCCCCCCTCCTTTCCCACTCCACACAACTGCCCCTTCCCCACCTTTCAGGGGCATAAGAACAAGCTGTGGGGGTGTCAAGGAGGGGCTCTGAGGGACCAAGAAGGTGGTTTGGAAAAGGGGAGGGACGGAGAGGAGGGAGTGGTGGGAGGGCAAGTGCTCAGGAGAGGAATTGGGGTACAAAGAACTGGCTAAGGAAGGGCAAGATGCACCAAGGAGGGGAAACTGAGGCAGCATTTATGTGGCCAGTGCTGAGACACCCCAACACTGTTATCCTTTGCCCATCCCCAAGGCCCTGACACCATTCCTCTTTTTGTCCTTCTCTGCTTTGTGCCCCTAAGCCCTGCTTTTCTCTCCTTAACTGGCTTTTCCATCCCCTCAGGCCCCAACCTGGTCTCTAAGCTACCCCCTCTCATCTGTAGCCATCTACTCCAATAGCCATGCCTTTATCTTTGTGCTAAAGAGAGCTCTGGACTGAGAGGACACCTCGGTTGTAGCTCCGAGCCTGCCTAGAACCCACTGTATGGACAAACATCTGCCCTATCCAGGCTTCAGGGGTCTGGTCCATAAAATGAGGACCTGGACTTGATTAAACCTAAGATCTCCGCTGGCCCTGACACTCCATGCTGGAAGGCCCCCCCATGTCTGACATTCCATGTGCTAAAGCTCCTCCAAGTTCTGACATTCCATGTTCTAAAGCCCTTCCCAGCTTTGATATCCCCTGTTCTAAGCCCCCTCCCAGCCCTGACACTCCATGTTCTTGGGTCCTCCCGTGTTCTGGGGGGGCTCTTCTCACAGTGGGCAGCCGGCTTACTCCATTGGGGTCTTTGTCTGTAAGGCAGTGGATCGTAACTGTGGTGTGGGCTCTGTGCAGGGGGAGCTGTGTCCTCTGGCCAAGGTGCTGAAATGCCGTCTCCTAGGAGCCTGTGAATTTCCCATTTTGGAATATTCAGTTTAAGATCCTGGGATTTCTAAGATGTGTGTGTGTGTGTGTGTGTGTGTGTGTGTGTGTGTGTGTGTGTGTGTATGTGTGAGTGTGTGTATATGAGTGTGTGTGTGTGTGTGTGTAAGTGCAGTGGATACTTCTGTCTTGACCTTCTTCCCTCCCATCCTCCTGCCATCCTCATGTCACTAATGTTTCTCATCTTCAGCCCCAAGTCCAGCTTCCTGTTCCCCCCCCCCCCGTCCCGGATTTCACTATTCCCTACTTCCTTCATGGTCTCTCAGCCACTGGTCTCTGCCCCTCCCTCCCCCTCTATCCCTGTATTCTTTTGCTTGCAGCCTGACTCAGTCTTGCCTCTGATCAGAAATTCTCTCTGACTCCTTTTAGAGGCTGGAACACTGCCCCCCTTCTCCTTAGAAACCTGACCTCAGCCTTTCTCCTCACCTCTGGTTCTCTGGAAAGGAGAGGAGGGCATTATTCTCCTCTTTCCCAGTTCTATCCCTGTATCCTCACAGTATCACACGAAACCCTGCATCTGGAGCTAAAAGGAGGCTGTTGGGAGCCGTGGAGTCCCACTCCCTCATTACATTATTTTATTTTTTTTTCAATTAACAAAAATCTATTTTCTCTTCTTCCCACTGGAAAAATATAATCCTCGTAATAAACATGATGAGTCAAGAAAAACAAATTACTGCATTGGACATGTCCCCCAAACAGATGTCTCAGCTGTACCCTAAGTCTATTATCTCTCTGTCAGCAAGTGCAGTTCTCTCATTTTAAAGATGAATAGACTGAGACCCAGAGAGGGCCAACGATTTGCTAAGATTCGGGCAGGATTCCACTCCCCTTGTTTCTAGATGAGGGAACATAATCCCAGCAGCCACTTGTCCAAAGTCACTCAGGGGTAAGTGCCAGAGTTCGAATTTTTAACTTGGCTTCCCCAACTTCAAAGACTTTCCCACTCCACCATGTTGCAGTCAGTCATAGACTTATGTCATCTACTAGTGGGAACCCGAACTGCCATCGAGCCAAACCAGATTTCACAGACAAGGAAACTAAGGGCAAGAGAAGGGAACTCTACTATCACAGATCATTAATTAGGCAAAATTAAAACAGCTCCTCTGATTCTGAATTCCCCACTTCTCCCGTGACATCATGTCGCCTCTCGGCCTCGGGATTAGACGCCCATTATGGTCACTCCTCAGAAATGTCACTCGCCTCTTCTTTATCTCCCTTTATCCGTAAAACAAGTGATGATCTCCAAGAGTCCTTTCAACTCTAAAGACACAATTCAGAGACTCAGGAGTTCAAGGCCACCCGGTGATGTTCCAGCAAGGCCAGGACTGGAAGATCATTTTCTACCCCAATTCGGATCGCTTAGGGTTAGAGGAGGTAAGATGGTGTCTTACTTAAGAGGATTTATAGAAATTCTTAGATAACAAGATCTATCCACAAAGCTCTTACAAACCTACTGTGTGCCAGACACTGGGGGCAAAAGCACCTCTGCCCTGGAGAAACTTACATTCTCTTGGGAAGTGGGGACAACTGAGGCAGCTGGGGGTACCCTAGGGCAAAGGGTGCCAGGACTGGAACCAAGAAGACCTGAATTCAGATCTAGCCTTAGAGACTTACTCACTGTGTGACTCTGGACAAGCTGTTTATTCTCTGCTTCCTTCAGTTCAGAAAGAGGGAATAATAATAACTCCTCCCTCCCAGGGCCTGTTGTGAAGATTTAGCATAGTATCTGTACACCATAGGCATTGTATAAATAAAATTATTATTGTGGTTACAGTGTAGACACAGATAAGTATAGGAGGCAGCATGGTTCTATAGAAAGAAACACGAGGTCACGAAGATAGTTCAGATCCCAAGTCTGCTCTTGACACTGTGTGCAATCCTGCACAAACCATTGAACCACTCTGTCTTGTGTGTAAATTCAGGGAGTTGGACTCAATGACCTCTGATGGCCCTTTTGGGTCTAGATCTATGATGATCAGCAAAAAACAGTACATATTGTGTTACCTATTGTAACAGTATTTCCCATACATAGGAAACATATGTTTCCTACGTATACAAAGTATATTTTGTATATATGCAAAGTAAATTCAAGAGGGAAAGAGTGGTAACAAATGGGTGGGGA
The DNA here is from genome assembly GCF_902635505.1 of Sarcophilus harrisii. Taxonomy (NCBI): domain Eukaryota; kingdom Metazoa; phylum Chordata; class Mammalia; order Dasyuromorphia; family Dasyuridae; genus Sarcophilus; species Sarcophilus harrisii. Next base: position 594,879,010 of record NC_045428.1, read on the forward strand.
TCAGGAAAGACCCCCCTGAAGAGGTAAGAAAGCGCCTGAGCTATGCTTTGGAGGAAGCTAGGAGGGGCGTCCCGGATGTGAGGTACAGCTCGCAGGCCAGCGTGATTGCCATGGAATATCGTAAAAAGGGAGTTATGTGAAACCAGATAGGAGTGGTAGCTGGGAGCCAGGCTGTGGAGAGCTTTAATTGCTAGGTTGAGCAGATTAGATTGTCTTTTATTTTCAAGACAGTAGGAATCTAAAGGTGTTTTTTTGGTGGAAGACCTAGGTTTCAGGACTGTCAGTGGGGTGGCCGGGTGGTGGTTGGATTGTAGAGAAGGGAGTCTGGAGGCAGGGATACCACCAGGAGTCCAGGTGAGTTTAGGTGGTTAATAAAGAGAAGGGGACAAGTAGGTGGAGCTGATAAGATGCTACAATTGATTGGTTATGGGAGTGAGAGTCAAGGATAACTCTGGGTCATATGCTGAATGATTAGAAGGATACGGCCATGCCGTCAACAAAAATGGGCAAGTTTGAGGACGAATGGGATTTTGGGGAAAGAGAGCGGGCTGTGTTTTGTATGTCCTGGGTTTGGGCAGCCTATGGGACACCCAAGTGGAGCTGTCCAATAGCTAGTTGATGATGTGGGAGCTGGGAGTCATCTGACCATGGGAGCTAAGGAGCCCACCAAGGATATACAGGATAGGAAAGGTCCTGACAGGGTCCCAGCAGGCGCCTGTATTCAGTGGGCAGGTAGAGGGTGATCCAAGTAGCAGCAAGAGGTGCAGGAGAAGAACCAAGAGAGAAGTCACAGTTACTCCAGATTGAGTTTATTATTGTTATTACTGTGGTTTTAAGGTGCATCCCTCACAGCACAGGAATGGTCCTGTTTTTTAATAGAGGAGGAAACTGAGGCTCAGAGAAGGGAAAGGATGGTAAGTGGAAGTCACTTCTTGACCTTTTGTTGAGGGTGATTTCCTGTGGTTTCCCTGGAGCTGTCACTGAGCCCCTTCTCTCCCCCCTGCCCAGTTCTTTCCATAAAAGATGAGGCACTGTGTCAGAGAGGTTATTCTGGGTGTCCTTTTCCGCTGTCTCTGAACCTTTCTGACGCCACATGCCCCAAGAGAATTCTAGGATGTTTCAGACTACCAGACTTTGAATAGGAACGGTTTCTTGGGAACCACTGAGTAGACTCCAGGGTCCACTCAGAACCTCTGGAAGAGACAGAATCTCTGGCCCAAAAGGCCTGGGGAGCTGACTTCAGTGTAAAAGAGCAAGGTGAAGCTGGGGGGCTTGGATTGCTGACCCCCCCACAAGAAGCTTTACCTTCTCCTACATTCTGGTCAGGTAGAGAAGGGAGAAGCTATGGAGGGGACCTTAAAAGTCTCTGATAATTCACTCTGAAAAGACCCTGGCCCACAACTAGGACCTGGGAAGGTGGATCATTTTAATCCCCTTATTTTATAGATGGAGAAGGCAATGGATAATAGTCACTGCCATTTACATATCAATTCAAATATACTCTTTTTTGGAGCCTCATGACAGTCTAAGGAGTTCAAATCATCCCCCTCTTTCCCAATTCTCCCTCTTCTGACCTTGGAAACATTCTCTCCAAAGTTTGATTTTCTCATTGTTTAAAATAAAGGGGCCGAGGTTATGACCTCTAAGGGCCCTATCATCTCCAGATCCATGAACCTTGTGACATAAATAGAGGTAGAGACTAGATCTGTAGTTTCACTGGTATCTGGGACCCCCAGATGAGGAGGCTCCTACCTCTCAGAGTTCCTTGGGGCCCTGAGAAGTTCAGCAGCTTGCAATCTATGAGTTAGAGGAAAATTTTATAATGTTCAGAGGAAGAAACTGAGACAGGGAGAAGTTCAATGATTTCCTCCAAGTTACATTGCTAATATTCTGAGGGGAGATTATGACTACAAGTCTAGCATTCTCTCAAGACAGAAGGCTCAGGAAAGAAAGAAGAAATCCCTGAAGTCTCACAGCCAATTAATGGAAGAAAAGGGGAAACTAACTCTAGGTCCAGATCCAGAGCACTGCACAAGAGTCCCTCTATCCCTTGGGACAAACTTAGTAGGAGACAGAGAGACAGAGATGAGAAACAGAGACAAGAGACACAGAGACAGACAGACAGAGAGAGAAAGAGACACACAGAAAAAGAGACAGACACAAAGAAAGACAGAAACAGGCACAGATAGCGACAGAGAGGCAGAGACAGACACAGATAGGGACAGAGAAACAGTCACAGGCACAGACACAGATAGGGACAGAGGCAGAGACACAGCACAGATAGGGACAGAGAAACAGTCACAGACACGAAGATAGAAAGACAGACACAACGGAGACAGAATGCCATGCAAACACACCTAAGGCCTGAGGAGAATGTCAGGAGGAAGAATCCACAGCAGACTATGTGGGGAGGCTGGAGAGGGAGGAAGAGTGACCCAGAGCTGGGGAAACATTGGAGGGAAGGAAAGTGGAAAAGTAGAGACAGCCTAATAGTCCATGTTGGGGTGGGATGGAAGAGAAAGCTCCCCTAAGAAGCTGGCTTGGAATACAGGAAGCTGGAGGTGGGAGGAGAGCAGGAGAAACAGGAGAGAACCGGAGCCTGGGAGATAGTCTCCTAGGAGGAGAAAGGTGGAGAGAGCCCCAGAATGGGGGAGAGTGTCCCGAGTAGCTTGGGCAGATGAAGAGTTGGTTTGGGAGACTGGGGAAGCCAAGTGAGAGCCAGAGCCCAAGAAAGTGTGTGATAGGGGAGGAGGTTAGAGAGATCCTGAGCTAAGAGAGACTGTCAAAGGGAGAGGAGGCTGGAGAAAAGGAGAGCTCTCCGTGCTTTAGAACAAGGTGGAGGAGGAGAGAGGGGAACGAAAGAAGGGAGAGAGGGAGAGGAGGAAAGGGGAGAGACAGAGAGGCAGAGAGAAAGGGAGGGAGCAAGAGAGGGGAGAGAGAGACAGAGGAGGGAGGGAGGGAGCAAGAGAGGGGAGAGGAGAGAGAGAGAGAGAGAGAGAGAGAGAGAGAGAAACTCCCCGGTTGGGGAGCCGGGGAGGAAGGAGACTGAAGAAGCCTTGAGACACCCCTAAACTGGATCTTCAGTTTCGGGGGAGGTTGAAGAGTTGGAGAGGCCCCAAGCCCTCGCGGGCCGTAGGGAAGTGGGGCTCGGGAGTCGGGGGCGCCGACGGGGAGGGCGCCCAGCGGGAGAGCTGTGGTACTCTGGCCGTCCCCCGCGGCAGGCGGCTCCCCCGCCCCCCAACCCCCCGCCCAGGCCCCGGGGGACCCAGCTCTAATAATGTATTTGATCGACTCGCCGGCCGCGTACAAGCGATTATTGTCTTGTCGGGAGTCAAACGTATCGATCCGGCGAGAAATATGAGCGAAGCAATGGAGCCCGCGTGTCAGTTAGCGGCCCCGCCGGCCCTGGGGAGCCCCAGCCGTCTCCTTTAATTACCGCTCAGCCCTGAGCCCGGCCTGGCCTCCCCCTCCGCCCGGCCCGCGCCCCTCGGGCTCCCCACTGCTCCCCAGTGCCCTCCCGCTCTCCCGCGCGGACTGCGCAGCGACACGCGTCCCCGGCCCAGCCTCTCCGCCGCCCTTCCGCGGCCTCCTCCCGGGGCCTCGGCCACGGCCGGCCTGGGGGGCCTTCCGCCCCTCCCTCCCTGACCGTCGCGGGCCGCGGCCTCACTGCGCCGCCGGCCTCTCCCCTCCGCACTGGCCTCCCTTTTTGTTTATTCCTTTCCATTAGGTGATCTTTATTTTCCGAGTTTTAATTTCCCCTTTTCATTATGTTTAATGGTTTTTTTGGCAGGGAGGGGGGGTGGGAGGGGCCTAGTGGGAGGTTCCTGTTGGGGGGAGTTTTCCGACCTGGGGTTTGGGGAGTTGGGGAGAGTTTTTGGGGGAGGGGATTCTGGAGTTGAGCCAAGGAGGTTTTGGGGGTTAGGGGGAAGGGAGTGGGTTTGGTGTTGGGGAGGGGTTTCCTTTATTTAACTTGAGTGACCGGAAGTGTTTTTTGGAGAAGATTTTTGAAAGGGGAAATGACTTTGCCAAAGCCCGGTGAATTAATGGACAAGATTTAGATTCCAAAGAGGATTCCGTCAGTTTTCTGGTTTTTAGAGATTAGAGGGGGGGTTTAAAGTTAGAGGGTTTGAGAATGAGAAATTTCGTTGGGGGGGAAGAGCCCAAACAGAGTTGGGGGGTTGGAAAAGGGAAACCAGAGTTAGGGAGGGGTTTAAAAAGGGAAATGTTGGGTTGGGAGAGAGGTTTTGGGAAAGGGGGGTATTGTGGGAGGGAGGGGATGTTGGTTGGGGAGTTTAGAAAGGGGGTACAAGTTTGGGAGGGGTTTAGAAAAGGGATGTTAAAGGGGGAGGGGTTTAGAAAAGGAAATTTTGGGGGGCCTTAGAATAGGGGGTTGGGGTTAGAGGGGGTTTGGGGGGTTGGGGTTGAGAGAGGAGAAAAGGGGGGTATTGACTGGGAGGGGTGAAATGGGATGTTGGGGTTGGAGGGGTTTTAGGAAAAGGGAATGTTTGGGTTGGGGGGCCTTTAGAATAAAGGGGGTTAGGGAGGGGGGTTTAAAAAGGGGAAATGTTTGGGGAAGGAGGGAGGTTTTTAGAAAAGGGGATGTTAGGGGTTGGGGGGCAAATAGGGGTGTTAGGATGGGAGGGGCCCGGAACCCAGAAACCTGGAGCCCGGTGGACCCTTTTTGTGGTTTATTTTTGGGTATTGAGGTTTCCGGAGGCTTGTTTGAGGGTTCATAATGAGTTGGGAAGATTTGGCCCGGAATTTTGCCCTTTTGGATTTAGAGGATAATTTGCCAAAATGGAGATTGTTGCTGAGCCCGCCAAGTTTTTTCCGGGGGTTTGGGGGGGTTGGTTTTGGGGCCCCGGTTTTCCGGTTTCTGTTTCCCTCCGGGGGGGGTTTCTGCCTTGGGGTGGGATGGAGAGGGAGGTGGAGAAAGAGTAGAGGGGGGCTTTAATGGGGGGGGGAGGCCCTGGGTAAGTTAGTGGGATTTCCCTGGTTTGGGTTTTTGGTTTTGGTGGGGGGGGGGAGGAGGTGTTTGGGTTTTTCCCTGAACCCAGCCCCTCCCCCTTTGCCCCAGGTTTTGTCCGTGGGTTTTTCCCTCAGGGAGGGCGTGTTTAACCCAGGCCTTTTCCTTTGGAAAGGGAAGGAATTTGAAATTTCTTGCGCCCGGGCCGGGATTGGGCCTGTTTCCGAGGGTTGGGCCTGGGTTTGTTCAGGCCAAGGACTTCGGAGGAAGGGGCTGGGTCCGGCTGGAGCCTTGGCGGTGCTTAAAGGCTTTGCCCCCACCGTAGGGGCACGGAATGTCAGGGCCGGAAACCAAGAGTGGAGAGCCAAGGGATCCTGGGTCCCCTTGGCCCTTTTTTACCTTTGGAGAAACTGGAGGTCCCAGGCGGGGAGGAGGCTTCCCTGGAGGGCGGTTGGGCCTGGCCAGAGGCCCCGCCCTGGGTTTTGAAAGGGAGGGGTTGGAGCAACCTGGTTTCCCTTGAGGCCGTGGTGTTTTTGTGCTTGGGGGGAGTTTCCCAAAGGGGGTTCCTGCCCTGTGGTTTTCTGGGGACTTTTGTCCTTGGGGGTGGGGACCTTGGGAGGGGGGGGATGAAACTTTTGTTTTAGTCAATTGGTTTTTCCCGCCTTTGTGTTGGGCTGCAAGGACCCGGATGGGGGGGTTTGGTGGGGAGGGGGAGGGAGGGGAGAAGGTTTTTGTTTCCTGTTTCCTGTTTTTTGAGTTTTTTGTGTTTTTTCTTGGAAGTGGTTTTGTTGTTAGGTTCCCAGTTTTCCCTTTGTTTCTTTTTTTCTTTTGTTTTGTTTTCCTTGTATTCTTGTGTTTTTTCTTTCCTTCTCAGCCCTTTCCTTAAGGACACCCCTTCTTTTCCTCGGATCTTCCTCCCCAGTCGTGTCCCCCCTGCAGCTTTCCCTGCCCTCCTGTCTCCCTCTTCCCCACCTCTGTATCCTCTCTCTGTCCTGCCCCCTGTCTCTGGCCCCCTGGGCCAGAAGGAGTTCCCAGAGGCCCCTCTTCCCCTGTAATAAAGGCTTTTGCTCTCACTTCTTTCTCTTCATTTCCACTCCCTCCCCCTGCCTTCTCCTTCCATCCCCTCACCCTCAGTTTTCCCCGTCATGAGACAGAAGATACCCTTAATCGATGATAGAACCAGGAGGGGGGGGGGTGTTAGGGACACCTGTCCATGTCCCCCGGGCTTGGGTGTCCGAATCTGTGTGTCTCTGTGAATGTGTATAAACTACCTTTATCTCAGAACGTCGCAGGCAGGTGAGAGCTTAGAACAGAGAATACTGGAAATCGGAGAGGTCTTGATTTATGGAAACCAGAGTTAATAGAACCTCAAGAACAGAATGTAGGATCTGGAAGTGGCTAAAGTTCCCAGAATGCAAAGGAGCCTTCCAAGCTTGGATGTCCGAATCTGTGTCTCTCTGTGAATATGTATAAACAGGCAGGTGAGAGCTTAGAACAGAGACTGGAATCAGAAAGATCTTGATTTATAGAAACCAGAGTTAATGGGACCCTAAGAGTACAGAATGTAGGGTCTGGAAGTGGCTAGAGATCCCAGGATGCAAAGGAGCCAGATTGTCAGAGCAGGAAGAACCTTAGAAATCAGAATGGCAAAGGAACAGGACTCTAGAATATGTAATTTCAGAGCTGCAAGAGACCTTAAAACCTAGAACATAACACGTCCAAAGCAAAAGGCACTTTAGAACTTATTAGTCAACATAAGACACAGTGGAGAGAGTGCTGGACTTGGAGTTAGGAAGCTCCCCGTTCAAATCTGGCCTCAGACACTTGCTAACCGTGTGATTCTGGGTGAGTCTTTTTTACGACCTCCATCTGCCTCAGTTTCCCCAGTTGTATAGAAATATTCCTTGTGTCCCATATTTTGTGCAGATCAAAAGAGATAACATTTGCAAAGCTCTCAGCACAGGTTCTGGCACTGCAAATGCTGTGATCGTTTAGGGAGCTGACATTGTTTTGGAGGAGACATTCTGCATGGGTATTCAGATAAAATGCAAAATAAATGGAAAGCATTTTGAGGGTTGAGGGCCCAGGCTGCAGCCGGATCAGGAAAGACATTCTGGAGAGGGGAGGGCTGGAACTGAATCTTGAAGGAAGTGAGGGATCCTACAAGGAGGAGGTGAGGAGGGGGCCCACTTTAGGTCTGGGACCTACTAATGAAAAGGCACAGGTGTGTCCTGTGACTTCAGTGTCATAGGGAGGCAAGGCCAGGGAGCTGGTTTGTCATGACTTTAGGATAATGGGGTTGAAGTCATAGGCCGGTTTTGTTTTGGAAGTAATAGGGAGCTATTGGAGTTTATTGAGTAGGGGAGTGACCTGATCAGATCTGAGCTTAAAGAAGGTCTATGGCTATGATGAGGAGGATGAGGAGAAGAAAGGAGAGATATGGAGCACAGAGATAAGTCAGGAGCTATTGCAGTTTTCCAGGAGAAAAGGGATGAGGGCCTGTGCCCGGTGGAGGCTACGGGAGACAGGGAAGGGTTAATGCAGGAGATGGGAGAGGAGTGAAAAGCTACCAGATCTGGCACCTGCCTGGATATGTGGGGGAGAGGGGGAGCAGAGGATGACTGAGGCTGAACCTGGGAAACTCGAAGGAAGGTGTGAAAAATAGGAAAATTCAGGAAAAGGAGTCGGAGGGGGGGGGCAGGGAAGGGAATGAGGCTTGTTTGAAACAATCAGTCTATCATAGAATGTCAGAGCTGGGAGGGGGTTTAGAACAGGGGATGTCAGGGCTGGGAGGGCCTTAGAAAAGGATATGTCAGGGCTGGGAGGGAGGTTAGAACAGGAGACGTCAGGGCTGGGAGGGCTTTAGAACAGGGGATGTCAGGGCTGGCAGTAGTCTTCAAGAACATCTGACCCACCTCCTCATTTTAAACATGAGGAAACTGAAATTAAAGAAGTTGACATAAGTTCCCATCAATTCTGCTGAGCCCGTGTCCATGTCCAGGTCAAGCCCAAGGATCAGGTCTTCAGACTGAGCAGCCTTTCCTCATCATTTTTCCTTGGAAGCACCTTTTCCATTACAGGGCCCTGCCCACGCTGCTTAATTCGGCCACCCCGGTGGGCTCCCACCTGGGGACACCCTGAAACTGGCCCTGCCAACTGGATCTCACGTGCTCCCAGGGAGAGGGAATGCAGTGTTGCAAAGTGAGATACAAAGTAATTGGGGGGGGGGGGTGTTTGCTGGTTGAATGAGAGGATGTCCAGGCTGAGGGGAGTGTGTGTGTGGGGTCAGTGAGGACTCTCTGGGGGAAAGGTGAGCCCTGAGGCAGCCTGGAGGGAAGGGACAGAGGGGAAGGGTGTACATCCTAGAGACGGGGGAGTTCAAGGGCTGGGGAAGAGGGAGAGCTGCGAAGGTTGGCCCAAGCCAGTGTGTGGAGGATGGAGGAGGCTGGGAGGCTTCCTCCCTGGGGCAGCCGGGAGGACGGGAAGCAAAGGAGGGCGAGAGTGTGGACCTTAGGGCGGTTATCTGGGGAATTATGGGGAGAGAGCTCAGGAGAGGGGAGAAGGTGGGACCAGCAGAGAAGACAGGCCCCAGATTGCTCTGGCCCAGATGATGGGCCCAAGAGAGGAGGGTGACTGCAAGGGGAGGAGGGCATGGAGATGTGTGGGCGTATAGCTGGCGGGCCTTGGGGATGACTCTGAGATGATGAACCGGGGATGGGGACCCTGGGGTTACCCTCAGCGGAAACAGGGAAGCTCGCAGGAAGGCCTGGGTAAGCAGCGGGAAGATAACGGTCCTTCTGCAGACTTAGTGGGCTTGAGATCTCCCACCAGGAGGGACGATCCGGGGACATGTCTCTCTGTCGGGTGGCCTGTGATGAGGCTCTGGGGATGGACAATGAGATTTGGGGGTCCTCTGCATAGAGATAGTCCTCAAACCTTGAAGTGGCCAACGGGGGGAGAGAGACAGAGACAGAGACAGGGAAAGATGCAGAGAGAAACATAGAAAAACAGAGAGAGAGAGGCAGAGAGAGGGAGAGAGAGAGAGAGAGACAGAGAGAGGAGAGACAGAGAGAGGAGAGAGAGAGAGAAAGAGAGAGAGATGGAGAGACAGAGAGAGACAGAGGGAGGGAGAGGGGAGAGAGAGAGAAAGAGAGAGAGACAGAGGGAAAGAAAGAGAGACAGAGAAAGAGGAAGAGAGAAGAGAGAGAAAGAAAGAAAAAGAGTGAGACAGACAGAGAGAGAGGGAGAGAGAGAGAGAGCAGAAAAGAGGTCCATGGTAGAGCCTTAGAGTGGGCAGAGGGATGGGGAAAGTGACCATGGTCCAGTAAAGGGGATGAAGGAGGGATGCATAGTACACAGAAGGGCAGAGTGTGAGGAGAAACAGGCTGAGTTGAGTTAGAGGAATATAGAATGTCAGGGCTGGGAGGGGGCTTAGAACAGGGGGTGTCAGCGCTGGCCATTCAGCCCAACCTTTTCTGAAAGATGAGCAAACTGAGGCTTGGAGCCATGTAGGCTAAGATCCCCCCAGGAGAGAGCCTGGACTAGAACATGTCCTTCTGGGCCCCTGCCCCTGCCCCTGAGCCCGATCGGGCCCTTGTGGATGAGCCAGGCATGGGATCCCTCTCTAGGAGCGCCCCTGAATCCAGGGCTCTGTGCTTGTGCTGGTGGCTGGTCCTCGTGGGGTCTCACAGGTAGCTGTACCACGGGGAGACGCACCGTGTCGCCTTGGCCGGGTCTCGGTCCCAAGCTCTCTAATTTGGCATTTACATGTGTCTGTGACTATGTGACTAGCGACGGGGGGGGAGGGGGCAGCACCCGGCCCGTCTGTGAGTGCTAATGGGCGTCCCCGCAGCTGCAGGGCCCATCCTGGCGTGTCCACCTGTCCGTATCTCCGTCCTTGCCCCCGTGACATCTCACCCTCGAGCACCCTGGGGCCCAGCTGGGAGGAGAAGGGCGCTGACCCCCCAGGGAATGGGCCTGGGGCCTGTGGGGTTCCGAGCACCAGAGACCAAGTTCCAGCACAAGAGGGGCCTGGGGACCCTGGGGACTGGCCGGGGAGGGTGAGGGAAGGCCCTCAGCTTCTCTATATTTAGCCTGATTTTCGGTAAGTGCTGGCCAAGGGCTGGTGCAAAGCTGCTAAAAGTGGAGGGTGGGGGGGAAGCTAGAGCAGAAGTGAAAGTCCGGCAGGCAGTGGGGGGGTGGGGAAGGCCTGTAGGCCCTGCTGGGGAGTGCCAGGTTTGGGGATCTGGCTGAGGTTTGCACTGCTCGGCCTCGAGGGTCCGGGACCCCCTCCCCCCCACCCCAAGCTCAGGTGTCTGGATCTTCTGATACCAATGAAATAGCATGAAAAGGGCTTCAAGAGCCCCAAAGTTCTCTCCGTCTCCGTCTCTCTCTTCAAATATATATGTTATATACATATATATACATATATGTACATATGTGTGTATACATGTATGTGTGTGTGTTCTAGGTGATAATGATGGTGCTGGTGGTGGTTACTGTGCATCCTGGGAGAGTGGGAGAATCAGGAATTGTTCCTTTCCAGCCCCTGACACCTCCTGTTCTAAGTCTCCTTTGATACCTGCCCCTGCCTATGGCTGACATTCCCTGAACTAGGGGTCTTCCCATCTCTGACATCCCCTGTTCTAAGCCCCCTCCCAGCCCTTAGATCTTCAGCTTTTACAATTTATAAATATTTTGAGCATAAGTGGTGCCTCAGTTTCCACCCTTAGGGCCCAATTTCCAGCATCCTCTCTTTGTTTGTGATATGGTTCTCCCGGTGAGGGACTGGGATCCTTGTTTAGGGCCTTTCTGGAGAGCAGGCCCAGATCCAAAGAAGCCAGGACTCAGACCACTTTCCCTAAGCAGACTCTTGCATGGGACGTGAGTGGGAGTCATGGCTCCAAAGGCCTGGCTTCTGTCCCCTGTTCCCCTCCTTATCTCAGATAAGTCTTTGCACTTGCAGCTTCTTCTTCTGTAAGATGAGGGGAGCATAGCTCCTGGTCTCTGGAACTTCCAGGTTGCGGGGCCGATCTCAGCGAGCCAGTGGAGAAATCCTTTGTAAAGTGGGGAGGGTCTTGTGGACCATGGCACTCTCTGAGCTCCGGGGGCTGCTGAATGTGCATCCTCAGGGAGAAGAAAGTCGTCGGGGTCTTTTATCTGTGGCTTTTGCACGTAGTGGGAGGAGCTTACCTCCTTGTTCTGTCCCCTGGATCCAGTTAGAATAAGTTTAACATCCCTAGGTTCTTCCCCCTGATCCTTAAAGGGTCTGGTCTTGAAGCCCCTCCCCGACCGCCTCAGTTGCCCTTTTCTCAATGCTCCCCAGCTTATTAACCTTCTTAAAATGTGCCTTCAAGAACGGAGCACATAATTCTAGGGCTGGACCGATCAGGAGCAACCCCTCTCTTCTCTCATCTCCATCATGTGTTTTCTGCCAGGGAGAACGATCTTTGGATGGGAAGGGCCGGAACTCACGTGGCCTGTAGGGCTCAGACATGAGCAAGGAGACGAGGAGGGCTCTTAGCTGACCTTGTTGGGTTTGGACCACAGGCCAGACGCGAGTGCTGGGCCCCTCATCAGGGATAGCTGGAGAATGGAGGAGGGAGAAGGCCCAGCATGCTTGGGAAGGGAGGCGGGCTTAATCAGCACATTAGTAAAGGGATGGTCAGGGAAGGTGGACAGGAGGAGCCAGTTATCACATGGGGCCACCATGGCTCTGCAAGTAGATCACCTCCCTTTCCTCTAATGGAGTTACTAGGCGAGTACACCAGGAGTATTTAGGAAATAGTGTTCACATAGACTTCAGGGAAGCATCTAACAAAATAGCTTCATGGGGCAAAATGGAGAAGCACGAAATTGGCCAGGAGCAGATCTGGAAGTAATTAAGTGTCTGGACAGAACCAATGGTGGTTTGGTGTGGTCAAACCTGGTTGGCGGGAGATCTCCAGGGGAGGGTCTCGGAGACCTGTACTATTTAGCATTGTTACCAGGGACTAAATACAGAGACAGTCTTCTTATACAGATGATGCAGGGCTGGCAAGAAGAACTAACCCTTTGATTAGCAGAATAAAACAGAACACTGGGCTAAATTGTGGTTCTCTAGAGCCAGAAGGAACCTTAGAAGTGACCTTGGTTCTCTGGAGCCAGAAAGGACCTTAGAAATGACCTTGGTTCTCTGGAGTCAGAAGGACCTTAGAAGTGACCTTGGTTCCTTAGAAGTGACCTTGGTTCTCTAGAGTTGAAAGGGACCTTAGAAGTGACCTTGGTTGTCTAGAGCTGTAAGGGACCTTAGAAGTGATCTTGGTCTTCTAGAGGCAGAAGGGACCTTAGAAATGACCTTAGTTCTCTAGAGTCAGAAGGGACCTTAGAAGTAACCTTGGTTCTCTAGAGCCAGAAAGCACCTTAGAAGTGACCTTGGTTCTCCAGAGTTGAAAGGGACCTTAGAAGTGACTTTGGTTCTCTAGAGCCAGAAAGGACCTTAGAAGTGACCTTGATTCCTTAGACGTGACCTTGGTTCTCTGGAGCCAGAAAGGACCTTAGAAGTGACCTTGGTTCCTTAGAAATGACCTTGGTTCTCTGGAGTCAGAAGGGACCTTAGAAGTGACCTTGGTTCCTTAGAAGTGACCTTGGTTCTCTATAGTCAGAAGGGACCTTAGAAGTGACCTTGGTTCTCTAGAGTTGAAAGGGACCTTAGAAATGACCTTGATTCTCTAGAGCTGTAAGGGACTTTAGAAGTGACCTTGGTTCTCTAGAGTTGAAAGGGACCTTAGAAATGACCTTGGTTCTCTAGAGGCAGAAGGGACCTTAGAAATGACCTTGGTTCTCCAGAGTCGAAAGGGACCTTAGAAGTGATGTTGGTTCTCTAGAGCCAGAAAGGACCTTAGAAGTGATCTTGGTCCTCTAGAGTCGGAATAGGCCTTAGAAATGATCTTAATTTTGTAGATAAGAAAATGGTTTAGTCTAGAACATCAGACTAAATCTTGGTCCTCTAGAGTCAGAAGGGACCTTAGAAGTAATCTTGGTCCTCTAGATCTGGAAGGGATCTTAGAAGTGATCTTTATTTTGTAGATAAGAAAATGATTAGCAGAACAAACGTTTATATAGTCCAGAACTTTGGACTAAATCGTGGTGCTCTAGAGCCAGAAAGAACCTTAGAAATGATCTTTTAGTCTTCTAGAGCCAGAAGGGATTTTAGAAACAATCTTGATTTTGTAAATAAGAAAATGATGGCTTAGGGGTTAGTGGTCTGCCCAAAGACACATAGATAATAAGAGTACTAAGATTCCAACTAAGGCTTTCTGACTATTTTGCTGACTCCCTATTGAATAAAATGAAGTTAAGTGGGTATCAATGTAAAGTCTTAGCCACAGGCTCAAACAATCAACTCCATAATCAGAAAATGAAACAAAAAATCTCAACACACTGGAACACTGATCTGAATCAAATTAAATGAAATTGTGTGGGGAATAAAAATGTAAAATCCTATAGTTAGGTGCAAAAAAATTAGCTTCACAAATGTCAATGAACATTTATTAAGTATCTACTGTGCTAAATCTTGGGAATTCAAAGAAAGGCAGAAGACAATCTCTGCCCTTAAAGGGACGTGTGACTTGAGATCCTGTTGCCCATCTGAGAAAGTTTGGGATGTTTTATTGACTTACAAGCTCAAATTTTAATGTCATTGTATATAGCAGCTAAGAAAATCAGTGCAACTTCAGTCAGCATTGAGAAGCACAACCTGGAGGACTAGAGAGGGAATAGTTCTGCTCTGCTGGATGTAGGGTGGCGGTCAATCTGACGCCCCATTTTTAGAAAGGCTCCTCAGAGGAGGGCTGAGTGGATGATGAAACGCCTTGAAACAAAGTCACATGAGAGTGAGTTTCATGAAATGGGGATGACTTGGGCAAGACCGGCATAGGGACACAGTAACACTTCAAGAACTGTCACATTGGAAAGGAAAGGAATCAGGCCGGTTTCACGGGGCCCCTCGGGGGTCAGAACCAGAGACAATGAGTGGACCCGGTAAAGAGACAGCCTTAGCCATGTAAGATTTCATCGAGAATCATGGTCTCAGAGGCTGTCTCAAATCCCATTGAAGCCAACTGGAGGGACATGTTGTGGAGGTTTCAGAGACCGCTTCTGAGATCTCCTGCAACTTGGAGATTATGTGCTTCTCAATACGCACCAATGGTGTCTTTTTTGTTTATTTGTTTGGGGTTTGTTTTTGGTTTTGTTTCTTAGATTTTTGGCAAGGCAATTGGAAATAAGTGACTTGTCAAGGGTCACACAGCTAATAAGTGTCAAATGACTTTAGATCAGATTTGAATTCATATCCTTCTAATTCCAGGACCAGTGTTCTATCCACTGTGCCATCCAGCACCTGCTCTTTGGTCTCAGATCCCATTAGCTTTTTTATTGCCTGAAATTGAATGGTATTGATTTGTATTTTTATCTCCGCCACTTGGCACAGTATCAGTAGCATAGTAGGTGTTTAATAAATGTTTATTGACTGTCTATTGATGCATATTGAGCTTGTGGTCAACTAAAACCTCCAGATTTTTTTCCCATTCTAATATATGTGAAACTGATTTTGGGAACCTAAATGTAGATTGTCACATTTGTCCTTACGTGTCCTTATGTGTTTTTTTTTTTTACTTTTAATATATCTTTTTCAATTACATGTAAAAACAATTTTTAATATTGAGCTTGTGGTCAACTAAAACCTCCAGATTTTTTTCACACTCTAGTATATGTGAAACTGATTTTGGGAACCTAAATGTAGATGATCACATTTGTCCTTAAGTGTCCTTATGTTTTTTTTTTTTTTACTTTTAATATTATATCTTTTCAAACATGTAAAAACAATTTTTAACATTTAAAAAAATTTAAAATTCCCAATTCTCTCCCTTCTTCCCTCTCCCTCTCTTCTCATGGAGAAGGTAAATAATTTGATATAGGTTATACATGTGCAGTCATACAAAACAGATTTCGTTATTAGTCATATCTCATTAGATTTGACCCCGCATTCTAGTCTGCTGCTATCTTTTCCTTAGCTCGGCCTTCTGCTCTACATTATCAGCAAATCTGCTAAGTCTGACTTTCGTGGCTTCATCCAAGTCTTCTGTAAATTGTTAATCAGCATAAGGCCCAGGCCGTCTGCCTTTAAAAACGCCACCAGATTCTTGTCTCCAGCTTGAGAAAAGGCCATGGACGAATGATTACTCGTGACTAAGTCTTCCCCTCTCCTCAGGTCAGGGATGACATCCTATTTTGGGTCAGAGTTGGGGGTCAGGATGAGTATCGAGGTCAGTGTCTGCACGGGAGGTGGGTTAAGTCTCATAAAGGACTTGGGTCTAAGGGTAGACTGAGGTTGGGGTTAGAGATGGGATTCAGGCCACGCTTGGTGCCGAGATTAGAGTTGGGGTTAGGGTTTAAATTTGGGTCAGTAGTGGAAGCAGGGTTGGGGGTTGGGGTTTGAGGTCAGGTCTTGCAGGCGCATTTATCACCAAGCTGGGACAGAGAGCTAATGACACACCAAATGACACGATTGACATATAAAAAAATTTTAACAGGCTAGGAAAAGTGTGCTGAAATTAAGAAGTTGAAATTTAAAGGGAATTAATTTAAAGACCCACACTTGGGATCAAGGATTCACCTTCACAAGTGGAGGCAAGTTTAGAGGGAGCCCCTCTGCCCAAGCTTAGTGATTTTGTTGGGAGGGGGGATGCCCTCTACCATGTCCTGGGTGTATCTGGTGGCCTGGGTTCGGTTTTGGGTGACTTATTTTAGAAAGGAAATTAGTAAACCGGGCTGTGTTCAGAAGAGTACGCTGAGGAATGTTTGGCCTGGGGAGATGGGGAATATCATTTAGCTGTCTTCGTTTTTGAAGGGCAGTCTCATGGAAGGGGAGAGTGTGATTTACTCTGCTTGGCACCGGGGGGCAGTGATAGAGATGACGGCAGTGGGATGGTGCAAAGCGAGCGGTTTAAACTTCCTTCCGAGTTGTCCAAAGTGGAATGGGCAGAGATGGAGAACAAAGTCAAGGTTGAGATTGAAGTTGGGGCTGGGGCCAAAGGTTTCCGTATTCTTCAGGCAGGATGTAACATTGGATGGATTTGGGAGAAGAACGGAGCTGCCTCATATTTCATGAAAAAATGGAGGGCATTTGCTTTGAGTTTCCTCTTCTCTCTTCCTCTTCAACTCACATCTCTCAGATGCCTTCTGCCACTATTTCTACCTTGACTTTGTGATCTCCTGGATCCCCTGCAGGCGCAGGAGATCCCATTCCATCCTGACTCCTCCCCTCCTCTTACTTATTTTCACCTTCTTCTCTATGGACAGCTTCTCTCCTGCCTACAAATGTGCCCCGTCTCTAAAAAAAAAAACCTCCCTTGGTCCTCCCATTTCCACAGTCAACCTGTGTCTTTCCTCCCCTTTGTGGCTAAATTCCCTGCGAAGGCCGTCTATTTCCTTTCCTCTTCCTTTCCTCTGCTCCCCGTCCCTGTCGTCTGCTTTTTGACTTCATTACTTAAATGAAACCCCTCTCTCTAGTCATTAGTGATCCAGCTGCCCAATCCCATGGCTTTTTCACGGTTCCCATGCTCTTCGATACCCTCCTTTCTCTCTGCCCCTTCTCTGTTTCTTCACTGGGCCCTCCTCCAGATCACGGCCTCCAGCTCCCTCATGGTTCTCTTTGAGCCCTCTTCTTTTCCACTTGTATACAATTTTGCATGGTGATCTCATCCGCTCCCCCAGACCGAATTACCATCTCTGTGTTAATGATTCTCAAATCTCCCCTTTCTGCCCTAATTTCTCTGCTGATTTCCCAGCTCATGTCTCTGACTAACTTTCTGACGATATCCAGAAGACATCTCAAACTCACTGTTTCCAAAACAGAACTCATTCTCTTTCCCCCTCCTACTTTCCCTCTTACATATATAGAGAACATCTCCCGGGTCTCTCACAACTCAGGTCATCCTGAACTTCTCACTCTCTCTCCTCCCTCATGTCCAATCTTGGGCCAAGACCTATTTCATGTTTGCAGCATCTTCCCTCGGCACCTGACATCCGGACTATTGCACCAGTGGGTCGGCCTGCCTCGGGACTCCTTGCCTCCGGTCCATCCTCATTCATCCACTAAAGCAATTTCCCTAAAATGTCCACTGTCCTATCACATCCCCCTCCCCTGTACTCTGTAAACCCCAGTGGCTCCTATTACTTTTGGGATAAATACAAAATGCTCTATTTGAAATTCCGAGCTCCAGCCCCTCCCCACATATTCTTTGATCCTATGACCCAGATTCCTGGATTTTCCTCTAACGAGATCCCCCCCGTTTCTCAGTTCTGGTCATTTCCCCCTAGCTTTGCCCCGTGCCTGGACCACTCTCCCTCCAAGATTCCTTCAGCTAAAACCCCACCTTCTCTCTCTCCCCCTTAACTCTAGGACCTTCCCTTGGCAATTATTCCCATTTATAAATCTCCATGTCCTCCCTCCCATCCCCACTCCGCTCATTATACCTGGAGTCCCTTGAGCACAGGGACTTTTTGTTTTATTTTTTGCTTTGGGGATACTTTGTGTTCTTTTTTTATAGCTCTTTATATATCTTGTAAATAAAGAGCTATAAAAAAAAGAACACAAAGTATCCTTTTTTATAGCTTTTTATTTACAAGACATATGCATGGGTAATTTTTCAGCACTGACCCTTGCAAAACCTTCTGTTCCAATTTTTCCCCTCCTCCCCCCCACCCCAGATGGCAGGTAGACCTAAACACGTTAAACATGTTAAAGTATAGGTTACATACAATATACATATATATGTCCATATAGTTATTTTGTTGCACAAGAAGAAGATACTTTGTGTTCTTAAGTCATAGCCCAGTCACAGTCATCTGTTTATCAAATGACTGACTCAGAAGTGAGAGCTGGGTCTAGAAGGAGGTTCTGACGCCCAGTTTAATGCGGACCTGTTTCTGAGGAGCCACGAGCGGCTCCTCGGAGACTTTTGCTTCTTTAGCAGCCCCAGAACATGATGTGGGACGGGAGCTGATGTAGCGGTCCCCATGCTTGGCTGAAACGGGACGGGGCTTCCAGTGTCGCCTTGGCCTCTGACTCACTGTGAGACACTGAGGCCCTCTCACTTTCCTCCTATGTAATATGAGCTCATTAGTGGGTAGGATGGAGGAGCTGGACTCCATGATCTTTCCCTGATCTCTCCCAGTTCCGCGTTCGGAGGATGAGAAGCGGGACAACCCTTGACTGGTTGTTGCCCGGTCGTATTTCTTAGGCGGAAAAAGTAGAATCAGTCACAGAAGGGTTAAAATGTTCTATGCATAATGTCTGAGGCCCGATCACTTTTACAAGAGTTTTTTTCAGTTTCCCTTTTTGTTAAATGGTGAGAGACAGTGTGGTGGGATAAAGTGGGGGGCCAGATGACCTGGGTTCAAAGCTCAGCTCGGTGATTTTGAGCAAATCATTGTCATTTCTCTAAGGCACTGGCTCTATGTCTGTAAAATATTGGGTTTGAAGACCATTAAGGTCCCTTTTGTCTCTAAACCCATGATCCTGTGAATAAAGTTATTGCTTCTCCCAGCCTTGACTTTCCCTGTTGTAAGACCCTTCCCAGCTCTGACATCCCCTGTTCTAAGCCCCCTCCAGCCCTGACTTTCCCTGTTCTAAGCCCCCTCCCAGCCCTGACATCCCCTGTTCTAACCCCCTGCCAGCCCTGCCACTCGCTGTTCCTGGGTTCCTGCTGTGTTCTCTGTTCCACTCCAATTTTGCTCTGGGGTTAGACTCCCGTTTGGAGCCGGGCCCAGGGCTGAGCTCAGTCCAGCCTGAGGCTTGGGGGCTCCCGGCAGGCAGGGCTTTGGCTGTGAGCCGCCGAGAGCCGGGTGTTTTCAGGGCCTGTGAGTCGCAGGCGTGGAGCTGCTGATGCACCCCGATCCCCAGAGCCCCATCCCACCACCCGCTCCTTGCTGCTCACAGCGGAAAACATGTCTCACCCGAAACCTGCTGGTGGGACAGAGCACAGAGGCCCCGAGGCCCCAGGGGAGGACCACTGCCTCCTCTGCTCAGCTTCCCTCCGGACGCCTCTCCTCCGAGAGCCCAAACCCAGGCCTTTCCCTGCCCCCAGCCTCCCCATCTCCGGCTGCAAGGCTAGACAGAGCCAGCTTCTCGGGCTCCCAGAGCAAAAGTCCCTAGGCTCGGGTCCTGGCCCCCTTCGGGCTCTGAGACGCCTCTCATGGGGGAATTGCTTCCTCTCTGTGCCTCAGTTTCCCCATCTCTGGGGCTGTTGGACTAAATGATTTCAGAGTCTCCTCCCGGCTCCTACGGCCTTCTATCATCCGGGAAGAGCAGGGTAGGACGCCAGGGTCTTGAAATGGACTTGGGGAGGTGGGGGATCCTCCTAGTGGTATGTGACGCCCCCTTTCCCTTTTCTCTCAGAAATAAGAATGTCTAAGCCCCTGGAGCCGGAGAAGCCAGGTTTGGACTCTCAGACAGAGCACACAGGTAGGGAGGCTTCGGGGTGCACGGGAAGGGGTGGAGCCCCGGGGGGGGAAAATGGGGGGAGAGCCGGGAAGGTGCTACTAGCTCTTCCTTCTTTCTCCTTGCAGATACAGGAACCAATGGACCAGATGCAAGCCATCAGGTGAGGAGGGGAGCCAGCCGGGAGGGAGCAGGCCTGGGGAGGGGCTGGACGGCAGAGGCTCACCCTCCCCCTCTCTTCTCTCTCCTGTCAGAACCCCCAGAATAAGGCCTCCTCCTTTTCCTTGTCCCCGACGGGTCCCAGCACCAAGGTGAGAGCTTGGGGAATGGTGGGAAAAGTTCCTGGGGCGGGGCGTGGAGGAGCAAGGGAGCTCTGGGGGGCAGGTCGGATTGTCCTGGAACCCCAGAGGGAGCACGTCAGCTTGGGAGCATCAGCAAAGACATTTCTTCTTCCCACCCGTCTGCCCCAAATCTATGACTCATCCCATCTTCTTCCCCTTCCCCTGGGGTTGAGAGGGGGAGCTGGCTGGGGAAATCCCCCCTGGGGCCCCAGGGCATGAACAACAGGAAACGGAGGGCCCAGCCCCCATCCCTACTTCCCTGCCTGGCCCTGGCTTTGCCCCGACTCTCAGCAGACCCTCCCTTCACCCCAACTCCCCGAACAGGAGAGGCCGGGGGAGGAGGGAGACGGGGAGGACTGTAGGTGGAGTGGACAGGGCCCGAGCAGGAGAGGAGAGCTTAGGGAAGTAGAGGATTGACAAACCAAGGAGAGAAGGTGGGTGCCTGACTTTCCTGGAGTGCATGAAGCCTCATCTGGGGGCGTTCTAATTTGGGAGAGACCCAAAGCTCCCTGAGAGCAGCCTTTTCTCTCCTGCGGCCCCAGCTCTGAGAGGCTGCGCTTTTTCCCTTTTCCAAATGGAATTGGGGAGATGGGGCTTCACTGGCCCCATCGCATCTGTATAGTGACTGATCTAGAACTTGGAGAAAGGAGGGAGGCAAGGGAGAGGTGAGGGCGACAGGAAAGGAGACTTGGAGTTCAGAGGGAGGGATGGGGAGAAAGGAAGATGGAGAGTGATGAGAGTCAGGGGATCAGCCGGTTAGAGCTGAACAGGATCTCAGAAAAGAGCCGTGTCCCACTGACTCCTTTTGCAGATGGGGAAACTGAGGCTCAAAGAGATTAAGTCTCAGTACACATGAGGCAGATTTGAAACCAGGTCCTCCTACTATAAGGATGGTGCTCTCTGTGATGAACATGGAAGGGAAGAGAAGATAAGGCTGGAGACAGAGGAGGGGGGAGAAGAAAGCCTTATGTAAGGAGGAAGGCTTCAAGGGAAAGAGGGAAACTGAGGCTCGAGGAGATTGTCACTTAGTGCACATGAGGCAGATTTTATTTTTTTTTCATTATTATAGCTTTTTATGGACCAAACATGCACATGGGTAATATTTCAGCATTGACCCTTGCAAACACTTTTGTTCCATCTTTCCCCCTCTTTCTGAGGCAGATTTTAAACCAGTTCCCCTATAGGGATGGTGCTCTCTGTGATAAAGGGAAGGGAAGATACGGCTTGGGGCGGGAGGAGGGGGGGAAGAAGAGAGCCTTGTGGAAGGAGGAAGGCTTCCGGGGGAAAGTGGAGAGGCTGGCCTTTGGTCCTGGAGGCCTCCAGCTGAGAGTCCCCCAGGCGCCCTCCACCCAGACTTGGAAGGTGGAGAAGGAGGCCGGGCTGGGTCAGGCCCATCTGCCCTCACGGGTGGGGGGAGAGCCTCGGGAGAACTTCAGCTGGTCCTGCTGGGCCGTCCCCTGGGCCAGGATCTAAAACCGTCCCGCTTTCCTTGCAAAGGGCAGAGGAGGAAGGGGTCCAGCTTTCACCATCAGCAATGGTTCCCTCTCAGGAGCCGAACTTTTCTCTCTCTCCTGTGCAGATCAAGGCTGAAGACTCCAGCAGTGACCCCGCCCCAGTGGCACCCCCGCCCCCGCCCCCATCCCAGCCCCACCTCCCCCAGGCCCAGCTCATGTTGGCTGGCGGGCAGCTGGCTGGGGTAAGTGACCCAGGATGGACTCTGGGGTTCTTGGGGGTCGGGGACCCAGTTCCCCACAACAGTGGCGGTAAAACACTAGAAGGGGAAACTGAGGCATAAGCACTAGCTCTTCACCATACGTGTTAAGGAGAGTCTCAGACCCACATGTCTTCCTGAGGGGTCGCTGTGGCCAAGCCCTGTTGAGTTTGGGGTTAAGAGGTAAAAGGGAGCCTCTTGTCCCACCTTGCTGCACCCCCCAAACAAGAGGGGCGCCGGCCTCCGCTGAAGCTGCCTTTTGTTCTCCTCTGAGCAGAGCCATGTGGGTGCCCCCTTGCGTTTTGCTCCCACTGCCCCCATGCGCAGAAAACCGCTGCAGGGAGACTTGGCTCCCAGGTACAGCCCCAGGCACGGCCCGGCAGCCCGAGCTCCCCTCTTCGGCCCGACGCTAACCCAGCGGCTCCCCGCGCCTTGGCTGCCTGGTCCCCGGCTCTGTCACTAACCCGCTGCTCCCTCTGCTCTCTCTTTGCTCCTTCCTAACCCGTCTCCTCCTCCGGCGCCCCCATGGCCTCCTCCTCGGCCCCCCTCCGCCTCCCTCCTCTCCTTGTCTTCCTCTTCTCATTGTCTGTGACCCCGCCTGGCCGCCCCCTCACCCCAGCTGACGGCCCTGATGCCCACCCAGCAGCAGCTCCTCCTGCAGCAGGCCCAGGCCCAGCTCCTGGCAGCTGCGGTCCAGCAGTCCAACGCCGCTGCCGCCGCTAACGCAGCCGCCGCCGCCTCCGGGCAGCCCCCTGCCCCCGCTGGGGGAGGTGACCTGCCGCCGCAGCCGCCCGCAAGCCAGCCCCCGGCGACCCCCCAGCTCACCCTGTCCCAGCCCATCCAGCTCACGGCCCAGGTAAGGCGGGGCGCACCCACAGCCTGGACGGGCCCCCGGCGGCCCCCCCAGCACCGGCTGCCCCCGGGACCCCCGGTCTGCTCTTCTTGCACCCTGAGCTTTCTTCTCCGCCGCCTCCGCCAGTCCCGAGCAGAGCCTGCTGGCAGCCGGGCCCTCCTGAGCCTGGGCAGCACGGGGGGCGGGCCCCTCCACTTAGCCTGCAGCCCAGAGCTGTTCCCCGGCCCCCCCCCCCCCGACACGGTCCCCTCAGAAAGCCGGGCCCACTCTGGACAGCTCCCACCCCTGCGGCCCCGAGCGCCTTCCCTCGGGGTGACCGGCGCGGCCCGCCCCAGGCTGGCCCTTCTGGGCTCTCCGGAGCCACAGGGAAGGGCCCGTCGGGGAGGGAAGGGCCCGTCGGGGGAGCAAAGGGCCCGGGCCCGCGGGGCGGAGGAAGCCTCCTCTGGGCCGGAGGGAAAGGAGGCTGGGGCGGGGCGGCCGGCTGACCCCGCCTCCCCCTCCCAGGACATCCAGCAGCTCCTTCAGCTCCAGCAATTAGTCCTCGTCCCTGGGCACCACCTCCAGTCACCTGCACAGTTCCTGCTGCCACAGACCCAGCAGGGTCAGCCAGGTGGGAAGCCTGCGCGCCGGAGGGGGCGGAGGCGGGGCCGGGAGGCGGGGCGTTCCGCGGTGCTCTGGCACCACCTTGTGGAACGTCGGCTTTCCGCAAGGGCGCTGACAGATGGCCTGGAGGCCCTGCGGACAGACCTCCTGGGCGGGGGCGGGGGCGGGGCGGGGGGGGGGGCCACCGCTTCCCAAACAGGCCCCTCCTTTGGGACAAAGTTTTAACTGTCGCAAGGGCCCGCCTTCTACTGGGCCACAGTGTGTCTCCCGGGAAGTTCTCCCCACTGACTCCATCTCCGCCCTCCCGGCCTGAGCCAAACAAGCCTGACCCTTCTTGGGGGGAAGATGGGTTTGCGCCGAGTTAGAACGGGGGCCCCCAGAGGGCCCCAGCTCCGCCTGCGGGAGGGCAGAAATGCCCTTCACGCCACCCGGGCAGCCAGACACCCAGGGCTCGAGGCCCTCCCGTGGGGGGACCCACTGCCCTGGGGGGCGCCCACTGCCCTGGGGGGACCCACTGCCCTGGGGGCGCCCACTGCCCTGGGGGGGACCCACTGCCCTGGGGGCACCCACTGCCCTGGGGGGCTCCCACTGCCCTGGGGGCGCCCACTGCCCTGGGGGGGACCCACTGCCCTGGGGGCACCCACTGCCCTGGGGGCGCCCACTGCCCTGGGGGGGACCCACTGCCCTGGGGGCACCCACTGCCCTGGGGGCTCCCACTGCCCTGGGGGCCGCCCACTGCCCTGGGGGGACCCACTGCCCTGGGTGGCTCCCACTGCCCTGGGGGGACCCACTGCCCTGGGGGGCACCCACTGCCCTGGGGGGCGCCCACTGCTCTGGGGAGCGCCCACTGCCCTGGGGGCTGCCCACTGCCCTGGGGGGCGCCGTTGGCTGGAAGCCCACCCTCCCGTCAGATACGCCCTCCCGGGTCTTCCCTTTACGGTGCCGCCTCCCAGATCTGCGCAGGAGCACATCCATGGCATCCGAACTCGGCAGGCTGGGAGGGGGGGTCAGCGTTGGTTAGCTGGTGATTGCAGAAAATGGCCCATGCCCGGGGAAGCTCGGGGACCGGGTCGCTTAGGGCACAGTGAGCTCCATCCTTTCCCCGACTCACACCTTGGCTGTTTCCCCCAGGCCTGCTCCCAACACCAAATCTGTTCCAGCTACCTCAGCAAAGCCAGGGAGCCCTCCTGACCTCCCAGCCCAGGGCTGGGCTCCCTACCCAGGTAAGCAGCTGCCCCTTTGGGGAGGGCCGGGTAACCTGGGTCAGTGCTAGGAGCAGAGGCAAGTCGGGCTCCCAAGACACCCAGGGGTAGAGCAGGTGCGGGAAAGGAGGGGCCCTTAATCCCAGCCAGAGGAAAAGAGGGCCAGTGTGTGTGCCCGAGTCAGCGCCATGCCTTCCCTGCTGCCAGGTAAGAAGATGGCAGCTCTCCTGGAGCCAGGCTCTTTGGCCATAAGAACCCGTTCTTTCCAGGGGATGGCAGTTGAGTGTACGCCATCTGGCCAGCTCCTCCAGCTGGGAGGGCGTTAGTGTGGGCCTCTTGGTGGGGGACAACCTCCAAGACAGACGGCCTCAGGGGATGTGTTTGGGGGCCAGCTCCTGAGTAATATAGACAGTTACTCCCAAGAGCTGGATTTCAGTGCTGGGATTTTTAATTCCCCAGTTCCCCAGGCTTTGCAAACTAAGATAATATAATCCCTTGCTTTTGATGTTATCAAGAGGGTATCATCTATTGATTTTGATGTTGACATTAAGATGCTAATTTATTGCTTTTGATGTTGATATAAGGATGATAATATCACCTAATGATTTTGATGTTGACATTAAGATGAAAACACGATCTCTTAATTTTGATGTTGATATTAAGATGATAATTTAATTTATTGCTTTTGATATTGGTATCAAGATGACAACACAATCACTTAATTTTGGTGTTGATATTAAAATGATATCGTCTAGTGATTTTGATAATGATATAAGATGAAATATCTATTGCTTTAGGTATTAAGATGATAATATAATCTATTTCTTTGTTTTTGATGTTGACATTAAGATGATAATTTAATCTCTTGTTTTTGATATTGATATCAAGATGACAATATAATCTATTTCTTTTGATATTGGAATCAAGATAAATTCAATCTCTTGATTTTGATGTTGATATTACATCTCTTGATTTTGATGTTGATATTAAGATGAAATAGCTATTGTTTCTGATAATATTAAGATGATAAAATAATCTATTTCTGTTGATGTTGGGTATCAAGATAAATTCAATCTCTTAATTTTGAGGTTGATATTAAGATATCATCCCTTGATTTTGATGTTGATAGTAAGATGAAATAGCTATTGTTTCTGATAATATTAAAATGATAAAATAATCTATTTCTGTTGATGTTGGGTATCAAGATAAATTCAATCTCTTAATTTTGAGGTTGATATTAAGATGATAATTAAATCACTTGCTTTTGATGCTGATATTAAAATAATATAAACTATAAATTATGTGTGAGGGGTTGGGTTGGTCAAGGAAAATGCACTGAAGGCAGAGATGAAGGTGAGGATGTGGAGTGATATCTTAAGCCGGAGAGCTTCATGAGCAGCTGAGAGAAGAGGGACAACGGGGACCTTAAACTCCCCCCGCCTTCTTTCCCTCAGGCAGTGACCCGACCCACGCTGCCCGATCCGCACCTCTCGCACTCGCAGCCCACCAAATGCCTGGAGCCACCCTCCCACCCTGAGGAGCCCAGCGACCTGGAAGAGCTGGAGCAGTTTGCTCGCACCTTCAAACAGAGGAGAATCAAGCTGGTTTACTAGGTCTGGGAGCTAGTGTGGGGCAGGTGATCCCGGAGGAGAGGGGAACAGTGGCCCTTCGATGAACAGTCTGAGGGACCCAAAGCCCGCACGATTTAAGCCCCTCCTCGGATATAAGCGAGCTCCATTTGTGAGCCCTCCATGTGCGTGAGCGTTCAGTATGTGCTCCATCAACAAATGTCCTTTGGTGAGTCCAGGAGCGAGCTTGGGAGGGACCGCCCTTACCGGGACAGTAGAAGTCAGGGAGAGGGGTGTGAGAAGCCTCCGTCAGGAGCTGACCGGCTCCCTCTCTCCTCAGGGCGACGATGGGGCTGGCCTCCTGAGCGTTATGCACAGCGACTTCAAGCCAGACAATATTGCGCTTGATTTAACAAGTAGAAATGTGAAACTGAGCTTTTGGAAGTGGTTCACGACGCGGTGGTGGTGTGAGTTCGTGATGCTTGGGGCTAAGTTGCAGGTAGCCTGTCGCGTGCTGGGCGGAGATGTAGACCAGTGCAGGCTGGGAGTGGAGTGACGGTTGGTGATGCCTGGCTGTTCCGCGTGTGACTCTCTTCTAGAGACATGTTGGATGCCTGCAGTTACACGTGAAGCCCTGACTGACAGGTCAAGTGAGGGAGGCGGAGTAAGTTATGTTGAGGTGACTTAGCGATAATTTCTAGCGGTGAGGCTTGGCCCTTGTTGTTCTGTTTTTCTTGTTTGAAGCTGGGAGCTGACATTGTCCTCTTCCCAATGAAGCCTCTAGGAGGAGATCTGCGGATGTGCAGAGCAGCTGATGGAGAGGGGTGATCTCGTGTCTGGTCGTGCACCGGTGCCAAGGAAGAGAGACTAGTGCATTGCAGCGCTGCCCCGTGCCCAGCCGGGCAAGCTCTAGCGGCCTGATAGGCGGGTCTGCCTCCCTCCCAGTAACTGCCCTCCTCCAGAGGCATGGAGGGGGTCGTTTTCCCCAGCCTAATCTGCACAAGCCACACTTTTGCACTGGGGTTGCTGTGCGGATCCTGACCAGAGGTGTGTTCTGGAGCTTGCTTCAAGTTAGGCTGCCGCCCTGGTCCTGTGCCCAGCTGGCAGTGCCTACCCGGAAGCCAGTGAGGTTTCCGTAAATGACAGGCTCCTCCCTAGGGCAAGTTGAATGAGCGGCATGTGCCTGGTGGATGGCAACATGGCTGGCATGGGTGGTGGTGGTGTGTGGGAGTGGGTAGGGTTAAGGTCGTGGGGGACATCGTGAGTGGAGTGGGTGAGTGGTCGATTTTTTGGTTGTTCTGCTCCAGTGAGCTCGATTAGGTTGTCTTGGCAGAGTGCTGGGTGATTGCATTTTTTGCGTTTTTCGATGGGAAATTGAGGGCGTGTTATGGTGATGGGTAGCTGATTTGGCAGTTTTATGAAGTGATGGAATTCTCGGGGTGTTTGTAGGGAGAGGGGAATGTGGTCGGGGTTGGTTAGTGAGCAGGGTGTTGGACAGTGTCAGACCAGTTTGGCGCGGGAGGGTGATAAGAGGAAGTGCATGGATGCGCTGGAGTGACGAGGGTTCAGTCTTGAGCAGGAGTTGCGGAGCTTTGCGTGCAAAGGCCAATGAGGAGCCAAGCTTGCAGGTGAGGGATGGTGCTGTTAGAACTGTGTGTGTGTCGGCAAGCAGGGTCTGTGACTTGCCAGGTGTGTTTGGTGTCTGGGACTGGATCAGCGGTTTCTGGGCGTGCGTGCCGCCTGTTTGGCCTGAACTGAGTGAAATGAGCCATTGAATGGTGGGTAGTGTAGAGTGGAGCGTGGATGGTGGCGCTGGAGGTCAAGGAAGTGGAGTGAGTCAGGTGCAGGGCAGAGCTGGGCGCTGATGAGTGGCGTCATGTTTTTTTTTTTGTTTCATCTGGACATGAGAGTGATCTTGCGGGAGTGGGGCTTTGTTTTGATATATGCTTTGGTAGCAAAGCAGTCTCAAGGATTTCAATATTTCATTTTCAGGTCATTTGCTATGCTTTTTCATTATTTTTTTTGTTTTTTGTCTATTGCTTTTTGATTTTTTTGCATTTTTTTTTTATTTTATTTTTCTATTTCTTTGTTCTATTTTTTCTTGTTTTTGTTTATTTTTATGTTTTTTATTTATTTTTTTGCTATTATTTTTTCATTTTTTTATATTATTTTTTTTTCTTTTATTCTTTGTTTTGTTCTCTTTCCTTCTCCTCCACTCTTAATCTCCTTCTTTCATATGTTTCTCCTCTCTATTTCCATCATCTTCCCTCTCTCCATTTATTTTCTCATCCTCTCTTCATCCATATTTTTCTCTATTCCTCTTCCCCTCCATCCATCTATCCCTGTTCTATTCATCTTTCCTTCTCCCTCCACTCATTAATCCCCCATCCTCTCTTCATCCGTATTTTCTCCCTCCCTCTATTCTTCCATTCATCCTTCCCTCTCCCTCCATTCATTAATTCTCCATCCCTCTCTTCATCCATATTTTTCTCTATTCCTCTTCCCCTCCATCCATCTATCCCTGTTCTATTCATCTTTCCTTCTCCCTCCACTCATTAATCCCCCATCCTCTCTTCATCCGTATTTTCTCCCTCCCTCTATTCTTCCATTCATCCTTCCCTCTCCCTCCATTCATTAATTCTCCATCCCTCTCTTCATCCATATTTTTCTCTATTCCTCTTCCCCTCCATCCATCTATCCCTGTTCTATTCATCTTTTCCCTCCATCTTAATCCCCATCTCTCTTCATCTATTTTTCCCTCCTCTATTCTTATTTCTTCCATTATTATCCATTTTCATCCATATTTTTCTCCCTCCTCCCTCCATCCCTCTGTTCTTCCATTCATCCGTCCCTCCCTTCTGATTTTCTCTGCACTCCTCCCCTGCACTGATAGTTGAGAAGGCAGAAGAACAAGCCCCAGTCCTTACAGTTAGGCAGCCAACTACACCCGTGACCTGATTTAGACAAAGCCGGATCTTTGTGCAAGTCCAGCTTGGCGCCCAGGGCTGGCACTCTTTGATTGGCAGAAAGCTGGGCCCTCTTTGAAGCCCTGGGTTCTTTTAAGCCCGGGTTCGTTATTATTGTTAGTGAGGGGGACTCCTTTTGGTTTGTCCTGTGGAGCTCGCGTTCTCAGGCAGCCATCCCTCAGTGCAACCAGCAAATACGGGATGTTAGCTAGAACGCTGCCCCAGAATGTTCCCCGCTTCTCATTGCTCGGTCATTTCACTGGTGACCTCCTCTTGTGATCCCTTCTGAGGGTTTTTTCTGGGCAAAGCTACGAGAGAGGTTGGCCATTTCCTTCTTCATTTTTCAGACAGTGAAGTCTTGACTTGACCAGGGGCACACAGCCAGGGAGGGTCTCAGGGCAAACCCAAACGATGTCCCTCCTGTGTGTTATCGGTTGGCCATTATTCAGGCCTTTGGATCGGCCATCCAGTTTACTGTGGGATCCTGGAAGGAGTTCCCCATCTGGGCCTCAGTTTCCCCATTTGCTGGTCCCGAGGATGCTTTTAAATCTGTGATTCTAAGATTCGGAGCTTCCCCTTCTTGAAGATGAGCTGCGGTCTGCACACGCATACACACCCGCCTAGACATCCGTAGGGACGCGAGCACACGCATATACATACATACACACGTTTCTCAAGCCCCGGCCACCCCTTCCCAGCATGCTCCTCAGTGCGTTTGGGGTCTCCTGAGCGTGCTGGGAGTCACCTCCCTCTGACCAGAAGCCCTCACTGAGCTACTTCCTTCCTTGTCTCTCCAGGTCACACCTCAGGGGGCTGGGGGGACCCTGCCATTGTCCCCAGCTTCCAGCAGTCTGAGCACAACAGGTCAGTCTTTGTGAGCAAGAGAAGGGGGACAGGGCGGGGGATGGAGAAGGGGTGGGAGGAAGGGCAGCCCTTGCCTGGCCCTCACTGGCCTAGGACTCTGGGCCACAACTTTCTCAGGGGGAATGTTTTTCTGCTGTAGGGAGTGGCTGGGAGGGGTTGCTCTCAGCACCTGGCTCTGGTACTCAATGTCTCCCTCCTTCTCTCTCCTAGTTACTACCTTGTCCTCAGCTGTGGGGACCCTCCACCCCAGTCGGACAGCCGGAGGGGGCAGCAGTGGGGGTGGGGCCGTGACCCCCCTCAACTCTATCCCCTCCATCACCCCCCCACCCCCCGCCACCACCAACAGCACAAATCCCAGCCCCCAAGGCAGCCACTCGGCCATCGGCCTGTCGGGCCTGAACCCCAGCACAGGGTGAGTCTGGGGCCCGGAGGGCAGGGGGGAGCCGATACTGCTTAGGGAGGCCACGCCCCCTCCCCCGCTAACCTCCCCCCCCTCCCGCCTCCCCCCACTAACCCCTCTGCTTTGCCTCTTCTAGAAGCACAATGGTGGGGCTGAGCTCGGGGTTGAGTCCGGCTCTCATGGGTAACAATCCTTTGGCCACCATACAAGGTGCGTCGCCTTCCATCCCACTTTCCGTGTCCCTTCCGCCATCAACCCACCTGTGCCTTCCAAAGACATCATCAGGGCTTTTGCATGCCTCTAACTGCTTCTGTGATGGGCAGAGAGTGTGTGAGTGTGTGTGAGACAGAGACAGAGACACAGAGAAGAGAGACAGAGACAGATACACAGAGAGAACGAGACAGAGAGAAAGAGAGAGACAGAGAGACAGAGACAGAGAGAGGAGACAGAGAGATAGAAAGAGAGAGAGAGACAGAGAAAGAAACAGAGACAGAAAGAGGAGAGACAGAGAGAAACACAGAGAGAGACAGAAAGAAACAGAGACAGAAACAGAGAGAGGAGAGATAGAGAGAAACAGAGAAAGAGACAGAGAAAAACAGAGAGACAGAGAAAAACAGAGAGAGAGAGGAGAGACAGAGAAACAGAGACAGAGAGACACAGAGAGAGAGAGACAGAGAAAGAAACAGAGACAGAAACAGAGAGAGGAGAGATAGAGAGAAACAGAGAAAGAGACAGAGAAAAACAGAGAGACAGAGAAAAACAGAGAGAGAGAGGAGAGACAGAAACAGAGAGAGAGAGAGAGAGACAGAAAGAAACACACAGAGAGAAACAGAGAGGAGAGACAGAGAGAAACACAGAGAGAGAGAGAGAGAAACAGAGAGAGAGAACAGAGAGAGACAGAGAGACAGAGACAGAGAGAGAGAAAGACAGAGAGAGAGAGAAAGAGAAAGAGAGAGAGAGAGAGAGAGAGAGAGAGAGAGAGAGAGAGAGCGCGCGCTTCTAAGGCTGAGGCTTTGGGGATGTCTTCACCCTTGGGCTCAGGCCCACCTTCCTCCCCTTCCCTTCCTCACCAACCCCTGGACATTATTCCTGCCCCATCCCTCCATCACTGCATTATTCCATCTTGCTGTTCTCCTTTTTTTGTGGAAAGAGGAGGAGGTTCCCCAGATCTGGAGAGGATGGTTCTAGGAAGGGTAGGGGCAGGGAGTGTGTGTGTGTATGTGTGTGTGTGTTGCTATAGAAAAGCACTCAAAGTGACCTCCAGGTGTGAAAAAAATGGCTTCTCTAGTCTGGGGCATCCCAAGTGGATCTGCTCCATTCTACAGAATAGTAAAGCTAGAAAGAGTCTTAGAATGTGAACCAGACTGCCAGAGATGAGAGGGACCCTAGAACTGGGGGTGTCAGAGCTGGGAGGGGGCTTAGAACAGGGGATGTCAGGGCTGGGACGGGGCTTAGAACAGGGGATGTCAGGGCTGGGAGGGGGCTTAGAACAGGGGATGTCAGGGCTGGGAAGGGCTCTAGGACAGGGATGTCAGGGTTAGAAAAGTCCTTAGAAAATAAACCCCGGAAGCCAGGAAGGCCCCAAGAGGCCATTGCGCCGATTACAAAGCCCTCCCCGAGGGGGGAGCTGGCTCGCCCCCTCCCGCTCCAGCGCCCTCCCCTCTCTCTTCCTCTCCAGCGCTGGCCTCTGGTGGAACTCTGCCCCTTACCAGCCTTGATGCCAGCGGGAACCTGGTCCTGGGGGCAGCCGGGGGCGCCCCCGGGAGCCCGGGCATCGTGACCTCCCCGCTCTTCCTGAACCACGCCGGATTGCCCCTGCTCAGCGCCCCGCCAGGGGTGGGCCTTGTGTCGGCCGCCGCGGCCGCCGTGGCGGCCTCCATCTCCACCAAGTCCCCGGGCCTCTCCTCCTCCTCCTCTTCCTCCTCCTCCTCCTCTTCCTCCTCCTCCTCCTCTTCCTCCTCCTCCTCTTGCATCGAGACAGCAGCACAGACCCCCGGGGGGCCTGAGGCAGGGGCCAAATCCGAATGAGAGCACCCTCCGCCTTCTCCTGCCTCCTCCCCCTCGGCCCCGCTGCTCCCCCCCCCCCGCCTGGGGGGGCTGGTGGTCGGGGCCAGCGGCGGGGGATTAAGGTGAGGACCCCGGAGCTGGAGGAAACACCAAAAAAATAACCCCAGAAAGAAAAAACCAAACAAAAAATAGAGTAAAGCCAAATAGAACCGCCACAACCAGCCGCCCAGAATGAGCCGGGGCGAACAGAAGAAAC
The DNA here is from genome assembly GCF_902635505.1 of Sarcophilus harrisii. NCBI lineage: Eukaryota > Metazoa > Chordata > Mammalia > Dasyuromorphia > Dasyuridae > Sarcophilus > Sarcophilus harrisii. The sequence continues at coordinate 594,911,229 of NC_045428.1, forward strand.
CAAAAAACGAAACCAAAAAACCCAGTCCAGAGCCAGACCTCAGTGCGCTCGCCGCTCGCCGCTGGACCACCCGACCGCCCGGAGCCTCCGCCGCCGCCCGGGCCAGAGGAGGAGGGGAGCGCGGCGCGCCCCGGGGGGAGGGGAGGAAGGTGGGGCGGGCGGGGGCCAGGGGAGGGAACAACTGTGGATTTTTCTTTTCCAGAAACCAAAAGAGACAGGGCCCAGAACCTCACACCAAATAGCCGGTAGCTTCATCCAAAGGCCTGTATAGAACTGGTAGCGTTTCTTGTGCTCCCCCGAATGTGTCCCCCGTCCCATCACCCGGCCTCGGGGTGGGGGGAGGGGAACTGTCCGAACTGCCTTTTTTTTTTGTTTTTTTGTTTTTAACAGAGGGAGAGTAAAAGGGGAGCGGGGCGGGGAGAGACTCCCCCGCTCTCCTGCGCTCTTCCCCATCTCCTTGGGTGTGGGGGTCCGGCCGGTTGGCCACGCGAGTCCCACGGGCTCTCCCCCGGTCCCTCTGGTTCTGTGCTTAGGGAGTGAGGTCTGGGTGGGGGGCACGGCACGGCAGGGCAGGGCGGTCCCAGCTCTTGCTCGTTCTTGTCTGCCAGCTCCCCCCGTCCCTCTTCCTCATCTCTAAAAAACAAAACAAAACAAAACAAACAAAAAAAACAAAAAACAAACAAAAAAATACCAAAAAAACCAAAAACAAAAAAACAAACAAAAAAAAAAAGCCACCAAAAAAAAAAAAAAAAACTCATATTCCAGTGCCTATCCGTGGGATCGTTCACGCTCTTTTACATTATCCAGAAAAACCAAAAAATCGTTCCCTCGCTCCTGCCCACCCACTACACACAGGAAGATGTCCCACTCCTCCGACCCCCTCCCCATTCGCACCCCGCCTCCAACCTCCCGATGGCCACACCCAGAATCAGGGTCCGAGTCGGGGGCGGGGGATGGCACCAGTCTCAGTGGCTCCCCTGCGGGCACTGGGATGTACGTAGATGACGGAGGCCTTCGGGAACGCTGCAGTTGGGGTTGTCCCTCTGCCGGCCACGTCTTGAACCAAAAAAAAAAAAAAAAAAAAGAAAGAAAAAAGAAAAAAAGAAAAGAAAAGAAAGAAAAAGAAAAAAAAAGTACCACAAAAAATAAAACTCAAAAAAAAATTTTTTAAATAGAAAAATCTATAGATATATATATTTAAGGGAAAGAAGAAGAGAAGTCAGACTCTTAGAAGAAGATACTGGAGGAGCCAGGAGGGAAGCATGGGGCCTCCAGAGTGACGGCGAGGGCCTCCTGCCTCCACGCCCTACGGACAGACGAATAAATACTTCTTTCTCGTCACAAATACCTCATGGACCTCTACGGGGGTTGGGAGGGAGGGGAGGAGATGGCCTCTGGCCCAGGAAAGACGGGCTGGGGCAGGAGGGAAGGATGTCAAGGCCGGGCCCCAGGGGGAGCCCCCTTCTGGTCCGGCTGCCGGGCCCTTCCCCTCAACGTCACCCGAACAAAGCTTTAAACGGACGGCGGAAAACCCGGACAGAAATCCACGGAGACCACGATTCTGGGGGTGGTCCAGATCCTCCTCCACGGTGGTCCTTCTTCCTCTCTCTCCTTCCCTTTTCTTTCTCTCCTTCCTCAAACCAAAGTGTTGCTGGGTAGGAAGCGAGCCATCGGTGTGAGAGCCTACCCTCACTGTCAGGGGCTGGCACTTGGGCTGCACCGGGCAGCAGAGAGAGCTCGGAGAAGAGGCGGCGTCCGCTTGGATACTCCTCTTCCTGCTGGACGGACACAAGAGGAGAGATGGCCTGAGGCTCTGGCACGGCCCAGGTGCCTGGGCCCTGGCGGTTTGATTTCCCTGTCTCCCCTCCTCAGCCCCGTCCCGATCTGCCTCTGGAGGACCGCAGGCAGCTCGGCCGTGCCAGCCTGCGCCCACCTCTCTGCCTCCCCCCGGACTGTGTGGGCCTGCAGAGCATCCTCTGCGGGGATCCCATCCGGGAAGCCTTGTCCGGGGCGCTGGAGCCCCTCCGGCTGTCCAGGGGCGAGGAGGGTGGCTGCAGATCCCCGGGCCCTCCCTCGGTGCCAGTCCCCCAGCAGAATGTACACCTCTCCACTGGACTGGACTCCCCTCTTCTGCCTACGGCCAAGTGTTCCTGCTTTTGTTTCCAAGAGAGACAGGAGGGGACTGGGACCGAGACGAGAATGTGTGGCTCCCGGGAAGAGGCCTGGGGGAGACGGGGCCAAGGGCTACTGGCCTGGACAGGGATGACAGAACGCAACAAACAAAAGGGAAAGACAAACCATGGACAAAATCGACAGAAGGCGTTGCCGAGAACACTCCAAATCGATGGAATACAACAACGACAACACAAAAACTTTGATTTTAGACCAAAAAACCAAAACCAAAACCAAACCCGATCCCCCTGGATTCACCATCCTCGCGCCGATCATCTCCTTCCCATCCATCCCGGGCCTGTGCCCCCCCGGGTACCCCCCTGCCCTGGCTGCTGGGGGCAGCGGGGGACACGGATGGATGGGGAACGAGGGACATGGAGAGCGGGGCCCGGGCACAAGTCCTGCCAAGTGCGGGTGGGAAGGGGCCTCCGCGGGCCCCCTTCCTCAGCTTCACTCAGCTTCCAGGCGAGAGAGGAAACAGAATTCTCGGGGGATTTCAAACAAACAAACCAACCCAACCCACAAACTCCCAAGCTTTAACTACAGCTGTGAAACCAAATATTTTGGGAAGGGGTAGGGGAGGGAGGGGCAGGTGAGCCCCAGGTCTCCCCCCTGGGCCCCCCCTCCCCCCAGGACTGGAGATAAGGCACCAAATACCTCATAGAACTTTAATGTTAAGAGAAACCAAATATGGCCGGCGTAGGGGGCCGGCTGGGGAGTGGGGGTGGGGGGTGGGCAGCAAGAGGGAGGCCGGGGACCGGGAAGGGGAGCCAGGCCATGGAAGGCTTGGGGGTGGTAGCTGCACGCTACCCCTGCCCCTTCTCCTGCCCCTTCCACTCCTGTCCCCCTTTGTCCCGACTCCGGGAAGCAAAACTATCTCATCCTTTTTATTTTGTGATTTGCGCGGGGGGCCTGTCTGTGCCCGTGTGTCTGTGTGTGAGCGAGAGAGAATCGGGGAGACTGGGGTTTTTTTGTGGGGGGTGGGGGGTTAGGGAGGGGGAGACCCTGGGGGCTTGGGGGGTAGGTTAGATGTCGGGGTGGGGGGTGGTCTGGGGTGGAGAGAGGGTGGGGTGGGTGGGTGAACCGAAGAAAGGAGAAAGGGGAATCCCCCTCTCTTCTGGCCTCTCCTCTCCCCCCCTTTCAGGTGAGGGCAGAGATGGGGTCCAGCCATGCGGCGGGCCCTCAAACTGTGCCAAAAATCATCCCCTCCCCAACCAAACCACCTCTCTCTGTGATCTCCTGGAGGGAAGGGGAAGGCAGAAGCTGGGGTTGGGGGCAGGGTGGCTGGGCGAGGGGTCGCCCTCTTCCTTGGGCCATCACAAGCCTCCCCAGCCCCCAGCCCAGGATGGGTAGAGTTCAGACAGGGGCCTGAGTCCAGATACCAAAGTCTTCACAGACTCCCCCCCCCCAAAATGAGGGATGGCAGGGGCTGGGGGGGGGAGGAGGTGTGTCAGTTTCTAAGCCAGGGCAGTTGGGATGGACTTTAGGGAAGGTGGGTGATGGGGTGCTGGGGGGCGTTACCTGCCCCAGCCCCTTCTGCTCATGGAGAAGCCAAATCCCCATCCCCACCTGACACTCCCACCCAAGGCTCCAGAGACTGAGAGAGCGTGAGAGACACGTGGGCCGCGGCCCCGGTGCAGAGAGACAAGGCCTCCAAGAGAAAAAACCAAAAACCAAACCAAAGATTTTAACAAATTAAAAAAAAAAAAAAACAAAAACCAAAAAAAAAAAAACAAAAACCAAAAAAAACCCAGACAACTCCGCTACCTTTTTATACGTCAGAAAAAAGCGAAAAAAAAAAATATAAAAATGATAATAAAAAAAATGAAACTGACCCCAAGCCACATTCCCTTGGTGTGGCTTGAACTTTGACCTCAGCAGTCTCCAGAACAAGACATCGAAGACAGCGAAAAGACAACAGAAGGGAAAAAATAAATAATGTATATTTTTAACTATTTGTCCTTGAAATTTTAGCTCCTGTTTAAAAAAAAAGGGAGAAAAAAAATTTCCAGAGAATCGTCGCTGGGGATGGAGACAGCTATTTACTGTGTCTGTGACTCCCTTTCCCTTCCCCTCTCTCCCTCCCCCCTCCGCACCCACCTCTCCCCCTCCCCCAGGGGCCCTGTATTTATTTATTTATTTGTGTGTCCTTTCAGGGCGACATGGGCGTTGGAATCTCCATTCCTCTGGCGAGGGGATGGGAAGGGCTGGGCTTTTCTCCTTTCCTCCCTTTCCTTTCTTCCAAGTGGCGAGGTTTGTAGGTGGTAGGAGGGCACGGGGCAGGGCAGTGGACCTGACCCACTGGCCGCCATCGCCCCGGCCGTCCTGCACACAGTCTACGCAGGATCCCACAAAACGGATCGCGGCGATGGCAGCCCCTGCCTTGTAAAGAGCCCGTCCGGGGGCATCCTCCCCTGCTGTAACGACCAGAGCGTTTGGCCCGGGCAGGGCCGTTTCTCACCTACCAACACGAAGGACCACTGTAGATGCAGGAGGTGGGAGGCAGGCTAAGTGTAGAGAGGAGATAGACCCCCGCCCCATCCCTGCTCCTTGGGTTGCCCCCCGTGTCTGTAAGCCCTGCCCCCCCCACCTCCTCCCCACCCCTTCCCTGTCTCTCTTCTCGTGGTAGCGGATTAGCGTTTCAGTGTTAAATTCAATCTGCTTGTTCATTGTATGATGTGCTTCTTTTAAGGCCCAATTTTGTAACTTGAATGTGTCATTCATCTGAACAACGACAAAACAATTAAAGATTGTACAGAGAGAAATGAGCCACGCTCCCCTCGGCCCCTGGTTCTGTCCGTCCGTGTGGGGGGTTGGGTGGGGGGGAAGCGGGCAGGATATTGAGGGTGGGGGAAGAAGGGGGATGGGGAGGGGTGCTACTGAAAGGCCAACAGGTCCCTCACTTGGGAGGGATCCCCCCAAGCCTGGGGGGATTTCTTGTCCTTTTTTAATTCTGCTTCTCACAGGGAGCTCGGCCTGAGCACTCGGTCTCTGAGCTTTCCTATGCCCCAAGGCCGCCACTGCTACAGAGGAGGAGGGAGGATGAGTTTCTAACATTTAAGGAGACAATCGTCTCTACCACCGAGTCATGACCCTTTTCCATAATTCAGTAAAAAAAAAAATGTCCCTTAGTAAATGATTTTACGGATTTCCAAGGACCAGAGACATGCAGAAATCGTTACGCTCAGTGCTGAGGTAGGTTGCCTCTCCATCATCCCCAGTTGTCCTGGACAAGCATTTACAACCTTTCCGGTAGGATAAGGCTCTTCCCTTGAAGGCACAGCCTGGGATCTCTTCCAGGCCACAGAGACCTCAGCAGATTTAACTGGAACCAAGTCTACAAGCATTTGCAGACATTGTGCCTCTCGGTGTGCTGGAACATCCATAGGACAGCCTGCATCACTCTTCTCCTAATTGTGGCCTGGGGACCATCCAGGACCCGGCCCGGGCAGAGGGAGGGCAGAGAAGGGCCAGCAGCAGCGCTTTCTTCCTGGGAAAGGGCCAGCACCGGCCACTCCGGGGGGCCGGCTCCAGCCTCCTCTGTGAGCAGGTCATGGTCCATTCCACACGGGAGTGAAAACTGCCTATTTGGGGCCCATCGATAAGCGTCCTGCTCTCAGGAACAGAATTGTCTTGGGTTAGAGAGGTCCCGGAGTGGCTTAAACTCATGCTGGCTATTCTCCTTGGCTGCCCAGAAAGCCGGGGATACCAGAAGGGGGGGAGTTACGAGGGAAGAACGTGCAGCCCAAGAAGGCCTATGTCCGACCCCCTCGAGTCCTTCCCCTTCTTTGGGACTGGCTCCTTGCCAGGAAGGGCAGGGACGAGATGGCCACAAAGGTCAGATCCACAATCTGGGAGAAGACCATTCAGATACAGAGGAAGGGCAGCAGCGGGGGAACACCAAGGCCCCGGCCTGGGAGGCCTCCAAGCCTTTAGGAAGATGAGGTCTAAAGGAGGACCATAGCTTGGCTGGGAAACCCTTATTCAGGAACAGCCAGATCTCGGCTCCCAAAGCCTTGGTTCTTCCCGTTTTTACGCCTCTCAGTCCCCGCACTGACAGTCTGAGGCGCCATTTCCTCCCAGCAATGGGAGTCTCCTGTCTTCCTGTATCCCTCAGCCAATGGACGTCACCCCTTCTTCCAGGGCTGACCCAGGGCCCTCCCGGTACTCGGGGCCTGACAGGGCCCTGCTCTCACCCCAAGGTCGGGATAACGGCCGAGGAGCCTGAGCCCTGCTCACTCTCTGGGCTTGTTTTTCCCAGGGTTGGACTCAAGGCCAACAGAGCTTTATGGCTCAGCAGCCCCTTGGAGTTGTTGGTATTAACTCCATCCGTTTTTGCAGGTGCAGAAAGGGCCGAGAGGGCTCTACCCGTCCTGCCCAGGGTCACGCAGCTGGCGCCCACCCTGCCCTCGCGGGCCCCTGGATCTGAAGGCAGCGCAGGAAAGAGCCCGTTTACTCCGTGCTCTCTCCTTCGGTGCCTTTGATCCTTTTTGTTTCTGTCTCCGGAGTTCCTATGTTCCCCACCTCCTTTGGAAACTCAGCGATCCCCATAGAACATCACCCTTGGGGGTTCTGCCTCAGTCCCATTTGGAGTCCTGCAGCCGGACATCCGGCAGCCTCCTTACGACCAGGAGGACGTTCACCCCACTGCCAGCAGGCTGACGTGGGGCTCTGGGAGCCCATGAGGACCCGGTCCCCTCCTTTCCCACACTTGTCCTGTACGTGCTCATGCTGCTCACACGGGGGCGCCCCTGCATCCCCCTTCTTTGGGCTAGGGGAACTTTATCCAGCCACGGCCGAGGGACACTCCCCCCTCAGCCAAGGAAATCTCGGGATGCTTCTAGCCCGGACTGGGCTGGGGAAAGGGAGTGGCTCTCGTGGCCTCAGCTCTTGTGGCTGCCCCTGAGCCAGCAGGGTCAGAGATCACAGGCCGGCGGCCGCCTTGGAGACAGGAAGAACGGAGCCTAAATTCTGTTCCATACAATTACCAGCTACTAAAGAGTGGGGAAATGAACGAAGAAGCACTGATGAAGCACTTACTGTGTACAAGGTACTGGCTAAGTGCTCAGGATGCAAATAGAAAAGTAAGGTAGCCCCAGACCTCAAGAGGCTCACACTCTAATGGGGAAAGGTTCCCCTGGAAGGTGACGTCAGATGAAAAGGTCCCAGGGATCCTTAGGGTCCCCAACAAAGTAGATGTCAGGGCGATGGCCCCTCGGTGATGGACGGGACTGGAAAGAGGTTCCACTGCTATTCCAAGACCACGGCCCAGGGTCCTGGCCATATGAAGTATACGTGTGGTGTAATGTAAGTGCACATATGGTGCTTTGCAAGCCCTAAAGGATACTGCCAAGGCGGTTTTCAGTCACGTCCGACCCCATTTGGGGTTTCCTTGGCAGACACTGGAGTTTCCTTCTTCTCCTTTCCTTTTTCAGATCATTTACAGATGAGGACACTGAGGCACCCAGGAAGTGTCTGGGGCAGGATTTGAACTTGTGAAGATGAGCGTTTCCTCGCCCAGGGCTCTGTGCACCCCCTGGTGCCTCGGGCGTTACAGAGATGTTGGCTCCTAGGCCCGGGAGCCACAGCACAGCCAGGGGGCGGGTGATCAGCCCGGGCAGTCCATGACCAAGTGGGACCTTCCCCGGCCCCTCCAGCTGCTGATCTGCCGATCCCACAGCCTGGGCACACATTTCCCCGGATCCAAGAGTCCCTCTGGGCTGGGGCCGGCAGATTGCCACACGGGCGGGGAGAAGGGATGGGGTACCTGGTAACCACGGTCTCCCACACAGAACGTGATCTTTTTAGGAGAGCGGCTATGGGACAGAGTCTCTGAGAGGCAAATGAACTAATAGGGATAATGTTGGTGAATGAAGCCTAAAGGGATAAACTTGGGTCCAAAACCCAGGTTCCCAAGTGTGAAATAGGAGGGGTATGGCTAAGACAGCAGGTAGGTGACCCAGTGCGGAGACCCGAGTTCAAATCCAGGCATAGAAATTTATTAACTGTGTGACCCTGGGCAAGTCAGTCTATCCTCTTTGCCTCTGTTTCCTCATCTGAAGGAAATGGCAAACTGCTCCCTTCTCTGCCAAGAAAAGCCCCAGACGAAGCGCTAACTAAAACCCATGTGGCAGGAGTGCACCTGGCGGAGAGCTCTGGGAAGTGGGGTAGCCTGAGAACGACCAGGGAGATCAGGAAGCGGCTGACACAGTGGACACCGAGCCTGGGTCAGAGCCCATCAGAATGGGCGCTTCCTGGTGCCCGTCCCCGGCAAGCTGAAGAGGCAGAAGACAGGTCAGAGGGCTCTAGTGGTCACGGTCCAAGGCGCGGGGCTGGTGGGATTGTGTAGCTCAGGTACCGGGAGCTGTCACGAGCAGGAGAAATCGATGCGATCCTGGTTGGATGGATGAGAAATGATAAAAAAGCAGCGAATGTCTGTCCAGTGCCTACTGTGTACCAGACGCCACACTAAGTGCTGTACAAGTATCTCATCCGAGCCACACAAGGCTGCGAGGGGAAGTGGCTTATGCAGGCGAGATAAGGGTCTGAGGCTGGATTCGAACTCACATCTCCTGATCTGCTGCTTGCAGAACTAGGGCCGGGGGGATTCCTAAAACTGGCTGGTGCAAAGAAAAACAGAAACCTTAACAACGGGAACAACCCAAAGTGGGACAGGCCGAGCACCGTTAGGTGGGTGTGAAGTCCTTCGGCACTAGTGATTCTGAAAGGTAAGCTGTAGGACTGGCGAGCCGTGGCCTGGGTGGGAAAGCCCGAGGTCCTGCCCAGGAGGGAGACTCTGCCATGGGCTAGCCCCGTCCTTCTCAGCCGGTGACCACAGGGCTTCAAAAGACGCCCGCTCCTCCTTCTAAAGAGGGGAAAATAAAGTAGCCCCAGTGAGGGGGCAATAACATCCCTAAGGTTAAGGGTAAGTTTTTCTACCTATAAGAAGGGATTCAACCAGAGGGCTTCTATAGGGCACTTTCAGCTCAAATGGTACTAGGATTTTAAACAAAAAAATCGAGCACAAATACTAGTGGTGGACTGTCTTGTGGCCTTTAGGGTGAAACAAACATCCTTTTAATTTTATGTCCCGTTAGGGGGATCGTAGTTATTAATATCTGTTCGTGATTTGCCATCTCATTGGTGGATGGACTCCAGGCACGGCAATGTGGCCATAAATGCTGACTTGGAAAACCACAAATTAACAGTGTCTAGATTGCGTTTTAAAAATTTATTTCACTAAACATTTCTCATTTATGTTTTAATCTGGTTGAGGCTGCATACATAAATTTGATCAGTCTGCTTACTTAATTCCCACATACTATGCAATGTTTTCCCCAGAGAAAAAAAAAAGTGCAATTTCCGCCCCCACCATGCAATTAGCCACACACACACACACACACACACCCCCATCCTCTAGGTTTCCTAGTGTGGGCGGGCCCAAATATCCTGATTTCTTGACATTAGAGTGAAAAGCTAAAAGTGACCCTCAAAAGCACTAAGCTCCCCCCTGACATGTCATGCATTTTGAGGACCTTTAGTAATGGGTAGTCTCTGCCTTGAGAATCATCATAGAAGTTTTGGGTATAGTTGAAATCAGCTGCCCTACAGATTTTGTTCTTGACATCACGGAGCTACGCCAAATTCTTGTTCTATATGATGGCCCCTGAAGGACCTAAAGAAAACTCATTTCTTTCTTAAATCTCTTCTCACGAGGAAAAAGGGCAGTTCTTCTGGGGACGAGAACCCGATGGGGCAGCAGCTGTTCTCCCATTTCTCTGCCAAGGGTCCAGGAATTCTTTGGTGTTAATGCTGAGTCCTACACTTGGATTTATTTATTTTTTAACTCTATCAATCGCCACAAAGGATGTTTTACTGAGTATGAGAGGGGAAGATGTTAACACTTAAAACTGCACCAAGACGTGGGACAACCTATATTTGGAAAAGCAAAACTGGTGTGAAAACAGAAACAATCAGAAAAAATGAAAAAAATCTAAAAATCAAAACTCAAATACCTAAGTACAGGGTGGGGGGAAAGGCACTAGGAAATCCTGTAAATGAAAAGGATCTCTGAATCTTAGTGGGCTGCCAGCCACCAAGTCAAATTAAAATACCGTAGCGAAACATGTAAAACAAAGAAAAAGCATAATCTAGACGACATGACTTGTGGTTTTCTAAGTCACTGCACAGGAACCATTCAGCAGAGTCAAAGGGCCAGTCCTGCTGCCCTGCCATCAGATCGCGGGGCACTGGGCCCTAGGAAGATCTGACAAACCTCAGGTGTGAAGGGCCCTGAGTGACTCTGGGAGTTAATAGCCATGCCCGACAAAGTAAAGAACTGGCCCTGTGGGGAGGGCACATGACCAGGGCTCCCACCAGGAGTCCTTGACCCTCTGGGCCTCTGCCTCCTCTCTACATCCTGGGATGCCACCAATGAACCCACAGACGTTTGCTGGTGCCTGAAGCACATGGAGAGACAGTGGGGGCCACGTGCTAGGCGGGCTCCAAGAATCTGGCTGGCTTGGGTAGCTTGTGCCTCCCGTGCTCAGGGGCAGCTCAGACCAAAGATCTGGGATTTGAGTCCTGACCTACCCGGGAGTGCAGTTGGGGCCAGACTGAGGTACTAGCTTAGCTTGTCCTTGTCCCAAAGAGGCAACATCCCACCCACGGATGGTCCTCGTGACAGCTGAAAGGAGCCAACTATAGTCCTCCCCTCTGGGTGACCACAACAGCCAGCCACCTCAACACCTCTGTGGGGCCTTTGGGGAGTCGCCCTTGAACCCCTGGAACCCAGGCCTCCAATTGGCTGCAACAGCCCCTCCTTTCCCAACCTTGGGAGCCAGAGAGGGGTCCTCCTGGAGTTTGGGGGGCGGGCAATCCTGTGCTAAGGCTGGCTAGCCTGAAGATAGGGCCTTCCAGGTACTGAGGAAGAACGGCCTGAAGCACCCTTTCCAGCGGGGCCGGCCCGTCCAGCACCAAGGGGTCGGCTCACTGCTCAGGTGACTACAGATTTCCCATTTCAGACTGGGCTTTTCCTTGATGGTGAGGGAAAGTAGGATCCGATGCTGAGATTCTGGGGTCTGGGGGCGTCCATTGACCGCAGAGGCCCGCCACTCCTCTGGCTCGAGGACAAGACCCCCCTTCTCAGAAATGGCCCTGGCCAAGGCCAGCTCGGTGGGAGGCCCAGAGGATTCAGAATCCCGAGCCAGACTGGCTCCAGGTGCAGGAAGCAGCAATCTGAGTGCCCAATCCCACGGCACCGCCCTCCACCCCCCACCCCAGCCCCCCTGCCCCAAGCTGCAATGCTGAGAGGCAGAGCTTCCCAGGCTCCCGAGCCAGCCCTTGGCACTTCCTTCCCAGCCGTGCCCCGACCCTGGGAGTGCTGGGCAAGGAGAGGGATGTGGTCCAGCTGGCCAAGTCCGATGCACGGACAACTTCTGGGGAGGAGGCTGCGGTCACCGTGGGAACCTGACTTTGGCCAGCCCTGTGGGGACCTCTAGTGGCCAACCCTGACCCTGCTTGCCAGGGCACCAACCACCTCCCTGTGTGAGGGGAGGGGGTGAACGGAGCCCCCGACCCAAGGGCCACCCCCCAGGTCCTCGGCCCACAGACAACATCCACACGTGTCCAACTCAGTCTTTATTGGCTGCCTTGGCCCAGGGCTGGGAACTGCTCTGAGAGCAGGGGACAGACGGGGAGAGCGGGGACCCCAGGACACAGGACTTAAACCGGGAAGAGAGAAAAATCCAGTTACTGAACTAACACCAAAGACAGGAGGGGGCGAGCGCAATATGTACAGAGGGGGAGGGACGGCCTCCGGCCCAAACCGGCTTCGAGGAACGGGCACCCCAGCAGACCCAGAGGCGAGGAGGACGTTGTAACCGACCCCGAGGGGAACAGGGATCCCAGCGCGAGACCCCCAGGTCACCCACTGATCTGCACCCCGTCGCCCTCCGCCAGCGGGTAGATCTCAATGGTTTCCACCAGGGGCAGCGCCTCGACCGCCGTCTCCACCACAGTGAGGGTGGCCGCCGCCTCGGCGGCTGCCTCTGCCAGCTGCTGGCGCACGGCCGCCTGGTGCTGCTGCTGGTGGGTCTTGCGGTGCTTCCAGAGGTTGGAGAAGGAGCGGTAGCTCTTGCCACAGTCGGGGCAGGCGTAGGGCCTCTCGCCTGTGTGGATGCGGCGGTGCTCGGCCAGGCGCATGGCGATGGTGAAGGCCTTGCCGCACACCTCGCAGGCAAAGGGCCGCTCCCCGGTGTGCAGGCGGCGGTGGTCTTTGAGGTGGGTGCTCTGGCGGAAGGCCTTGCCGCAGTCCGGGCACGGGTAGGGCCTCTCCCCCGTGTGGATGCGCCGATGCACCTGCAGGGACGTCTCTGTGCTGAAGAGCTTCTTACACTCGCTACATTCCAGGCCCCGTCGCCGGGCAGGGGCCGGCGGGGCCGGGGCGGGAGAGGCAGCGGGCAGGGCGGCGGGAGCCGGGGGGCGCGCGGCCCGAGAGGGTCTGGGGGTGGCCGCCTCCTTGGCCAGGACCTCCCCCGGACCGGCTGCCGCGTGGGCGGCTTCGTGAGCCTGGAGCCTGGCTGCGGAGCCCACCTTTTTGCCACAGGTGGCGCACTCAAAGCGGCGGGGGGCCTGGGCCTGGGCGGCGGCACAGCGGTGCTCGCAGAGGCGCAGGGACGAGGGGAAGGCGGCCCCGCAGGCCGTGCAGCGGTGAGGCTGGCGCCCGGCGTGGACCACCAGCTGGTGCACCTCGAGCAGGCGGCGCAGGAGGAAGGAGCGCGGGCAGTCGCGGCACTTGTACGGGTACTCGCCCGTGTGGTGGTAGCGGTGCATCAGCAGGCGGTAGGGCCGGTGAAAGCGCACGCCGCACTCCTGGCAGCGGTAGGGGAAGTGCTGGGCGTGCACCAGGCGGTGCTGGCGCAGCGTGGAACTCTGCGTGAAGGCCTTGCCGCAGTCGCCGCAGCGGTAGGGCCGCTCCCCGGTGTGCGTGAGCCTGTGCCGCGCCAGGTTGGCGGGCGAGTTGAAGGGCTTGGCGCAGTCGGGGCAGGGGAAGGGCCGCTCGCCCGTGTGGGTGCGCAGGTGGTTCCGCACGTGGGACTTCTTCTTGAACATCTTGCCACAGACGCCGCACTTGTGCCGCCGCTCCAGCCGGTGCACGAAGCGCTGGTGGCGGGCCAGCTGCAGGGCCTTGCTGAACTCGCGGCTGCAGAGAAGGCAGCGGTGGGGGCCGGACCCCGAGGGGAGGCTGCTGGGAGGGCCCGCGGGGGCGCTGGCGGGGGCCGTGGCCCCCGGGGCTGCTCCTGCCTCCGTGGACGCAGGCTCAGGATCCTCGGAGGCGGCGGCGGCGGGCGCAGGGGCGGAGATGGGGACGCCCCCCGTGCCGTGAGTGCGCCGGTGATAAAGGAACTTGGTGAGGTTGACAAAGGTCTTGCCGCAGGGGCACGAGTGCAGTGGGTTGGGGGTGTGGGTGCGCCGGTGCGCTAGGAGGAGGGCCTCGGTGCCAAAGGCCAGGCCGCAGTCCACACAGAGGAAGTGGGACTCGCCGCTGTGCTCGCCCAGGTGCTGGTCCAGGCTGGGGGGGCTGGGGAAGGCGCGGCTACAGAGGGGGCACTTGAAGAGCCCCTCGCGGTGGCTGCGCAGGTGCTGCTGCAGCTGATGGGGGGAGAGGAAGAGCTGGTCGCAGGTGGGGCAGAAGAGCTCGGGGGAGGCCACGGCGGGGGAGTCTCCGCCTGCACGGCGCAGCAGCCTGCGACCCCCCCTGCGCTCCCGCCCGCTCCCGCCACCTGCGCTCTCACTGCCGTTGCGGAGCTCGTAGCTGTGATCAGAGGTCGGGGGCAAGTCGGGGGCTCCGGTGGTCTCAGGGCCGGGGGCCAAAGGACCAAAGTGGGTGGCCTGGTGCTCCAGGAAGTCTCCGGGCAGGTGAAAGAGCTGGGAGCACTCAGAGCACTTGTACAGGAGCAGCTCGACCTCGGCCACCACCTCCCCGGCCCCCGCGGGGCCCGCGGCCTCGCCCGCCTCCTCTGACTTGCGGTAGGAGTGCTCCAGGGCCACCTGGGCTTGGCCCAGCTGGGGCCCCACAGCTGGGGGGGGCGAAGGCTGGGGAGGGGAGGCGGCGGCGGCCGCCACGGCAGCCACGGCCCGCAGGTGCGTCTGGCGATGGCTCAGCCACAGCTCCTGCCTGGCAAAGAGCGCCTTGCAGTCCACACACTCATAGTGAATGGTGCTGGCGGAGATGGCGGGGGGCGGCTTGGCGGGGGGCGTCTCGGGCGGGGCCGGCTCCTGGGTGGTCAGCAGCTTGAGGTGCATCTCCTGGTGCTCCAGGAGCTGGCCCGGGGATAGCAGGAGCTGCCCGCATTCCAGGCACTGGTACTGGCTCTCCTGCACCAGGGTCTGGTAGAGGCCGGAGCCGCTGGGAGCCTCAGCGGCCACAGAGACGCCAGGGTCGGCCACGCCCACCACCTCGAAGTGCTGCTGAGGGAGGTGTGAGTTCTGGTGCAGGAGCACGTCCTCCAGGGAGCCAAAGAGCTGGTTGCACTCGGAGCAGACGTAGCGATGTTCGATGTAGAGCACCGTCTCCTCCGACTCCTCCGTCATGGTGGCGGGGCCCTGGGACGGGAAGGGGAGAGAGACAAGAAAATCCCCCACAGGGAAAGGAGAGGATCAGGAGAGGGGGCGGGAGGCCAGTGAAACCGGGGAGGGGAGCTGGGATGGCTGGGGCTTTCCCCTTTGACCTCAGTGCTCCTCCCCTCCGACACCCTCCCCTCTCTAGGGCTCCAGGTACCCTAACCCTCTGCTCCTACACCCCCGGTCCCTTGTCCCATCTCACTTTCACCCAGCACTCCCGCCCACCCTGACCTCTAGATCCCTTTCTCTCTAGGGCACCCCTGCCTCTTTGCCCTAGTCCAGCCTTCCAAGATGACCTCTTGGCCACCCTCTCAGGCTCCTGCCCCCCCAAATCTAGATGTCAAACCCTAACACCCTGTCTTTACATTCCAGCCTCCCCTCCATCGACCCCACTTATTTCACACCTACAATTTCCAAGGCCCTGCTTGGCCCTGGGATACCAGTGAATGACCAAGGTCCTGTCCTCAGGGAGTTTCTATGCCATCGGGAGAGACATTACTTGGGATGCAGCTCGTTCAAAGGCCCCGAGATGGAGAAGGTGAAGGAGAGGCAAAGCCCAGTGGAAACTTGAGGGGGAAAAGGGCAAGGCCTTCCAGAGAAATGGTCTTTTAATCTGCCTGGAAAGGCCAGTGTTGTGAATGAAGGTGGCTGGAAAGGCTGCAGAAGCCCTTAAATATGGCAGGCTGAGCAATTTCTAGCTTTTCCTCCAGAGCTAGACTTGAGCATCAGAGAGAGATTTTATCAACTGTGAGAAGAAGGGACAGGAAAGGGGAAAACTAAAATAGCCAGCCTTTCTATAATGGTTTAGGCTGGCAAAGCACTTTTACAGATTGTTGCATCTGGTCCTTAGCAAGCTTATCTATTATCCCCATTTTACAGATGTGGAAACTGAAGCTGGAAGAAGGCGATGGAGTATCTGTGGGGGATTGGAACTCAGGCCTTCCTGACTCCAAGCCCACAGGGCTCCCTCGAGGCAGACAACCTGAGGTCAGTTTGTGGGTTTTTAGAACAATCTAAATAAGAGGTAATGAAGCCTGAATGAGGGAAAGAGGGTGAGGGAGCAAGGGATGGGGCTCACAACCGCCTGGATCTGAAGGGGGGTCACAGATACTGCAGCCAGAAGGGGGATGCAAGGCAGAGGCGCGAGGAGCTGTGTGTGTGCAACTGGAGGCCGGCAAGACAGACCTGGGGGGATAAAGACCACCAAGGGAGAGAGTACAGGCCCCCGGGACAGAGAGGGCCGGGGAGAAGCGCCTCAGCCAAGAAGAGAGAGGAAGAGGAGCAATCAGCTCAACAAACAGCAAGGAGAGTAAGGGCTAAGGCAAGGCTGCGCGTGGCCAGGCCGGGCACTTGTGGGAGGGCAGCTCCACGAGCCTGGCAGGGGCGGAGGCTCCACCACAAAGGACTGGGAGCAAGCGGAGGCAAAAGATACATGCTTCCCATTTTAGGAACTTAGCAATGAATGAGAGGAGATAGAGGGTAACAGGGAGCTCTTAAGGAATTTTAGGCCACTTTTGGCCTGGAATGATGAAGATCTGAGTTCAAATTCAGCCTCAAGACACAAACTGGGTAATCCTGGGTAAGGCTTAAACTTAACCCTGCTTGCCTCAATTTTCCCTACAGTACAACGGCAGCCCCCGCCCCAGGACTGCTGTGAGGATCAAATGGGATAATTTTATGAAGTGCTCAGCACGGGGCCTGGCAGAGGCTACATATCTGCCTATTTTCCTCCCTGCCCCATCTGGGGGCATAGGTAAGGTAGGTTTGTAGATGAAAGAGATGTGCCGGGGGAGGGGGCAGGCGAGGGGGGGAACCGCTGGCACAAGCCGGGGAGTTCACCTCGAGGAGGGGAAAGGTGACCCCTCCTGCCATGGCCCAGCAAAGGTTGGGATCAGAGGGTCAACCAGAGGGCCGATGCCTGAGACCATGACAAGTCTCCTGGAAATGGGGAGCCCACCTCCGGCCTTGGTCTTCCCAGCAGAGGCAAAGGTGGAAGGGAAAGGGCCGGGGACAGGCCGGGGGGCGCAGGGGCCAGAGCTTGGAGGCAGCGAGGCTCCCTCCCCAGTCCAAAGCCGGCCTCAGACACTGCCTAGCGGGTGACCCTGGGCAAAGCTCTTCCCCCCGTTTGCCTCCGTTTCCTCATCTGTAAAATGAGCTGGAGAAGGAAATGGTCACCCCCTGTCTGTCTGGCCAAAAAAGCCCACAGGGAGACAAGGAGTGGGGACCAGCTGAAAGTGATGGGTGAGGGGAGTAGGCCAGTAGTCCCTCTCCCCAGGAATGCTCGAGCGAGGAGGGGGGGAGGTCAGACAGGAACGGGCCTAGAACAGCGGGGAGGGGGGCCCAGACGGGAGCGGGCCTAGAACAGCGGGGGGAGGGGGGGAGGGGGCCCTAGACAGGAGCGGGCCTAGAACAGCGGGGGGAGGGGGCCCCAGAAGGAACGGGCCAGAACAGCAGGAGGAGGGGGCCCAGACGGGAGCGGCCAGAACAGCGGGGAGGGGGCCTGACAGGAGCGGGCCTAGAACAGCGGGGAGGGGGCCCTAGACAGGAGCGGGCCTAGAACAGCGGGGGGGGGGGGCCCCAGAAGGGAACGGGCCTAGAACAGCAGGAGGAGGGGGGGCCCAGACGGGAGCGGGCCTAGAACAGCGGGGGAGGGGGGGAGGGGGGGCCCTAGACAGGAGCGGGCCTAGAACAGCGGGGGGGGGGGGGCCCCAGAAGGGAGCGGGCCTAGAACAGCGGGGGGAGGGGCTCCAGACTGGAGAGGGGTCTAGAATGGCTGGGGGTTCCAGACTGGGGGTCTAGCTCTGGGGTTCCAGACTCGGGGCCCAGAATGGCTGGGAGGGGGGACTTCAGACTGGGGGCCAGGCGGCGCTGGGGAGAGGTCGGCCGGGGGAGGGAGTCTAAGGACTAGCAGGGGGGTTTGGGGGGCGGACTGTTGGCTTGACCCCTCAGCCCGGGGTGTGGTACACAGCTCAGGCCTCCTGCTCCCTGGGGCTCGGGCAGGGCGTCTCTTGACCCTGGGGCTAGGTAGGGCTCTCTGGGGTCAGCCAGGTGGATGGGGGAGGGGCGTGGAGCCGCGTGCGGGGGTTCCCCCACACCCCCCGGCTCCAGGGCGCCCCCTCCTCGAATCCTCTCCCCCAACCCCAGCCGGGTACCGCGCACGCTGGGGGTGACCTGCCTTCCGCCGAGGGTCTGCGCACGCACGCAGACCCGGGGTCCAGCGGCCGCCTGCCGGCGCGGCGCCTTGCGCAGGCGGAATGGTGCGTGGCGCGCGGCGTGGGGGAGGGGGGGGGAGGGGGGGGGGGGAAGGGCCCCGGCCCAGGGCGCCTCGCGCCTAGCACTTACCGGGCCCGCGCACGCGCCCTGCCCGTCCTCCGCCTCCTTCGGGCCCGCGGGTTCACTCGCTCGCTCCGTCCTCGGGCCGGGCCGGGCCGCGTCGGCCGTCCGCTCACGCGACCCCCGCAGCGACCTCGCTCTCGATCTCCTTCTTCGTCTCGGCCTTCCTCTCTCTCCGTCTCCCTCTCTCTTCCTTCGCTCTCCGCCTCGCTCTGGCCGCCAGTCGCCCTCAGCAACGCCCCGCCCCTCTCCGCCGCTCCGGCGGCCCCCTCCCCACCTCGGCCGTGCGTCCGGCGAGCTGGCGGGCGGGCGGGCGGGAAGACCAATAAGCTGCCCGCGAGGCCGGGGTCGAGGCCAATGGCGGCTCGCGGAACGGAGGTGCCCGCCCTCTTTTCCCGCCCCTCTGCAGACAGCGGCCAATCCGCACGCGACGTTTCTTCGTCGGCCCGCCTCGACGCTCGCGCCGTCGTCACGCCCCTCACGTGGCTTCTCAGAGCCACGCCCCCTACGTCAAGGACTGGTTGGGGCGGAGAGCGAGTTAGAAGTGACGTCAGTCGAAGTCGGAATGAGGCTGCGGGCGCCATCTTGTGGGACTTGGGGGTTGAGTGAAGGAGAGGAGGGGGAGGGAAGAGGCGATTAGAGGCCGGGGCGAGGACCGACACTGAATAATAGTCTTTCCGTGTAAGGCTCTTGCAGGTTTACAGAGTGTCTCCTGGTGACACCCCGAGGAGAGGAACTGGGGGAGAGTGAGGCTGTTTTCCCCGCTTTACAGAAAAGGCCACTGAGGCTCAGAATCGGAGGGGTGCGCCCTCGCTTCCGGCGCCGGGGCCTCGACGCCAACCCGCCGCGCGATGACATCACCAAGCATGAATCGCCCCCAACAGCTCTTTGCACGCTCTAGCCCAGGTCTCAGCTCCCTGAGCATTAGGGCGTTCTCGCGAGAGAACCGCCCCTGCCCGCGAGGAGCCTGGTTCTCCGAGGAGGAGGCCCGTGATGCTTAGAAGCATTAACAACACGTGCATTAGTGTTCCTTCTGCTCTAGGCCTCTGTGACCCCCAGAACTGCCCGCGTCAGGGAGCTTGCCTCGGAAGCTGGCGGACAGGCTGCAGAGGCATTTGTAGGCGTCCGCGCCCGGACGCGCCGAGCGAAGCCAGGGGCTGCTCTGTGGGGGAGGCTGCGCCCGGAAGCTGCCGGTCCCTGGTCCCTGGGGCGCCGCCGTGAAGCCGACGGTGCCACGTGTTTGTTTCCGAGCTGAAAACACGTGACCCCGGCCGGGAGCTGGGTGCTGAGAACTTGTTTTCTGGGTCTTCCGCGGGACTCTGGGGCGCGAGAAGCGAGCCTGCGGTCCCGAGGGGGGGAGAACGGGGGCTCGGAGAGAAGGAGCCAAAGCGAAACAGGAGGGACCGATGAGAGGGGGCTGAAGGGCTAGAGAAAGGGGGGCCCAGCGGCGGGTGAGGGGAAGAAGGGGAGAGGATGGGGGGGCCCACTGCGGGAGGGGGGCAAAGGAGGGCGGCGAGGTGAGGAGCAGACTCGGGGAGCATCTGGGCCGAGCCCCTCGAGGAGTTTTGTGAAGAAAAGGAGGCAGAGGGAGGCTGGCTGTAGGGCCCCTAGCACGCTAGTGGCGAAGCTGAGCATAGACCCCTTAGCTTCCAGGCTCAGTTGGGGCGCTCCCTTCTCCGAGAAAACTTCCCCGAGCTTGCTGGGCGCGTTCTCCCCTTCTTTAAAGCTGTAGGAAGTTAAGGGCCATCCCCCACCCCAGCCATTCACGCAGAGTAGGAAACAAAGAATAAACGAGGTAGGAATGAGTTCTTAGTTAACTTGCAGACTGATGTGCTTTGGGCATTGGTTCAAAAGCATGTAGAGAATGCAGTTAGACGCAAGAAGCGAACACACTTCCGCACCTACAAGTAGAAATATCAGTTAGCCCAAGATAAAGCTCTCTGTTGGTGGAAGATCAATTCACCTAACAGATTTTAGGAAAGGAGAGGATGAAGTCCTGAGTAAGGAGGCGGAACTGGCAGAAAAAGACTGAAGTATTCATGGAATTTTTCCCTGAAGCAACTAGAGAAGGGGACTGATGGAGATCGATTTCACCCTGTGTAGAGGTCATCTAGTCAGAAATCCCAGTTACGTCAAGCCCCCAACCTATGTGTGGCCCGTGGCCATGGCATTCTGCCTCGTGGGGTCTTTTCCTTCACCCCTTCCCCATGCCACACGGTATCTCTGCTCTCATCCTCCATCAAACCTCTCTTCTTACTCCTTCTTGCAGCTGATTAATTCTTTTAGGGCGCTAGATTCTATTTAGGATTTGGCCTGCCAATTACGGGCATTCTCCAACCTCATGAGGTGTTCCCTTTCTCTTGGTTAATTGTGGGTTCCTCTAGGGAACTTGTCTTTTTCATCATTAATTGCCAAAACCCCTTTCCTTGCTCTCCCAACTCTATTTCGTATTTGCCACTCCTGGTGTCTATTGTTCTCTTCATTTTGTCTGTGATCTTTTCTCCTAAATAAACCTAAGTATTGCCAAAGAGTATGATCATTGTGAGTTCTTCACAAGTGAACCCTAATATTTGGTGCCTAAATCACATCAAGAGGATTTCTCCGTCTCTCTTTGTCTCATCAAGAGGATCTCTCTGTCTCTCTCTCTTTGTCTCGGTCTCTCTTTCTCTCCCATCCTTCTCTCTCTTTCTCTCTCCCTCTTGTCCTCACAATAACTTTGTTGTTGAAAACCCTAAACAAGTAGGAGGCAACACATGCAGTTGGGACCAGAAAGAGGATAAGCATGGATGGATGCAGAAAGAAGAAAAGAGCTTCAAGGATCATGACTCTTTGCACCAGAGAAGAATTCTGGCTTTGAAATCAAGAAAGATTGGTAATGATAATTTTGTTTTAAATAATTAGCACTTATAGAATGCCCACTCTGTGCCGGACAGTGTACTGATAAGCATGTTGCAAATATCATCTCATTTGATCCAGGCCACAGAGTACAAGGAGTTGTGTTACCTTTTTGTCACAAGTCAGGAGCCCATTTTATCCACTGTTATGTGTGTATCTGTAGAAGAATGTGCCCCACACTTTTAGGAGTAAATTTTCGTAAATACTTTTAATAAAAAACAAATTGAGATTACTGATTGCCAATAGGAAGCATGCTGGTAGGGGCTCATTAAAAATAAATCTAGAAACCCAGTCTTTTACTATTAATCCTCAGAACTCTGAGAGAATAATAGTTGGGAGAGTAGTCCAGTGAGGGTGCTACATATATGGTCCTACACAGATAGATAGATAGATAGATAGTATTTCCTTAGGGGATTATAAGCTCCTTGAGGTTAAGATCTATTTTTCAGTGTTTCCATCTTGTACATCTCTCAAATACTTAGGTCATTTCTTTAATACATGTTTGTTGACTTGAATGGACCTTGCAATATCCTGCTCCTCTAGGAAATTCAGTTTCCTTCTCTGTACAACAAAAGATGATCTCTAATACCCTTTGCTACTTTATATGTTTAATTTGTCTTGAGGCTTTTCAATCTCTTCCTATGCTTCAGGGACCTGGATCTTGGTTGGACCTCTCGGGGACCTCAGGAGGATAGAAATTTACAGTTTCAGACCTGATGGTCTCTCTTGTTTCTCTATTGCTCTTTAATAGAAACAGACCCCCAAAGAGAGGGAAGTGGGGGAAGGGACAGGTGTATCTTACTCTTCCCAAGCCAGTCGATTTTTTCTTTCTTGTTTGTCTCTCTGTGCCATGTAGAGACGGGGAGAGAACCATCTAATATTAGGACTTTAATGAACCAAAATAGAGTTCTACTCTAACTCCATTAATTTTTGGATGAGGTAGTTGAGGCCCAGAGAGAAGAGATCTGTTACCTCAGGAGAATACACCACGATCAAGTAGGATTTATACCCAGGAATTCAGGGCTGGTTCAATATGAGGAAAACTATCAATATAATTGGCCGTATTAATAACCAAATTAACAAAAACCATATGATCATCTCAATAGATGCAGAAAAAGCATTTGATAAAATCTAACATCCATTCCTATTAAAAACACTTGAGAGTATAGGAATAAATGGACTTTTCCTTAAATAATCAGTAGCATCTATTTAAAACCAGCAGTAAGCATCAAATATAATGAGGACAAACTGCAACCATTCCCAGTAAGATCAGGAGTGAAACTCCTGGTTGCCCACTATCACCGTTACTATTTAATATTGTATTAGAAATGCTAGCTTTGGCAATAAGAGCTGAGCAAGAGATTAAAGGAATGAGAATAGGCAATGAGGAAACCAAATTATCACTCTTTGCTGATGATATGATGGTATACTCAGAGAACTCCAGAGATTTTACTAAAAAGTTATTAGAAATAATCCACAACTTTAGCAAAGTTGCTAGTTATAAAATAAACCCACATAAGTCATCAGTATTCTTATACATCACTAACAAAATCCAGCAGTCAGAGTTACAAAGAGAAATTCCATTTAAAGTAACTACTGATAATATAAAATATTTAAGAATCTATCTGCCAAGGGAAAATCAGAAACCTTATGAGCAAAACTACAAAACACTTTCCACACAAATTAAGTCTGATCTAACCAACTGGAAAAATATTAAATGCTCTTGGATTGGGCGAGCAATATAATAAAGATGACAATATTACCTAAACTCATCTATTTGTTTAGCACTATACCAATCAGACTTCCCAAAAACTATTTTGATGACCTAGAAAAAATAACAACAAAGTTCATATGGAAAAACAAAAGGTCAAGAATTTCAAGGGAATGAAAAAAAATCAAATGAAGGTGGCCTAGTTGTACCAGATCTAAAATTATATTATAAAAGCAGCGGTTATTAAAACCATCTGGTATTGGCTAAGAAATAGACTAGTTGATCAATGGAATAGGTTAGGTTCAAAGGACAAAACAGCCAATAACTTTAATTATCTAGTGTTTGACAAACCCAAAGACTCCAGTTTTTGGGATAAGAATGCATTATTTGACAAATATTGCTGGGAAAATTGGAAATTAGTATGGCAGAAACTAGGCATTGACCCACACTTAACACCATACACCAAGATAAGGTTAAAATGGGTTCATGATCTAGGCATAAAGAATGAGATCATAAATAAATTGGAAGAGCATAAGATAGTTTACCTCTCAGACCTGTGGAAGAAGAAGGAATTTATGACCAAAGAAGAACTAGAAATCACTATTGACTACAAAATAGAAAATTTTAATTATATCAAATTGAAAAGTTTTTATACAAACAAAACGAATGCAGTCAAGATTAGAAGGGAAACAATAAACTGGGAAAACATTTTTACAATCAAAGGTTCTGATAAAGGACTCATTTCCAAAATATATAGAGAATTGACTCCAATTTATAAGAAATCAAGCCATTCTCCAATTGATAAATGGTCAAAGGATATGAACAGACAATTTTCAGAATGAAATTGAAATCATTACCACTCATATGAAAGAGTGTTCCAAATCATTATTAATCAGAGAAATGCAAATTAAGACAACTCTGAGATACCACTATACACCTGTCAGATTGGCCAGAATGACAGGGAAAGATAATGCAGAATGTTGGAGGGGATGTGGGAAAACAGGGACACTGATGATGCATTGTTGGTGGAATTGTAAACACATCCAGCCATTCTGGAGAGCAATTTGGAACTATGTTCAAAAAGTTATCAAACTGTGCATACCCTTTGATCCAGCAGTGTTTCTACTGGGCTTATACCCCAAAGAGATACTAAAGAAGGGAAAGGGACCTGTATGTGCCAAAATGTTTGTGGCAGCCCTGTTTGTAGAGGCTAGAAGCTGGAAAATGAATGGATGCCCATCAGTTGGAGAATGGTTGAGTAAATTGTGGTCTATGAATGTTATGGAATATTATTGTTCTGTAAGAAACGACCAACAAGATGAATACAGAGAGGATTGGCGAGACTTAAATGAACTGATACTGAGTGAAATGAGCAGAACCAGGAGATCATTATATACTTCAACAACGATACTGTATGAGGATGTATTCTGATGGAAGTGGATTTCTTCCACAAAGAGAAGATCTGACTTGGTTTCAATTGATCAAGGATGGACAGAAGCAGCTACACCCAAAGAAAGAACACTAGGAAATGAATGTAAACTGCTTGCATTTTTGTTCTTCTTCCCGGGTTATTTATACCTTCTAAATCCAATTCTCCCTGAGCAACAAGAGAACTGTTCGGTTCTGCGCACATATATTGTATCCAAGATCTACTGTAACCTATTTAACATGTATAGGACTGCTTGCCATCTGGGGGAGGGGGTAGAGGGAGGGAGGGGAAAAATCGGAACAGAAGTGAGTGCAAGGGATAATGTTATAAAAAATTACCCTGGCATGGGTTCTGTCAATAAAAAGTTAATTAATTAAAAAAAAAAAAAGAAGAGACCTGTTAAAAGACACACAGTGGGAAGGAGCAACATTAAGCATCATCTTTGATAGAGTAGATAGAATGCTGACAAAATCACCGATATCTTTGCTACTCACTAGCATAACCTTTCTCCGAAGCAACTTCTGCTTAAGATGCTCAGTTCTATGGGTGTCAGAGGAAGATGGTTAAGAGAGTGTTTGGCAAATGGGAAGACTAAGTCAGAAGGTTGCAAGAGACTATGAGCCCCAGTGGGATTCCTGATGGGAAAGTGCTTCACATTTCTCCCTGGGGTTTCCATCCTCCAGTCTTCTTGGGGTTTGAGCCAAGAGTAAACATTTGAAACAGGATGGTATTGGAAACCTGGAAGAATCTGAGACAAAACTAGAAAAACTGATTAAGGTATGCAGAAGTGGGCATTCACACTTGTTGATTGGGATATAAGGGAGCTGCTGTGGTACCTCATGATGTGATTCCTTAGAGCATCTGGCTAAGGAAACCAGTGTCCAACTTATTTAGCATGTGGCTAGTTCTTGAGTGGGGGTTATTACAAATGTAGCCAGAGGGTGAGAGGATTATTGAGGGAAATTCTGTCTCAAAACCAGAATCCTTGAAACCAAAGTGCTTGGAAGGGGATTTATCAATTGAACTCATCTTTAGGTGTAAAATCAGATCCAGAAGATTGAAGGGCTAGGATATTAAGGTTTCAAATATCATTAGGAATGGCAAGTACCCTTGTGCTGCTGAATTTTTGGAGTCAATATTGTTAATAACATTCATATACTAATTTGAGGTTTGCAAAGTACTTTTTTGTATACCATCTCCTTTGATCCATATAACAACTCTGTGAAATAAGTGCTATTTATATTTTGTAAAGTGCTATTTACATTTTACATTATGAGGAAACTGAGGCAGAAAGAGATTAAATTACCTGCCCAAGGTCATAAGACTGATAATCAAAGCTGGATTTAAACTTTAGGTATTCTTGGTTTCAAGCCCAATGGATTTTTTAGCACACTGAATGTAAGTGAGTTAGTTATGGGACACAGGAGATAGAATGTTGGACTTAGGAGTCAGGAACATCCAAGTTCAAATCTGCCCTTAAACAATAGGCCTACCTTCTACAGGAAGCCTTTCTTGCTTCCTCTTAATTATGATACCTTTCCTCTGTCGGTTATTTCCAATTTCTCTTGTATATAGTTTATTTGTACATAGTTATGTATATGCTGTTTCCTCCAATAGATTGTGAACTCCTCAAGTCCTCAAGGTACTGTCTTTACCTTTTTATTTCTAAGTGCTTAATAAATGTTTCTTTACTCACTGATAACTCTGGACAAATCACTTAACCTGTATGTGTCCGTTTCTTTATTTGTAAAATGGAGATAATAGCACCTACCTCCCTGGGATGTTATGAGTTTAAAGTGATATATTTGTAAAGTGCTTTGTAAATCTCAAAATGATACGATCAGCTTAACTTACGAGTTTCTCATTGATACCCACGGTAAGTGAGCTGGAGTAGCTTCAGCTTGGAGAGCCACCTGGTGGCTTGCCTAGATATATGCCCTGAGTAGCTATTGCCTACTATTCATGGCAGGAGTCACCAGGATCGTTATTCTACAGTCTGACAGGATCTCTGAGGTCATCTAGTCAAACCACCTGGTTACGCATAAGAAGGTTCAGAGACACCAGGTGACATGCTCAAATTCACATAGGATTCAAGCTCAGGTCTCAGGGCTCCAACTTTATCAGAAAAGCTGAGTCCTCCTTTTACAGGATTACCTTTATATCAAGAATTGTTTGTCCTTCTGAGTGCATGCATGGGGTTCACAAATCTTTTACACTATCTCTGTGACCTTGGACCACTTATTCACACTTTCTGAACCTCAGCTCCCTCAGTTTCATAATAGAGATAATATCTGTTTTACCTACCTCAAAGATTGTTGTTACATGCCCATGACCTGCCCAGAGCTCCGTTTCCTCGTGTGTTGAGCATAGTAGGTTCTTTATAAATGACAAGTGAATGAGGACATTCCAAAATCAGGTATTAAAACACCTACTGAGAGCACAAAAGCTACAAAAAGAGCTCAGAATCTAGTTAGATGAGGATGTGATCAGGGCTATGAAAGAAAGGTGGGCATAAGACTGAAGGCAACAGTGTTCAGAGAAAAAAGAGATGCTATCGGTTTGTAGGAGGGACAAAATTGGGGACAGCTTCCTAAAGCCTTTGGGCAAGCTTTGAAAAGTAAAGAAGAATAGGACAGATAGAATTCAGTTGAAGAGGGGAGCAAGATGAGAAAACATCAGCCTGAGTGAAGGGAAGAGGGTCATTCTTTTTCCTCTTCCTCATCTCCTTCTTCTCTTTCTCCTTCCTCTCCTCCCTCTCCTCATCCTCATCCTCATCCTTCTCCTTCTTGTCCTTTTTAAAAACATGGTTGCACAACTATGCAGGTTACAGATCACTTCCCTATCCATGATCTCTTGTGAAGTGAAACAGGAAAATAAGAATAGGATTATAACTTTAGAGCTAGAAGGAATCATGGAGTTCATCCAATGGCCCCCCTTCTCTTATTTTACAGATGAGAAAACTGAGGTTATGATACTAAGCAAGTAGGAGAGACAGGATTTAAACCAGGTCCCAGGAACCCAATGGACCCTAAGCCTTGTTTTACAGATGGGGAAACTGAGGCTTACAGGGAACTCAGAGGCAGACCTGCTGCTAGGACCCAGGATCATAGATTTCGATTAGGGAGAGATTGTAGAGGTCATCAGTCCAACTGCTGGGTTTCTATTGAGACCCATGGAAATTAAGTAACCGCAAAGTGCCACGGATTCTAGGAGGCTTCCACCCTGAGCCTCTGGACCCAGAGGGAGCCTCCTTCCCATGGATTAGGCTAATGACTCTCAGTCCTGGTGCTTTCCCTTATCCTGGTCTGCTCTTAGGCGAGGGCCACAAATCCAGATGGAAGGGCCTCTGGCATGTTTGAAGGTCTACAGCGAGTTTATTGGGGAGGAGGGAGAGATGAAGCTGGGGAGGACAAAGGAGGAATGCTGTGGATGAGTTGGGGGGGGCAGGCAGGTGTGTGGGGGCGAGCCTCCGAGGGCCACGGCCCCCCCCCGGCCAGGCGGGGACCGCACAGAAGGTGTCAGGGTATCCGGGGCCCACCGGGCCCACGAGCAGAGGATGTGGTTGAGGGCCGGTGGTGCCGGGACGAGCCCCGTGTCGGGAAGGGACTGGGTGGGGCTGGGCCCGTTCACGGCATGGCCGACCCAGGACCCAGCAAGATTGGTGCCCGCGGCTGGGGTCAGGTGGAGCCTGGGGGCGCGGTGCCAGAAGGGGAAGGGGTGCAGGGCCCCAGGGCCACGTGGCAGGCGTGTGGCAGGCGCGAGGTCACGTGGGGAGCCCATGTGTGTCTCCTCCCAGTCACGAGCCACGGGGGCGGGCGATGAGTCACCCGGTCTCAGCCTCCAGCTCCAACTGTCGGCTCCTTCTCCCCCCCCAGGACCGTCTCCCATCTCCCATCTCCCTCTTCCGCCCCCTTCTGTCTCTGCCTGTGCCTCCTCTCCCTTCCCCTGAGGTGTTTCTCCTGGCCCTGCCTTTTGCTCTTTCTTAAAGGAAATCTCTCTAATCTCCATCTCTTTCTGGACCTCTCCATGTTCCCTGGTCCCCTCTGTCTGCGCCTCTTGGTCTTCCTTGAGCCTTTTCTTCATGGCTTCTTGTCCTCTCTGCTTTTGACTGTCCCTTGGGCTCCCCAGCTTCCCTTGCCTCCCTCTTAATCCCTCCAGCTTTCCATGATTCCCTCCTTGTCCCTCCAGCTTTCCATGACTCCTTTCTAGTCTCTTCAGCTTTCCTTGTTTCTCTCCTAGTCTCTCCTGCTTCCCTCACCTCCCCCCAATCCCTCCAGCTTTCCTTGCCTCCCTCCTTGTCCCTCCAGCTTCCCTCGCCTCCCCCCCTTGTCTCTGCTGCCTCCAGCCAGACCTCTCCCTTCTCCAGCCTTTCTCCCTCCCTTGGCCTCCCTCCAGGTCTCTCCTGTCCCTCCTCTCCATCTCTCCCCTTCCTCGCAGCCCTCCTTTGCCTCCTCTTGCTTCTCCTCGCCGAGTCTCTCCTGTCTCTGGCGGTCCCCTCTGTCTCTGGTCAGACGTCTTGCTTCCCCATGGTTTCCCTTCCCTCCCTCTGTCCCTGTTTCCCTCTCTCTGCCTCTTCCCAGCTCCTGTCTTTTCCTGCCCGTCTCTGGGTCTCTCTCTCCTCCTCTGGGCCCCCTCTCCTCCCTCCCTGGCTGCCCCGGGGTCTCTGGGGGTCTCTGGGGGGATGTTGGGGAGGGCACAGGAGGAGAGGCTGCCTGGGGTGGTCCCTGATGCCCAGTGCAGCTCCATCCCCCTCATTGGTATTCTCCTCTCGCCCCCCCACCGGGCGGCCAACCAATAGCAGCCTCTCCCTCCCCCTCCCCTACTCTTCTCCCTCCCCTTGCCTCTCTCCCTCCCTTCCCCTCCCTCCGCTTTGCCTCCATCCTCCTCCCTCTTCTCCTCTTTTCCCCTCCTCCCCCCAGCGCCAGCCATCGAGGGAGGACGCGGACTCAGAGAAGGGGAGAAGGGAAGCAAAGCGGCAGCTGGAGAGGGAGAGGGGTGGCCTGAGGCAGGGCCCCGTGGAGGCCGGTGGCTCGGCGCTGAGGGGGAGCCGGGAAGGGGCGCCAGGAGGCCAGCCGAGTAGGGACTCGGGACCGCTCCATCCTTCCTTCTCCCACTCTTCCTCCCCATCCCTCCTCACTGTTCTCCCCTTCCTTCCCTCCCACCTCCTCCTCCTCCTCCTCCTCCCCCTTTTCCTCCTCCTCCTCCTCCTCTTCCTCCTCCTCCTCCTCCCTTCCCCCGCCTCCTCTGGGCTCACTCTACCCCTCTGTTCCCTCCCCATCTTCCCCTCTTCTCCGGCCCCCTTCCTCCTCTCTCGCCTCTCCAATTCCCCATCCCTTCTCCTCCTCCATCCTTTCTTCTTGCCCTCACTTGCCCATCTCCCTCTTCTTTCCTATTCCTCTCTCTCCCATCCTCTCCTCCCCCATTTTCCCAGCCTCTCTCCGGCCCCTCTTTCCCCATCACCCACTTTCCTCCCTGGAGCCCCATCCCCCACCCCCGTGCCCCCAGCCTCTTTTATCTCCCGCTCTCCCTGCACTACGAGATTCCGAATCCCCCCATTCTCTGAGCCTCCTTTCTCTCCCCATCCTTCCCATCATCCACTCTCCCCATCTCTCCCACTGTCTTTTACACCCCCTATTTCCCTCTCTTCCATCCTCCCTCTTCCTTACCCCTGGGCCTGATGCTCCCTTGGTCAGGCCTGAAGACTTGAATCCCTAGTCTCCGTTCCTCTGCTGCCCCAGGGGAGGGGCAAGGCCTGGGGGGGAGGGGGAAGAACGGGGTAACCCCCTCCCTCTGCCGGCCCCTCCCCTCCCCCACCCCCTCACCCCATGGCCACGGGCTACATCTCGGCCCCTTCCTCACCCCCAGCAGCCCCCCCAGGCCGACCCGGCTGAGGGGAGGGGGCCGGGGGTGGGGAGCCCCATTTGGGCCAGCTCTCTCCCTCCCTCCCTCCATTACTCCTTCCCTTCTTCTCCTCCATTTTCTCCTTGCATTCCCCCTTCTCCTCTCCCCTCTCAGGCCTGCCCGCCAGCCCTCCCTCTCTCCCTCGCCCCTTCCACCTGGCTCCTCACCTCCAGCAGCTGGGGACCAGAAGACTCTCCCCTTGCTCCCATCTCAGTGTCCCTCCCCACCCCCACCCCTCTCGGCCCCTGAGCCGGCAAGAGAGCC
Organism: Sarcophilus harrisii; assembly: GCF_902635505.1. Lineage (NCBI taxonomy): Eukaryota > Metazoa > Chordata > Mammalia > Dasyuromorphia > Dasyuridae > Sarcophilus > Sarcophilus harrisii. The sequence goes on from NC_045428.1 coordinate 594,941,558, forward strand.
CCAGCCGTCTGGCCCACCAGGATCCGTGAGTGTCTGCCCGTGGGTACGGGGGGGGGGGTGAGGTGGGGGGAGTGGGGGCGGGGTGGGGGAGTGGGGCTGGGCGCAGCCAAGCTGGCAGAGGGGGGATGGGGGCTGCTCCTGGGAGCAGGGTGGATTTGCCCACAGTCTCCAAGGCCCCTGGCAACGCGCCCTCACTGACTGCTCCCCCCAGGGAACACAGGCTGGGGCCAGGGGCTGGCGGGGAGGGGTCTTTCATGCTGCCGCCCCCTCATTTCTCCCGATCACTTTTGGGGTGCTCCCAGTATCTGCTTCTTCTCTATTTCCCCTTTCCCCCAGTGCTCCGGCCTCTCCCACCCTTTGGGACATATTATTGACTTTTCATTTGTCTTTCAGCCTCTCTCTTTGAATGTGGATTATCTCTTGTCTGGCCGGCTCTGTGTCCCCGTCTTTATGACCTAGCCTCTATTTTGTTGGGGGGGTTTTCGCTCTCATTCTCAGTCTCTGCCTCTATTTCCCTGGTGTCTTTCAGGCTGTGTCTGGCTATCTCCTTCTCCAGTCTCTCTCCGTCTGTTTTGCTGTTTCTCTTCTTCTCTTTTCCCCATCTAACGATCTCTCTGTATTGGTCCTTGGTCTCTTTGTATCTCTCTAGGTCTCTTGGCTTTGGTCTTTCTGGGTCTCCCCGTTTCAAGCTTTCTATGACCCCGTCTTTTTCTTTTCTGGTTTCCTCTCTATTTCTCCGGCTCTAGCTCTCCGATCTAGGCTTGATCCAGACTCTTGTTTCTCTGTCTCTGTCTCTGTCGATTTCTTTCGGAAGCCATCTGTTTTCCTTAACTTTCCTAGCTCATCTTTCTGTTCTCTGTCCCAACTCTATCTTGGCCAGTCTCTTCATCACCTTTTCCTCTCACTCTGCATGTCAGGCTCTCTCTTTGTCTCTCATAGTCTCATGCCATCTCTGTCACTGTTCCTTCTTGCTCTATATTTTCCCATCTGTCTCATTCTACTCCTTTTTATCTTATTCTCTCTGTGTCTCTCTCTATAACCCCTCTGTATGTCCTGTCTCTGTCTCCATTTATCTCTTTTATTTCTTTCCATTTAACTTTTAAACCTCTCATTCCTCTCCTCTCTCCTTCCCTCACTCCTCCTGATTCCTTCATTCTCTCTTTCCCTTCCTCTGTGTGTCTCTGCTTGTCTCCATGTCTGCTCTATTTCACTGTCTTTCACCTGTATCTACTCCATTTATTTCTGTATCTCTCCCCCCTGTGCTTTGGTTCTGGACTTTGTCACTCTGTTTCTCTGCACCCCTTCCTCTATGTCCGTGCCTCTGGCCCCCTTTTTGTGTCTCTGGCTCTTATTCTCACTTTCTCTGTTTCTCTTCCTGTCTTCTTGCTTTCCCTCATTCTCTGTCTCTGCTTCTCTCCCAGTTCACCATCTCTTGTTCTCTCTGGGTGTCTCTGACTCCTCCACCTCTGTCTCTCCCAGGCAGTTTGTTCTATTGCTCTGCCCCTCTTCTTTTCTCAATCCCTCTCTCCAAACACTCCAAATGGGTGTCTCTGTCTCCTTCTTCCTCTGTGTCTCCTTTCCTCCATGACTGTCAGTCCCTGTATTGATGACTCCTCCCTGTTCCATCTGTCCATCCTTTCTGTCAGATCTCATCATTCCCTGACCTCCTTTCGGACCCCACTTCATTCCGTCGCTCTCCTTTCCATCCCTTTTGCCCTTCTGCTTTCTCTTACATTCCTCCTTGTTTTTCTTCTTGTGTGTTCCTTTCTCCATGTTTCCTTCCCTGTCTCTTACTAACTTTTTGTTTTTTTCTCTGGAACCTCTTTCACCTCACTCCCCCCCCCCCCCCCCCCCCCCCAGTTTATCTGTGTTTCTTATCCTTCCTCTTCATTTGATTTATATCTGCCTGTCCTTGCTTTGGGCTGTCTGTGTCTGCCTGTTGTTTTGGATTTGACTTTATCCATCTACCTGAGTCTCTTACTCTATCCAATGAGCAGTATTTGTGTGTGCGTGTGTGTGTGTGTGTGTGTGTGTGTGTGTGTGTGCCTGTCTGTCTGTCTTTCTGCCTTTCTAGGTCTCTCTCATCTCTCTGTCTCTCTACTGTCTTCCTTTCTCTCACTTCCCACCTCTACCTCCTTCTTTCTGTCACTCTTTCTTCCCTCCCTTCTTTTCTCTCAGTCATCTGTTTCCTACGCTGCCCATCTGCTTCTGTCTTTCTCTCTCTCATCTTTACTCTGTTTCTCTCTCTTCCTCTTTGTCTCTCTCCTCTCCGTCTCTCTCCTCTATTTCTCTCTAAATGTCTCTCAGTTCCTGTTTCTATCTCCATCCCTGTCTCTGTGTGCTTCTCTCACTCAATGTTCTCCTCTCCCTGTCTTCCTTTACAATATACTTTTACCTTCCTACCTTTCTTTCTCACTGGTTCCTATCTTCGCATAACTCAGGCTTCCCTTTCTCACCCAAGTGACCTCTGCTTTCCTCTTGGTCTTCCATCTTCAGGGACCCTTAAACCAGCCAGTCATTTATAACCCGACCCAGATTTATAAAACATAAATTCGCAGAGCTCAAAGAGCCAGCCCTGAGTCAATCTAGGTTTTTTTTTTTTAAGACACACGGTGAAACTGAGGCCCAGAGAGGAAAAGGTCACATAGTACGTCAGAGTTGGGACTAGACTTATGACAGTCCGAGTCCCAGTCTGGGAGTAGTCACCACAGGAGCTGTCCAAGGTTTCTTTCATGATGTCTCCCCAGCCCTCCCCATCCCAGTCTCCTCAGGTTACCTACAGCTTCTCAAGGTCCTGGTAGTGAAATACCTTGGAGGCAAGAGCCCTGTGAAAGTCTGGTAAAGATCCTTCTAAAAATAGAAATGATAAGTAATAGTAACGTGTTATGCAGCACTTTATTGTTTACAAAGCATTTCTATCCATTATTTCATTTGATAATTTCCTCTGTCTGGACCTCAGTTTCTCCATCTATATATAAGGGGATTGGTGCAGATAATCTTTAAGGAACTTCTTGCTTAGACCTTTTCTGTTCTAAGGTCTCTCCCAATCCTGAGAGTCTATGTTTTAAAGTTCCTCCCAGTCCTGATAGTCCATGTTCTAAGGTTCCTTCAGCCTCTGAAGTGGTATGATCTATGTTCTTGGGTCCCTACAAGTTCTGACATTCTATGTTCTAAGGTTCCTACAGCCTCTGAAGTGGTATAATCTGTATTCTTGGGTACCTCTCAGTCCTGACAGTTCGTTTTATGATTTATGGTCCTTTCCATTTCAGACACTTATGTTGTAAGGTTCACCCTCAGCTTTTGTTCCCCAGTCCCTCCTGGCAATGATCTTCAGTTTAGTGTGTCCTTTCCATGCATGACATTGTATATTCTAACATCTCCCGCTCAAATATTCTCTTCCATCTTTGCTATTCCGCTCTTCAGGTCTGACAGTCTTTATATATATTAAAGTTCCCATGGTCTCTGAAATTTTGTTCTGGATTCTTAAATTCCCTCCAGGTAGAACATTCAGTGGTCTGTATTCTAAGACCTTTCCTGTCTCAGACATTTTATATTCTATGGTCCAACTCTAGCTCTGATAGTTTCTGTCCCAAAATCTATCTTTTCCAGGCCTGACATCTTGTACTCTAAAGTGCCTCTCTGCTCTTACCTTACATGTTCTAAGATCTGACATTCCTTGTTCCAGGGTCCCTTCCAGCTCTGACATTCCCTGTCCTAAGAGCTTTTCCAGTTCTGACATCCCATTTTCTTTTCTTTTCTAAACAGAAAGATTGTATCATTTTAAATTTTAAAAATTTATTTATTTTAATATTTTTCTTTTTAAAATTTGAGTTCTAAATTATTTCTCTGCCTCCATCTCCTTCCCTACTCACTGAGAAAGAAACATATGAAAGCATTCAAAATACTTCCAAGTAGCCATATTTTTTTTAAAAGGAAGGAAAATAAAGTGAGAAAATTGTACTTCCACTTGTACTTAGAGTTCATCCATTTCTTCTCTGGAGATGAATAGCATTCCATGTTCTCAGGTCTGCTTTCCTTGTCCTAAGATCCATTCCAGCTGTGTCATTCTATGTTCTAAGGTTTCTCCTATCTTTTGCATTCTCTTCCCTATGGCCTAAAAGCTCCTCAAATCCCAATTCTAAAATTCTCTGAGTTATAGGTTTGGCAGGAGAGGGGTGGGAGAGAAATTCAGGTCATCCAGGCTCTCCCATCAAAAATCCTCTATCCTCCTTCTGTTGACCTAAGCCTAGGGTTGGATTAGTTGATGAAACTCTTTCCCACCAAATTGTGTTGGGGTTATAGGAACCTCACTCTGGCACTACAGTTGAGATGAAGCAGTAATCTGCCAGAATTCATCCACAGGTCGAATGGGATGGTGAGGGGACTGGAGATCATGGAGTAAATGATGGGAAGAAAGTCAATGGTACCATGATAGTTGCCGTCGATTATGTGGAGCTTGGTTTTCAGGGAATGAATTAATCCAGTTCTTATTGGACAGAACAAAGAGCAAGGGATGGGATATATAGACGGGCAGCTTTTGGCTCGGCACAAGGTAAAATGTTGTCACTATGAGCCCTGTCCTCCAGTGGAATGGTCTGAAATAGAATGATGTAGAGAGTGGTGAGGTCCCTGTCACTGAAGGTCACTGGGATAATACATTTAGAGTTAAAAGACTTTAGAAGGACATTTGGTCATTACCCCTTATTTTACAGATGGGGAAACTGAGGTCCTGAGAGTTTAAGGGTCTTGCCCTTGTCACACTGTGTAACAGTGTGTAAGGTGTAAGGGGCAGAGCCCCGGATTTGGACTCTGGCATTCAAGTAGAGGCTGCCATGTTGTAAAGAGTTCTTGTTGTCTAGCGTGGATTGGGACTCAGTGCCTTCCAGACTTGAGTCTGTTTCTATGAATGGCTCAAAGTTCCCTCTTCTCTGGGGGAATTTATCTTTCCTAAGTTTCAGTATCTTTCTGATTGGAAGGAATAGGGGAAGACTGAATGTAAGGTGTGGGGACAGAACGGTGATGGGCTGAATGATAGTGATCACTCACTGTCTCCCTGACTCACCATGTGAATCCCTTGGGGGCTTTCGACTAAATGGTCTCCAAGGTCTCTTCTTGATTTGAGAGCCTGCTATTCTGATCCTGGTTTCCCATCTCCCCCTAGAACACCAGAACAGTAGTCAAGTAAATCACTTTTGAAAGGTTGCCAACCCCTCTGCCTTACCTCCTTCACTGTTCTCCCTTTCTCTGTCTCTTCCTCTCTTCCCTTTCTGTCTGTCCTGAATCTCTGTCTCTCTCTCCCTCTATGTTTCTCCCTGATGCCTCTGTCTCTTGTCCTGAGTCTCTGTGTCTCTTACTTTCCTCTCCATCTTTCCCTCTGGTTTCCCCCCTCATCTTTGTCACCTTTTTGTTTTCTACTTCTTATGATTCTCTCTCTATTTCTCTTCCTCCTTCCCTCCTCTCTCTCTCTCTCTCTCTCTCTCTCTCTCTCTCTCTCTCTCTCTCTCCAACCCCCTGGGATTGTGGGAAAGCTGGACGTCAGGGGAGGGGAGGTGGCAGGGATCTGGGCTGGGATATCGTTGCCTGGTGACCGCTGCATCCTCTCTAGCCGCCTCCTGTTGCCTGGTGACAGGTGCCTGCCCAGAGATAGGGGCGGGGGTTGCTTCCTGGCCCTGATTCTGATTCCGGGGTGGGGAATAGCCTCTTTCTGATCCTGTCACCCAGGGCCCTGATCTTCTGGGACTCTGAGCTCCCCCAAACTTGAGGCAGTCTCCCTGGGCTGTGAGGTCCTCCTCCGCTGGCGCCTTCTGCAGCTCTTCCCTCACCCCAGTCCCTTTGGAGCGGCTTTACTTCCCCCAAAGTGACCCTGGGCTGAAAGCTCTCTCCGCCTCCAGTCTAGCTCTTGGGCTGGGAGCTCTTCTCCAACGTTCCGCTCCTCCCTAGATCTCGCCAGGGTCCCTTCTCCAGCAGGGCCCCCCACCTTGGCCCCCCCACAAGCTCCCTCCTCCAGCGATGGAAGCTCTTCTCACCTCCCCAGCAGTGCTCTCAGGCTGCGAGCTTCCTTCTAACAACGCGCCTTGGAGGCCTGTCTCCCCCTCCCCCAGCAAAGTCCCAGGACTGTGAACTGTCTGCGGCAGTGCTCCAGTTAGGGAGCTTCCCCCGAGTAGTGCCCCAGGCCTGTGTGCTCCCCGCCCCCAAATATGCTTCTGGAGCCCCCTCCCCAATAGCCCCAAAGCTGAGGACTTTCCCCTGTGGGATCGTCCCTCTGCAGGGCCCTCCAGGACTTCCTCCCCCTGTTCCCCGGGGCTCTCGGCCCTGGAGACCTGGGAATGGGCTTTGCTTTCAGGTGGTACGTGGGGGCCTCGGGCAGCAGCTTCTCCATGAGGAGGGGAGGAAGATGCCGGCGGAGCTGCTGCTGCTGCTGATTGTTGCCTTTGCCCACCCCAGCCATCAGGTGTTGTCCTCTCTGCGCATGGGTGAGGCCTCCCCCAGCCCTCTCCCCTCCCAGAGACCCCGGGCTCTCTCCACTCAGGCCCCTGCCTCCTCACTCCCTGCCCTGCCCTCTCCAGATCCGGGCATTCGGGGGTCCGGTCCCTTGCCTTTGAGTGATCCCGTTACTCTCGATAAGCTCCTGCTTCCTCAGGCACCCAGCGTCCTGACTCCTGACAACACCCAGCTGGGACCTCCAGGGACTCAGGAACCCGGACCTCCCGGGCCTTGGGCTCAGTGTCCCCAGGATTCCTTCTCCCAGCCCTGACCACAGAGACCTCCCTCCCCCAGAGCCCCGGAGGCCCTAACCCACCAGCTCTCGGTCCTAAGGGATCCAGGAGTCCTCGCCCCCACTCCCTGCCCCTACAGGGACTTAGACACCCCGAGCCCCGAGGGCCGCCTCCCCGGGGCCTCTGGTCTCCCAGCCTCTTGTCCCCACAGCCGCCATCCTGGACGACCAGACCGTGTGTGGCCGAGGAGAACGCCTGGCCCTGGCCCTTGCCCGAGAACAGATCAACGGGATCATCGAAGTCCCGGCCAAGGCCCGCGTGGAGGTGGACATCTTCGAGCTCCAGAGAGACAGCCAGTACGAGACTACGGACACCAGTGAGCGGGGTCAAGGCTGGGCCTGGGGCGGGGGGACCGAGGGCTTCCCCCAACCGCAGAGGGAGCAAGGCAGGGCCCCAGGCCTGCTTTCTCTCTGGTCCCCAGACTTCCCGAGTCTTCCCTTCCTTTCTCTGCCTCTCAGGCTTTCTCTTCCTCAACTCTTGCCACCGGGTCCCCTTTTGACCAGTTATTCATTAAAAATGCAGATTAAATTGAGGGGGAGAGGGGACTCCTCAGTCCCAGGGCTGAAGGGACACCCCAAGGAACCATCCGTGGGCCCCAGTGGGTCTGAAAGGCCCCAGCAAAAGTCAGAACTTGAGAGTCAACACTTCACTTGGGTACCATCCATGACAGTTTCTTTGTCGGTGGCCCCCCCGGGGGGGGGTCCCAGAAAAGGCAAAGGGAGGGCCAAGGCTCATTTGAAGTGGGGAGGGGGCAGGGTTTGGGGCCTGTGCCTGATGGGAGCTTCTTTACCCTCTCAAGTGTGCCAGATCCTGCCCAAGGGGGTCGTGTCGGTGCTGGGACCCTCCTCCAGTCCGGCATCGGCTTCCATCGTCAGCCACATCTGCGGGGAGAAGGAGGTGAGGGGCAGAGGGGCGGCTGGAGGAAAGGGGCACAGGGCCGAGGAGGGAGGGTACAGACCGTTCTCTGTCCCCTTCTCCAGATCCCCCACATTAAGGTGGGCCCAGAGGAGACCCCCCGACTCCAGTACCTGCGGTTTGCTTCTGTCAGTCTCTACCCCAGCAACGAGGACGTCAGTCTGGCCGTCTCCCGAATCCTCAAATCCTTCAACTATCCCTCAGCCAGCCTCATCTGTGCCAAGGCGGAGTGTGAGGGAGGGGACCCAGCAGCGCCCTCCTCCTCCCCTTCTGAAGGGCCCAGAGGGCCCACTCCCCTTGGGCTTCTTCAGTCTCTCCATCAGGGAGAGCTCAGTCCCCCTTCCTCTCCCCAAGAACCCAGCCTTCCCTCCGGCCCCCTCAGGGTCTGGGCCAGTCTCCAGGAGGCCTGAGCCCAGACCCCATCACTTTCTCCCCTAGGCCTGCTGAGACTGGAGGAGCTGGTCCGAGGCTTCCTGATCTCCAAGGAGACTCTGTCAGTCCGGATGCTTGATGAAAGCCGGGACCCCACACCTCTGCTCAAGGAAATCCGGGACGACAAGGTCTCCACCATCATCATCGATGCCAACGCTTCCATCTCTCACCTCATCCTCAAGAAGGTCGGTGGCCCCTCTCCTGTGAATTTCCACTTTCTCCCCTTGGCCCCGGACTTTGGGGCTCACCCAGGAGCCGCTACCCCAAAAAAGGCCGGATGGAGAGCTCAGGGGAGCCGGCTTCTGCTCCTGGCTCAGACGCTGGTCTAGCCGCTCTCCTTGCCGAGGATCATTTCCGTCACCCGGGTTACCGGGAAAAATGGCACACTGGCCCCGTCCCCCCGGGGCTGACGTGAACATGAAATGACGGACATGAAAGATGGCAGAAAAAAGTAGCTTGGGACCCGACTGAGTCACAGACGGAGGGGAGGTGGAAGGAAAGAGAGAGGGGCAGGGAGAGGGATGGGGACTCTTGGGGTATTGGAGAACAGAAGGAAGCACACAGGGATGGAGAAGGGGAGATGGCCGTGTTTCCAAGGGAGGAAAGGGGGAGTCCAGAAATGACTGACCAGGGCTCTTCAGTTCAATTCAATTCCTGGTCATGCTCTAGGGTGTTCTGTAAGAGGGCGGTTGGGGCGCACCCAGAAAAGGAAGCGGGGATCAGTCAGGGTGGTTTCATGAGAAACTGGCCACACCAGAGCCAGCTGGACACGATGGAGAGACTTGAGCCAGCTGATGGCAGAGGCAGCTAGATGGTGCTAGACAGAGCAGTGTGCCGGATGTAGAATCAGGAAGACCCGAGTTCAAATTCTATCTCAAAAGCGTGTAGCTGTATGACGATGGGCAAGTCTCTCAGCCTCAGTTTTCTCATCTGTAAAACGGATGATAATAAGAGCATAGGGTTATTGTGAGGATTCAATGACCTCATGTGTGTAAAGGGCTTTGCCCACCCCAATGCTTATTGTAAAAGGTGGCTAGTTGTCCTTATGACAATTGATTTAGTGAAGATAAGGAGCAAGACAAAAAAACAGAGGGTCAGAGAGAGATAATAGGATTTAGAACTTGCTGAAAGACAATTTAGAGATCACTGTCAGCTTGAAGGGAGATTTCTAATGAAGGCACTACTAAAGATCTGTGTTCAACACTGCGCTATTTAGCATTTTTTAAATCCATTAATATTCTGAATTCATGGTTTGCATCCTCATCCAATTTGCAGAAGACTCAAAACTAGTAGGGAATGGGATCCAAAAAGATTTAGACAGAATACTGAGTTTAATTGAATAAATTTTTATATAATAAAGATAATAAGAATAGTAATAAGAAAAATAGCTAATATTCATATAGCATATTGAAAATAATATCTTATTTAATTCTCACAAGAAGTCTGGGGAGGTAGGAGGGCATATTATCTCCATTTTACAAATGAATAAACTGAGGCAGATTGAGGTTGTGACATGCCCAGATTCACAATCTAACTTGGGTCTTCAAACTCCAAGTCCAACATTCAAGGACAAACTGTGACTAGATAAATCTGTCATTCAGGGATTTTAGCATCCAAAAAACCAAATGAAAGTGTCAGAAGTTCTCAGTTCTGGGTACCAGGTTCTAGGAAAGACTTTGACAGACTGAAGGATTGGGATAGTGAAAGCCATCTAGACCTGAGGTACCAAACACAGCTCCCACAGCAGCATTTGCACCTCTAGCTCAAAGCAGATTAAAATGTAACTGGGAAACATTTAACAAAATAAATAAAAATACAAGAGAACAAAGAAGAGTTAACAGGTTGGATTTCTAAGTCAATATGCAGCCTGGAGGGATCCTTATAGAGGACTCTCGGTTTCTATTTGTATTTAACCCAGCACTTTCTGACTCTTTAGAGAAGTGAAAGCTGAGATGGGGAGGGGTCTGCACACTCATTACCTGGGCCATTGTGTAGAAGAGGTAATATAGACTTCCTGCCCTTGGCCCCAGGGGAGAGAGCTGAAAACTGTGGGTGGAGATTGCTGGGATTGATTTGGGCTGGACTGGAGAAAACGTTTCCTAACCATAAGAAGTGGCCTGAAGGGGAATTGGCCGCCCCAGGTGGTGCATTCCCAGTCCCCAGAGGTCAGCCAGCAGAAGCTGAATGATTACTTAATGGAAATTGAGAGAATTCTTGGTTTGGAGCAGGTTAGGCTGGGTGGCCTTAGAGGTCCTGCTGAACCTGAGATGTTGTGATTCTGTAGAGGGACGGAAAGGGGAAGACGGATGGAGAAGGAGGGAACAAGGAGATGTTGAGAGACTGAGGAGAAAAGAGAAGGAGAGCTCTGGAGACGGGGGAAATGAGGAATAGAGACTAGGGATTGAGGGATAGAAGGGAGACAGAGCTAGGGTGGGAAAAGACAGTGGAGGAGAAGAAACAGAGAGAAGGGAAGATTGAATGACAAAGAGAAGGTCAAGACACAGAGAGGAAGACTAAAGGAAAAGAGGGGAAATAGAAAGAGGGCAAGAAAAGCAGGGAAACAGTAAGAGGCACCAAGGAAAGGAACTGAGGTGCAGAGGGGAACAAAGAAGGAAAAAGGAAAGACGTAAAAGAGAAGGCTGAGGGACAGAGAGGAGTAGTGAGGGAGACGGTGGGACACACGGACAGGGAGGGGGATAGGCGGCTTCCCAAAGGGTAGAGCATTTCAGAAATGGGGAGCAGGTGCAAATGCAAGTGCTGATCAAGGTTTTCTGGGTGGTCTTTGGGAGCCTCTAGAGTCCAGGCTCTGAATCTTGATCCTTGAAATCCCTCTTGCCCGTCCTAACTCTCGGAGGGGGCTCGGAGGGGAGCTTTCCAGCTGGCCCCACAGGCCCCCACCCTGTCCCTGTGCCAGCCTGCCTTCTGTGTGTCTCAGCCCCTAAACCTGCGCCTGGGATCCCATCTGCCATCTCTCTAATTTGGGGTCCCTCAGATTTTGCCCTTGGTTTTAACTGTCTGTGTGCCTGGGCCTGGGCCTCTCTTGGTCCCCGTTTGGTCTTTTTCTTCCTCTTTTCTATCTCCATCCCTTGGGTGTCTCCATTTGTATGTCTCTGTCTCGGTCTCTGTCTTCCTCGCCCCACGGTTTCTTCTCCCTCCAGGCCTCAGAGTTGGGGATGACCTCAGCGTTTTATAAATACATCCTCACAACCATGGTGAGTCCCCCTTCTGCCCCTGCCTTTGCCCACTAGTAATTGCCCCCCCGCCCTTCGGCTTCTTCCCTCTCTTCCAAAGCTGGAGCTCTCGCTCCCTGTCTTAGATTTGGAGGCTCCTTCTCTTTCCTAGGATTTCAAACTCCCTTTTCTTGGGGCCTGAGCCTCCCTCTCACTCTCCACGGTCCCGAGCTCCCCTTTCTGTCCCCAGGCCTCGGGTCTCCCTCTCTGAGCCTTGCCTCTCCCCTCTCAGGCTCTGACCTTTCCCTGGCTGGGGCCTGATCCCTCCTCCCTGCCCCTAGGATTTCCCCATCCTTCACCTGGACGGCATTGTGGAGGACTCATCCAACATCCTGGGCTTCTCCATGTTCAACACATCCCATCCCTTCTACCTGGAGTTTGTTCGGAGCCTCAACATGTCCTGGAGGGAGAACTGTGAGGCTAGCATGTATCCTGGTCCAGCGGTGAGCCTCCTGTCTGTGCTGCTTCTCACGCATACACACAATCACACACGAGACACAGGCAGAAACATGCAGGGGCATCCATCCCCGACCTTTTTGTCTCTGTTATTGTCTGTCTCCCGCCTTTCTTTTTTTCTCTGTCTGGTTTTTTTTTTTCTGTCTCCCTCTCTGTCTATTTTTTCTTTGTCTCTCTGCCTCTGTCTCTTTCTAACTCTGTCTCTCTCTCTGTCTCTCCGTCTCTCTCTCTCTCTCTCTCTCTCTCTCTCTCTCTCTCTCTCTCTCTCACACACACACACAATTCCTGAGAACCCAGTCTCATAAAATGCATGCATCCAAAGGAGATTTTGTGTGTGTGTGTGTGTGTGTGTGTGTGTACACACACATATATATACAGACACATCCCAAGAAACAGAAATAACTCTGCCCTCGCCTTCATTCCATGGAACAGCTGATCTGAAAGACCTGAGAAAAGAAAAACAGAAATACAGAGATGGAATAGCTATTATAAGGAGTTTCCTTTCCTTTCCTTTCCTTTTTCCGGGGGAGGGGAGGAAGAGGTGTAAGGGAGAGAACATAATTTGTTAAATGAACAAAAAATACATTTTAATTTCAAAAAGATGGAGGCAGAAAGAAAGAGACCAGGATATGAAGCCAAACAGTTGAACAAATAGAACCACCATAAAAATAAATCGAGGCATGAGACATGGGGATGGAGAGAAGAGACAGAGATAGAGGGAGAACAGGATTGATGGATACGGGAATGCAGGAATAGAGGCAGACAGAGCCTAGGAGACAGACAGATAGAAGAGGGTTGGGAAGGGAAGGCTTCAGAGTGATGGAAGCAGAAAGAGACAAAGGGGATGAGATAAGAAAAGACAAAAGAAATAAAGAGAAAAAAAGAGAGAAATAGGGAGGGAGACAGAGAGATAAGAGAGAGAGAGTGATGGAGGGAGGGAAGAAGAGATAAAGAGAAAGAGGAAAAGCACATGAAAGGGGAGGCTTTGAAGCCCTCAGGGAAGAGCAGAAGGTTGGGAGCTTAGCTTGGGCTTTGTCCTTGTTGAGCCCTCCTGTTCCATTTTCTCCCTCCCCTCCAGTTGTCTGCAGCCCTAATGTTTGATGCCGTGCATGTGGTTGTGAGTGCTGTGAGGGAGCTGAATCGAAGCCAGGAGATTGGCGTAAAACCCCTGGCTTGCACCTCCTCCAACATCTGGCCCCACGGGACCAGCCTCATGAACTACCTTCGAATGGTGAGCTGGCAGAATGGGGACTAGGATGATGTGGGCCTGGGGCTGAGCGAGGGGGGAAGCCTACTGTGTGCCCATCCCTGCTCTCCTTTCTTTCCTGGCCACAACCCCTGTGTCTTGGGCTTTCTGGGCACGACCTCTCTGTCTCTGTCCCTGGATCTCCGTATCTCATTTTCTGTTTGTCTTCATCCATATTTTTAATTCGGTCCCTCTTGGCCAGTGCCTCCCTGACACTGTCACTTCCTCCTGGACATTCCTGTTTCTGTGTCTGTGATTGTGCTTCGTCCTTTCTGTGGACCTCTGTGGCTGAGGGGTGGGGATGGAGGACCTTACTCTCCTGACATCTGCCTCCCTGGTCTAACTGCCTGCACCTTTCTGTCTCTATTGTTTTCCCCCTTTCTCTCTCCATTTCTCCGTTGGCCTCCATCTTTATCTTTCTGGGCATCTCTCTGGGCTTCCATTTCTTCTCTGCCTCACTTTCCCTCCCTGTTTCTCTATCAATCTCTCGGTCCTTTTTTTCCTTTTTTTGCTTGGATTTTCCTATCCTTCTTCTCTGTCCATTTGTCTCTGTCTGCTTCTCTCTTCACCCATCACTCCTGGCTGGTTTCTTCTCTGGATATCTCCCTCTCTCTCCCACCCCCATCGCTCTGTTTTGGTCTCTTTATGTCTTTTCCTCCTGCTTCCTTTCCACTTTCTTTGCCTCCCGACTGGTCTCTATTCCTCTGTTGGCCTCTTACTGTTTCTCGACTGTCCCCCTCTTTCTCTTTCTGCCTCTGGGCACGTTTATCTCCCCCTTCCTCTGGTCTCTGTTCCTTTGACTCTCCTGGGTATATTTCTGTCTTTCTGCTTCCATTTGTCTTCTCTGTCCTGCTCCCTCTGCTCTGCCCTCCGTGCCTGTCCCCTCCCCGACCTCCCCTCCCTGGCTAGGTAGAGTATGATGGGCTGACTGGGCGAGTTGAGTTCAACAGCAAAGGTCAACGGACCAACTATACCCTGAGGATCCTAGAGAAGTCCCGAGAGGGCCATCGGGAGGTGAGTGGGGCTGACCGCCGCGCTCCCTGAGCTGGAGTTCCTGGGAAGGAGGAGCTGAAACTGAAGCAGATATGGACCTGGGACCCAGATGCGGGGGTCCCTGAAGATTCGGGGTCGTGGGGGGATTGTGGGGGGTGGGTTTGAACACTTCGGTGTTCATCAGTTCTCCTCCTTCCAGATCGGGGTGTGGTACTCCAATCGAACTCTGGCTATGAATGCTACCACCCTGGACATCAACCTTTCCCAGACCTTAGCCAATAAGACCTTGGTGGTCACCACCATCTTGGTAAGAGGCAGAGGAAGAAGAGGGGTCTTTGACTGGGGCAAAGCAGAGCGTGGGAGAAACTGAATTTTAGATTTTTAGGAGGAACCCTGTCTATAGAACTGCAGAACTCCTTGGTATCTCCAGCCAATTACTCTATGAAGGAAACAGGTCCTGCCCCTGGGAGGCTCACCCCAGATCCTGCAGTTCTTTCCTATTGCTTCTCTGGGGTCTTTCCTTTTATTTTTCTGTGTGTCTCTAATTAGGTGATTTCTTGTCCATGATCAGTCCCTGATAACTTGTTCTCTTTCTTGGGTAATCCCTGAATCTCGATCCCAGGTCCTTGCCCCCTGATTCTAAGTTCTTGATGGATAATTGTGGGTTCTCTATTTCTGATCGAACATGCTTTTATCTTATCTTTGATTCTGGAGTCTTGAGCTCTGAGCATTCACCCCATTTCCCCCTCCCTCTTCCCCAGGAGAACCCATACGTCATGCGAAGGCCCAATTTCCAGTCTCTGTCAGGAAATGAGCGGTTTGAGGGCTTCTGTGTGGATATGCTCCGAGAGCTGGCTGAGTTGCTTCGTTTTCGATTCCGACTTCGACTAGTGGAAGATGGGCTGTATGGGGCACCGGAGCCCAATGGTTCCTGGACTGGAATGGTTGGGGAACTCATCAACCGGGTACGGAGCAGGGGGAGCTCTTGGCCCAAGGAGAGAGGGAGGGAGGGAGGGAGGGAGGACCGGTGATTGGGGGTGAGCTCAGGGAGAGGGAAGAGACAGAGAGTGAGCAAAAATAGCCATGGAGCAAAGAATGCAGAAGATGGAAGGCAATGGTGGAGCTGGGAATGTCAGAGCCCAGCTCCACCATTGCCTTGGAGGAACCTTGAGGATCATTCAGTCCAATCTTCTCATTTTTAAGAGGGGAAATGACTTGAAAAAGCTTCGGATAAGAGTGGGGAGGATGTTCCCACCTGTATCCCACCTGGATGATTAAGAATGATCTCAGAGGTCTTCAGTGCCAGGATGAGGAAAATGAATTTCAAAGGACTCAAGAAATCTTGGGAAGTCCCTGAATGAGGCGAGAGTTAGAGCAGAGCCAAACGGTTGGAGAAGAATCCAGTTATCCAAACACAGGAAATGGGAGACAAGAGTCCTTAGGGGAAACTGGGGCAGGAGGGGAGACCTCCCCCAGGAGGGATTATGTGGGAATGTCTTCCTTGACTCCCAATGAGCTGTTTCTCCTCTTCCTCACTTCCCACCCAAACATCTGCCTCCTGGATTGTTTCTCTTGATCTCACATTGTCTCTCTCTCCCTCTCTCACATTTATTTCTAACTTTCCCCGTCTCTCTCTCTGTTTCCCTATCTCTCTTTGAAAATCTATCTCTCTGTCTGTCTTTGTTTCTCTCTGTGTGTCTGTCTCTGTCTTTGTGTGTCTTCTTTCTCTATGTCTCATTCTCTCTCTATTTCTGTCTCTCTTTGTCTCTGTCTCAATCTGTCTTTTCTCTCTGCCCCTGCCTCTCTCTGTCTCTGACTCTCTTTGTGTCTCTGTCTCTCATTTTCTTTCTGTGTATGTCTTTCCTCCCCTTCTATCTCCGTCTGTCTGTCTCTCACCCCCATGTCCCCAGCAGAAAGCAGACCTGGCAGTGGCCGCGTTCACTATCACAGCTGAGCGGGAGAAGGTCATAGACTTCTCCAAACCCTTCATGACCCTTGGGATCAGCATCCTCTACAGAGTGCACATGGTAGGGGCCCCTGGGGCCAGGTCATCCTGTGTCTGGATTTCTGAGGAAGTGCAGACTTGGGGGTCGGGATGCTTGAGTTCCCTGGGGCATAGAAGGGAGGGGATCGGGATTGGGGAACTCCACGGGGAGTTTGTGTGTGTGTGTGTGTGTGTGTGTGTGTGTGTGTGTGTATGTGTGTGTGTGTGAAGGGGGGGCGGGGATCAGAGATGAAGTCACCTGTATTCTTGAAGGAGTGTGCACTAGGATGGCTGACACCTGGCTTTCTCCCCCCTGCCCCAGGGTCGAAAGCCTGGCTACTTCTCCTTCCTCGATCCCTTCTCACCTGCTGTGTGGCTCTTCATGCTCTTGGCTTACCTGGCTGTTAGCTGTGTCCTTTTCCTGGCAGCCAGGTGAGGCCTGGATCCTATTTCTGTGTCTCTGTCTGCCTGGACCGACCCCGCCCCACCTTCTGTCTCTTGTCCGGGCCCCAGGCTCTCTCCAGCTCTGCCCCTGCCCTGAGCCCTCCCATCTCAGCCAGCATCGCCCCACCTCCTTCCTCCCCTCTGCCCCATACAGTTCCTCAGCCTCTGTGCTGCCGGCACCCTGGCTGCTCTCAGCCCCTCCCAATCCCATCCCTTCCCTTTTCCTTTGCCCCAACTGGTTTTCCTGGGCTTCTGACCCTGTCTCTTCTCTTTAACTCTGTCTTTTCTTCTGTTTCCTCCTTAATCTGGTCTCTCCTTGTTTCTTTCTATCAGTCCCCGCTCTCTACTTCTTTGTTCCTTTCTGTTCCCTTCCTGTAATTTTCCTGTCAATCTATCTCTGTCATCTTCCTTTTTATTTTCCACCTCTTTGTCCATGCCCTGGTCAGAGCCTCTCTCTTCCCCAATTGCATACCTCAAGTTCCTGTCTTTGTCTATCTTTCTTCCTAAGACAGATCCCTCCCTCCCTCCCTCTCTCTCTCCTTCTCTACTCTCTCTTTCCTTCTCCCTCCGTCCCTCCCCCTCTTTCTTTTTTTCTCTCTTTCCCCCCCTCCTTTCTTTCTCTCCCACCTCCCTCTTTCTCTCTCTCATCTCCTTCCCTTTCAATCTCTTACTGTTTCTGTCACTGCTCTTCTCTTGTCTATCCTGTTTCTTCCCTTACTGATTGATGTCATTCTCCTCCTGTCTCTCTCCCTCCTTGTCTCTTTCCTATTCCTGGGTCCCTAAGCACCATCCATCCCCTTCCCTCACCCCCAGGGCTCCCCCTCCTAACCTGCCTGCTTATCTTTCCATCTGTCCTTCTGCCTGTATGTCTGCTTGCTGGTCCTTGTCTCTGCCATGGCCCATCTCTCCATGTTCCTGCAGGCTGAGCCCCTATGAGTGGTATAACCCTCACCCTTGCCTCCGAGCACGTCCCCATGTGGTGGAGAACCAGTATACTCTGGGCAACAGCTTGTGGTTCCCCGTCGGGGGATTCATGCAGCAGGGCTCGGAGATCATGCCCCGGGCACTTTCTACTCGATGTGTCAGCGGGGTCTGGTGAGGGCACTAATCAAAATGGGTGATGGAGTGGGTCAGGGGAGCGGGGTGGGCTTGGTGTGGAGGGATGCTGGGATATTTGAGCAGTTTAAAAGTCAGTTAGAGATGGCCATTAGCTGCATCTCCATTTTATAGGTTTGGGAAAATCTATTCATTTCCCCTAAAGAGGGAGAATAAATCACCCAATCACCCATAGCATATCAGGGACAGTTCTGGGCTCAGGATCCAACCTTCCTGATAGTCTGTTCCTATATACTGCAGAAGGATCTAGACAAATTCTCCATCATACAATGTTAGGACTGGGAGGGACTGGAGAGAAGGTCAGTTCAGAGAAGGATCTCAGAACATAGAACAGAATATTAGAACTGGAAGAGACCTTAGAAAATAGAATGGTAAAAGTGATTGAGTCCTTAGAATGGGGAATGTCAGGACCTTGAGGTCCTTAGAACCTAGAATATAGGATTACAGATCTGGGTGGGACCCTAAACTTTATGAAGTCCAATTAGCTGTTGAGGAAACTGAGTTGCTGAGAGGACAAAAATCAGATGGATCAGAACCCATGGCTCTTTCCACATTAGTCTGAAGGAACAACATCACCAGAAAATCCCTATTGGGATAAAACTATCCCTGGGATGAGTTATGCATGATCCCTGAAGTTCATGTCCTAGGGAATTGGGGAAGAGTAAGTAGGGGACTTAAGAGTCCAGGAGCCTGGGGTCTGATGCTTCCAGGACAGGGAAACTTGGGCGAGTCACTGCCCCCTCCCACCAGGTGGGCCTTCACCCTCATCATCATCTCCTCCTACACGGCCAACCTGGCGGCCTTTCTCACCGTGCAGCGAATGGAGGTGCCAGTCGAGTCGGCTGATGACTTGGCCGACCAGACCAATATTGAGTATGGGACCATCCATGCAGGCTCCACCATGACCTTTTTCCAGGTACTTTTAAAATTTAACATCTCCTGGGCTTTATCTCCCTCCAGTGTCCCCATCACTCTCCCTACTTTCTCCTCTGTCCTTAATTTTCCACTTCCCTAGTTTCTTCCCCCATATCTTACACCCCCTCTTTTGATATGCTCTCAGTCCTCCCCCTCATTGTTTCTAAGTTCTCCCTCATCTAGTGATTTATCAATTCCTCCATCCAGTGTCTTCTAGGTCTTTCCCTTAGCAATCTCCCAGTGGTCGCCCTCAGACCCTTGCCTCAGTGTCTTCCCCAGTTCCCAGCATCTCCTAGTCTTCCTTCTTCAGTGGCCTACTTCCATGGAGTTCCCTTTAGTCTACTACTCTCATTTTTCCCAGT
This sequence comes from Sarcophilus harrisii, assembly GCF_902635505.1. Classification (NCBI taxonomy): domain Eukaryota; kingdom Metazoa; phylum Chordata; class Mammalia; order Dasyuromorphia; family Dasyuridae; genus Sarcophilus; species Sarcophilus harrisii. The sequence goes on from NC_045428.1 coordinate 594,960,427, forward strand.
CCCCTTCCTCAGTGCCCCTCCTGGAAAAGAACTTAATCAGGTTGAGGGAGGAACTGTGTCCATCATGCTGGGTTAGGTGATCAGATTCAGCACCAAAAACAGCTCTTGGAGGATGCCTGGAGGAGATGGGAGAGGTTTAGCTCCTCCCCACCTGGTCCCCAACAACCTAGTGCAAGTGGAGGATGTGAGGTGGGGCAGGGGCAAGCTGGGAGACCTCCAATGGGCCAGTGGGATGGGGTGGAGCACCCCTCCCCATCCTGAGAAAGAGGCCCCCATTGGGGAGACTCTGATCTGAAAAGATACAGCCTAAGCTTTAATCCTTGCTCTGAGGAAGGAGAACACAACTCAGGCTTCAGATGCCTTAGGTGGGGAATGGGGTCATGTCCTCTAGGAACTCCAAGGTTGAGGTTGATGGGGAAATCTCTGAACTCCCTCAATCCAAGTAGGGAAAGGTAGTACAGTCTTTGAGAACGGGAAAGGTAGCACAGTCCTTGGGAACCCTCCCTAGTTTTAGGGAGATACATGGTCTTGTCCTTGGGAAGAGCGTAGTACTATGAGAAAGAAATGTTCTGGCTCGGAGCCCCAAATTGACAAGAGACTACTAAGGAAGGTGGAGATTCTGACTTTTTGTGTGTGAGTCAGGGCCCCCTTTGGCAGTCAGCCTGATGAAATTTACAGATTTCCCCCCCAACTTATATGTTTTTGAACATGTAAAATAAAATACATAGGATTAAAAAGAAATAATTTTATTTAGTAAGGTTATCAAAATATTAACAAGTTCATGGACTCCAAAAGTGACATAGGGGAGTGGGTTAACCAGAAGTTTCCTAGTTGAGAAAGGGTGGGTGGAAAAATTGAGCAGGACTTGGAGAGGAAGAAGGAGGTCAGAGGAGAGGGCTCATAAAGGGCAAGGGGCTGAGAGATGATGGAGAACCATGGCGTTCATGTGGTGTTCCTTTCCCCTACCTCTCCACGTTGGCCAGAACTCTCGATACCAGACTTACCAGCGGATGTGGAACTACATGCAGTCCAAGCAGCCCAGTGTGTTTGTGAAGAGCACGGAAGAGGGCATCGCCCGGGTCCTCAACTCTCGCTATGCCTTCTTGTTGGAGTCCACCATGAACGAATACCACAGGCGCCTCAACTGCAACCTCACCCAGATTGGGGGCCTCCTCGATACCAAGGGCTATGGCATCGGCATGCCACTGGGTGCGCCATGGCCCCATGGGCCTTAGCATGGAGACCCAGCCAGGAATGTGGGCATTGAGTAGGGGTACGGGGTTGGGGAGATGAGGAACATAGGGGGATCACGGGGTGGGGAGATTAAGGGGTGGGAGAAAGAGGACAATATGAAGATGTGGTACTGACAGAAGAGAGAGCAGATTGAAGAAACATATTGGGCGAAATGGAGGCTCAAAGATAGAAAGGGATTTGGAGATATGGAACAGGCGTTTGGGAACTATGGGGAATATAAAGATGGATAAGTTACACTATAGGAGTTATAGGAGGATATGAAAATGAGGAAGAGATGGGGAAGGAATGGATCATGGGTTTAGAATTTAGAGGCTATTTTTAATCCAATCCCAACATTTTACATATGAGGAAACTGAGTTCAGAGAATTTAAGTGACTTGCTTAAGATAACACAAGTGGTAATCATCAGAAGTGAATTTGGACACTGGGAGAAGATGAGTAATGGGATGAGAGGAGATATGGGGTGATATGAAGATGGGAAGAGCATGGAATAGAGAGATGTAGGTTTGGGAGATAGGGGATTAAAGAATGGGAATATGGAGACTGAAAGTGAATGGAACATAAGGTCTGTGGGAAGAGGAACTGGCTTTCATTTTTCTTTCTTTTCTCAGTTCCTTGAACAGTGTTGTTTTCATGGTCAATGCTTTAAAATGTTGAACTGAATCAAATTGATAGGACAGACATTAATATGGGGAGGTGAGGGAGGGTGGAAATGGGTGGGAAGGATGAATGAAGAATGTGGATAGAGATTACTAGAGAGACTTGGGAGATGGATCTGTGTGGATGGGGAGACCCAGAAAATGGAGGCACAAGGGTAGTAAGAGTAAAAAATAGGATTGAGAGGTAAAGAAGAACATAGTGATCTCTAAGCATTACAAAGACTGTTAAGCAGAAATGAGAACTGGATTTGGGGTCAGAGGACCTAGGTTTGAATCCTAATTCTTTTACCTAAGATATATTGAGCAAGTGATTTATCTTTTGGGGACTTCTGCCTTCTCATTTGTAAAATGAAGGTGTTGGACTAGGTCAAAGCTTCTTAAATTGTGGGTTGCAACCCCCATGGGGTCTTGTTTCTGAATTAGGGATAACAAAATTATGATTTATTATCAGTAAAGGTTGGGTTCATATATTTCTTTTATTTACTTCTACACCTGGGGTGGTATAAAAATTTCTCAGGCAAAAAGGTGTTATGAGGGGAGAAAGGTTAAGCTCTGTATTAGAGTTTAGAAATCCCTTCAGATTCTATGATCCTATTTATTCTCTTCATTTCCAGAGGGGAAAGCAGTGGGTGAGTGTTGCACAGAGAAAAATTAGGCTTGATGCAGGGAGAACTTCCTACAAATTAGAACCATTCAGTAAGAGAATAGATTGTCCCAAGAAGGGGTGGGGGTCTTTTTCAATGGACAGCTTCGAACAGAGGTTGGCTAGCTACTTGTCATGTTGGTCATAGAGGGTTTGGGAGAGGAGAATATGTGAAATTTGAAATTCTGTGTCAACAGAACCAAGTGAGGACTGTGAGATTCTTCATATGTAATTCACGGAAAGATCGTGTAATAGTGGGATACTATTTGAAGACAGTTTGAACTTGCCCTTGTAGAGAGTGTAACTTCCTATGAACATGTAATTCCACTCTAGGCTACCTCAGTCCCTGACATTCTCATAGGCTGGGTCCTGAGTGGGGAGGCTTGACTAGTACAGGTTAAAGGTACTCTGTGGTTCCATGTACCTACAAGTACAGTTCACAGATTCCCACCACTCTGTTTACCTTTACTTTATTCACCTGGGACACAATTAACTCACAGCATGGACATTTATTAAATTGACATACTAAGAGCAGTCGTGACAAAATAACTGCCCCATAAATATGGTATGTTCTCCCATAAATAAGTGCGATACCAGTGGGAAGAGCAGACACACATAGCATTCACAAGTGGAGAGGTATTCATGCTGCTTCTCAGGGGGCTGTGCCAGCTGTACAGTGGGAAGCCAGTGTTTCTACACAACATAGCTAGCGTGATGCCCATGGATGGGGCAACTTAGTACAGAACCTTGCATCTTGTAGGTAATTAATAAACGTCTGTTGAATTGAAAAATGGAAGAATCTAGATGGAGATGGAAAGTTAGGGAATATGGAGATGGAAGATGGAGATCTGGAGAATTTGGAGGCGATGGAGCATCTAGGCTGGAGATGAAGATAGGCTGTTTGATTGAGGTTGCAAGACAGAAGGATAAAGGATACAGGGGAATCTGGGTTGGAGAGATGGAGTAAGAAAGGAAATTGAAGGAATGGGGATAAAGAGGAAGATAGAAGGGGAGGGAGATATGGAATATTAGAAGTTTGGGATTTTAGGAGATGGGGAGACGGGGGAAGAAAAGGAAAAAATGGAGAAAGTAAGAAATATTAGTCAAGGTAGGGATGAGTATACTAATTATCAGAAGACTCTAGAGGGATGGGAGGCCAGGACGGGAAGGAGCTAGGGAGGGAATTGAAAAATTGAAAATGGGGAAGATTAGGGATTGGGGAGAGATAATCTGAGAGGATCTGTGAAGCCGAAGGGCCCTCAACACCTTCTTTGCTTTTCCAGGCTCCCCATTCCGGGATGAGATCACATTGGCCATCTTGCAACTGCAAGAGAACAACCGGTTGGAGATCCTAAAGCGAAAGTGGTGGGAGGGGGGCCGGTGCCCCAAGGAGGAGGACCATCGGGCCAAAGGTCGGTGTTCCCTCCCACACCCCCTGAAATAAGCGCCCCCCACCCTAGCCCTGGACCTCGTCTTGAAGCCTCGATATCTCCCTGGCCCTTCCCCCGTTTCCTTCCAGGGCTGGGAATGGAGAACATCGGTGGGATATTCGTGGTGCTCATCTGTGGCCTCATCATTGCTGTCTTTGTGGCCGTCATGGAGTTCGTGTGGTCCACCAGGAGGTCGGCAGAGTCCGAGGAGGTGAGGGTCCAAGGAACCAAGAGGAAGGGGGTGGGGAGGGACAGAGGGCAGGAGTAGAGAAAGAAGGCCTGGAGTGGAGGGAGAAGGAATAACTCAAAAAGACGGATGGAGCCGAGTAGAGGAAGGAGAGACAGAGGTGAGAGTGTGAGGCTGGGGAAGGAGGGAGCACAAAGCGGATCAGCAGAGAAGAGAGATGGAGGGGGAGGGAGGAGGTTGCGGAGGGAGGAGGCTATGGAGGGAGGAGAAGTGAGGACGTGGAGGGGGTGGTGAGGTTAGGGGAGTGAGCGGAAACAAAGTCAGAAGTGGCTCAGAGAGGGAAGGAGTAGGGAGGGCTTCAGCAGGACAAGAAGGAGGAGAAAGAGACTGAGCTGAAGTGAGAACAAAGAGAATGGAAGGAGGCCACAGGCACAAAGCCATTACCACAGCTACCTGGGCTTCTCCAACCTCCCATGCTAGAGTTTCTCTGGTCTTCGAGGTGATATCTCCCTCAAGACGCAGGCTGAGGACGTCTTTACTAGTAATTAAGGGAAAGGAGTCAAAAAAAAAAAAAAAAAAAGCCATGCTCACAAGGCACAGAATTGTTGAATCGTAGGGACTAGGAACCTTACCCTACAGTATCCAGGATCTGATGACAAAGCCCATCAACAGCTGTGCCCTAGTGGGAAAATCATCCTTCCAGGGACTCTGAATTCCAATTCCAGCTCTGGCATTTAACTCCTCTGCAAGGTTGGGAAAGTCACCTCATCCCCAGAATCAGGGAATCTGGGAGTTAGGAGAGCCCTTAGTTTATCTAGTTTACCTCTACCACAGAGAAATTTCCACTAGAGTTACCCAGCAAGTGGTAATCCAGCCTCCGCATGAAAAGCTCCAAGGAAGCCCTTTTACTTTTGAACATCTCTAGTCGTTAGGGGTATGTGTGTGTGTGTGTGTGTGTGTGTGTGTGTGTGTGTGAATGTATATGAGTGTGTGTGTGAGTGTGTGTGTGTGAGTGTGTGTGTGAGTGTGAGTGTGTGTGTGTGTGTGCAGATTACATTTTCTTCTTTATTCTTTCTATTTTTATTCACTCCCTAGTTCTGCCATTTGAGGTCAAATAAAACGACAGTTCTTCATATATTTGAACACATCTCTCATACCCAGCTCCTCTTCTCCAGGATTAAGACTCCCATTTTCTTAAATTGATATTCTTCTTCAGCAGCAGCAAAGGCTTTCATCATTCTGGCTGTCCATGTCCTGGTTTTGAATTCCAGTACCCAGAGTTGAGCCCAAGACTTCCGTGTGATCTGACCAAGGGTAGAGAACTCAGAGATAGCACTTCTTTATTCCTGGGAGCCATTCTCTTATTTCAGCCCAAGGTCATATTGAGCATTTTGGAGGGCCCCATGTCTTGGCTAACTGACATTGAGCTTTTGGTCCACTAAAGCCTCCAGATCTTTTTCAGAAGAATTGTGGCTTAACTAAGCCTCTCTTGCTTTGTACTTATGAATTTGAGTTTTGTACCAAAGTTTATGGGTACAGTTTATTGAAATTTTTCTTACCAGCTTCAGCCCATTGCACTAACTTGTCTAGACTTTTTTGGATCCCAGTGGTGTCTTCTAGTGGGTCAGCTGTCTTTCACATCTGCAGATTTGATGAACATATCATTAGTGCCATGATTCCAGTCATTGGTTTAAAAAATATGAATGAGACACGCGTCCCTGGAGACCCTGGATGCCGTTACCGTTAACCTATGAATGGCTACCCTTAGAGCCCTACCATCTGGTGTAAAATTCACATCTCCCTATTTTCTTTGTAAGAATAGTAGTTGTTCCGTAAGTACTTCCTCTGGGCCAAGCGCCGTGCAAGGCAATGGAGATACAAAGAGAAAATCCCCATTCCTGGGGCTTACATTCTGTCTTTACTTCTTGGAACCTTAGATTTTTTCTTCTTCTATAAAACGAGGGATTTGGGCTAAATGGTCTCTCACAACTAGATTTGGCATTTCCCGCTTCTGGGAAATCTGTGGAACTCTCTTATTCTTGTAGAGCTTTAGTTTTCACATCCCTTACTATGAGGGAATGGCATCATGGGATCCTGGAAGCTGCATGGTTTGGGTGCATGAGCATTATCTCAGGAAGCAGGGGACTGGGTTCAAATCCTGTCACTGTCATTTATTCTCTGTATGGTCTCAGAACTCACAACTTCTGAGCTTCAGTTTCTCACCTATAAAAGGAGGGAGTTGGACTAAAGATTTTCTTCCAGATTTTTGAACCTGTGGTCTGAGGTATTTCCCCTCTCTTAAGTTCTCTGATTCCTATTTAACTTTCTCTTCCTATCTTGGGGTTTTACCTAAAGCTGCTCTTGCTTTCTGTTCCCCTTCAGAGCCAGCTCCTTCCAACCGGCTGCAGGCTCTCAGGCACCCCTGTCCCCATAACCAAGGTCACTCTGATGAGTCCTGGCTCATATTCCAACAATCTTTCTGTCCTTAGACTTTCTTGAATCTCATTAGCTACCTCGAGCCTGATGTCAGGGTTTTGAGGCCCCCTTTTATAATTTTCTCTGTGTTTCTTTAAGCCATGACACTTTTCTCATGCCCTCATATACTCAATGTCAAATCCCCTGATCCGTCTGCTTCTTGAGTCACATTGGATCGCAAGATTCAGGAATCAGTCTCTTCCACCTCTGATTATCTCCTCACCTTTATTAATGCTGTTGTTACTGCTTTGGCTTGGCAAGGAAGAAAGGAAGGAAGGAAGGAAGGAAGGAAGGAAGGAAGGAAGGAAGGAAGGAAGGAAGGAAGGAAGGAAGGAAGGAAGGAAGGAAGGAAGGAAGGAAGGGAGGGAGGGAGGGAGGGAGAAGGGATGGAGGGAAGGAATGAAGGAAGAAAAGAGGAAGAGAGGGAGAAAGGAAGGAAGGAAAGAGAGAAAGAAAGAAAGAGAGAGAGAGAAAGAAAGAAAGAAAGAAAGAGAAAGGAAAGGAAGGAAGGAAGAGAAAGGAGGAAGGAAGGAAAGAAAAGGGAGGGAGGGAGAGAAGGAAGGAAGAAAGTATGCATTTATTAAACACCTATTAAGCAGGTACTGTACTAAGTGCTTCACAAATATTATCTCAACTGATCCTCACAACAACCCTGTCTCTGGGAGGTAGCTACTATTATTATTCCCATTTTACAGCTAAGAGGGATTTACTAAAGTATAAAGATGGATTTAGTAAAGCTTGGAGGGGCTCACACCTGAATCAGGGGAGGAATACTCACACTAATGAAATCCCAGATCCCTAAAGAGGTTGAAATATTTACCAGGGAAAAGAGAGAGTAACAATAATAGCTGATTTTTAAGTGGGGCACTACACTCATCATAAATCAATTACATTAATTATAAATTAATTTTGCATTAATGTTGCCTTCAGTACAGCTCTTATCCCCCTTGGGAGATCAGTTTTGCCTTAATTATCTTCATTTTGCAGGTGAGAAAAATAAGGCTTGGAGCAGGGAATGGGGTTTTCCCAAGGTCACACAGAAAGGTGATCAGCAATGGCTGATATCCAGGGCTTCTTCCCACTTCAGTGCAGGGACAGAGTCAGAAATAATTCATGAAATAATTCAGAATAAGGCAGCCAGAGGGTTAGGGAAGAAAAGAGACTAGAAGCCGTCTCCGATGCCTTGGGATGTGGAAGTGACCTTGGGTTTTTGAGGGCTACGTTCAGAGCAGAAGCTCTAGCAGGTCCTGCCAGGCTAGATGGGCTCCGAGGAGCAGCCCAGAGACAGATGGTGCGTCTGGCGGCTGTGGACCAAGCTGGCAAGGGGCAGAAGGGCCCGGCACCAGAGCCCTGGTCTCCCGGGGAGATGGTTTTTGGTCGAGGAATTCTTGAAGCAATAAACTCCGACGGGAGTGAGGGCTGCGAGCCGAGGCCGTGAAGGAAGGAACCAAGCTGAGAGAATCACAGGGTCACGGGCTTTGGGGAGTCACCGGACCTTGAAAATCATTCATGCGGTAGTTTTTTATTAAGCGCCTGCTGTGTACCGAGTCAAAGGTGGCTAGGGGAAGGCGTTGAGTTAGGCCCAATACCTGCTGTCGGTGAGCTCAGTGGGAAGGAGCCCAGACAGATACTGTGCTATACCATGTCACACGCGTGTCCAAGGCAGAGGGGAGGGAACGAGCATTTGGACAGAGCTCACTGAGCGCCAGGCCCTGTGCTGTCTTTACAATGTGATCCTCACAAGGACCCTGAGAGGAGGGGCCGTCATTGTGCCAGGCAACTGTGAAGCAAACACAAGTTCAATGAACCGGCACCGAAGGCTGGATTTGAACTCAGATCTCTTCTGACTGCTTCGCTCAGCTGCCTGACCAAGAGTCACAGGACAGTGTATCCCCTGGAGAGCTTTGCCTCAGAGCCAGGGGGACCTGAGTTCAAATCTTGCTTCTGACAGTGAGTTTGTGACTGTGGGCAAGTCATTTAAGTACGTAGGGTGTTCTAGAGTCCTGAGGGACAGCCTCACCGGCAGTCAGCTTGGAAGAGGGAGTTTCCTTAAGACTTCTCTCTTTGATGGACAGAGGGGAAGAGACCACCCGAGAGTTGCAAGCATTGTTGGAGGAAGGTCCAAGGGGATGGGATCAGAGGAGGCTTCCTGGAGGAGGTGGCGTTGAATCAGACTTTACAGGGACAGGCATGAATGTATTTATGATTCCATTGGTACAGGGACCTTTCCAGTGAGAAACCTCCCTCTACCAATGCAAGTCAGAGCCTTCCCTGAAAATCAGACTTAGAGTTGTCTAGATCCCCGAGGAGTTAAGTGAGTTGACCAGGGTCACGTCGCCATGATGTGCCAGGGCTAGGCCTGGACCCACGTTTTCCTAGATTCAGGTTCACTCTCTATTCCACTGAAGAAGAACGAGGGAATAGGAACTCTTATGACAGGGGCTGAGAGCCGGGAGGGCCTGAGGAGTCACCTTGTGCCTCTCGGGGCTTTCCTGCAGGAAGCCAGGCTCGGACTTTGAGTGACTGTTCAGGTTCCCACAGGGAACAGTCAGGATTAGAGCTCAGGTCCTATGCCTTCAAGTGTAAGTCCTACACACTCTCACTCACACTCTCACACACACGCAGGCTCTCTCACATTTTGTTCATATGCTCTCAAACATTCACACACTCACACCCTCATTTACACACACTCTCTCTCAAACACACACACTCAACAGTTCTCTATTACCCTCACTCTCATACTTACACTCCCCCCCACACTCATTGGCACATATATTCACTCACACACATTCTCTCACACACACTCTCATACACAAATGTTTTCCTTCCCCAAACCCGGGAAATAAATGAACGTTTAAGCTTTCAGAGTTTACCACTGCACTAAGACTTTTGGGGCTGTTTTCATTTGAGTAGGGAAGTACTTCATGGCAGCCAGATGGCCCAGGGGGTAGAGCACTGGGAAGCGGGAAGACTTGAGTTCAAATCTGGTCTCAGACACTTAGCTATGTGACCTTGGGCAAGTCCCTTGACCCTGTTTGCCTCATGTTCCTCGCCTGTAAAATCAGCTGGAAAAGGGAAATGGGAAACCACTTCAGTATGTCCACCAGGAAAGCTCCCAGTCAGGTCATGAAGAGTAGAAGATAACTGGAAAAGGGTTGAACAAAGGGATTTAACAATATTCCTCCTACCATGGTCAGCCCCTACTTTGCAGCCTGTGGTCCTAGAGATTAAGTTTCTTGCCTAGGATCACCTAAGCAGATGTGTCAGAGGTCAGATTTGAACCTGTCTCCTTGACTGCAAGTCCAGTGTTCTTTCTACTACATTTCACTTCCTTGCTTCTGATGATTTTAGCTTTAAAAGGTCTCCCCTCGGCATCCAGGGCCAGTCATCCTGATCTGCCTTTGGCTACTGGGCCTAGGTGGTTCAGGAGGGGAAAGTGAGGCAGGTGACCTTGCCCAGTCCAATTCACTTGCACATCACTTCCCGGATGCCATGGTTCCCTTTGAGAGGGAAGGATGGATTAGCAGTCCGGCCCAGTCCTTCCTTTTACAGAAAAGGGAACAGGAGCCCAGAAAGTGGAGCAGTGCTTGATATGCTGGGGCTGGAGGAGGCCTTAGAGATTGTCCAGCACCTCTTCCTCATTTAGCAGATGGGGAGACTGAGGCCCAGGGAAGTTGACTTGATTTATCTAAAGTCACACAGAAGAATTAGAAAAAAATCTCCTTTCCACACGCTGGGCAGCAACTAAACTTCCTAAGCTCGCCCATCCCAACTAGCTGCTAAGGAACAGTTCTAACAACTCACACTGGGCCCAGCACTTTAAGGGCTGCAGAGCCTTGACTCATAATTTTCAGAAGAACCTTGTGAAGCAGCTGCTATGGTGATCCCAGACCCAGACGCCAAGTGGGTCATGCACAGGGCAAGTGTCTGAGGCAGGATCTGAATTCAAGGCCAACTCTTATCTCACTGTGCCATCCAGCTTAGGCTGAGCCCAGTGCCCCCCCCCCCCCCATCTCTGCTCCATTTCCCTTTGCTGCCTTTAGAATCTTCCTAATTCCCAGCACCACCTGATTTGGGACCATTCTGGATCGAGCTGTCTCTGTCTCTGTCTCTCTGTGTCTCTGTCTCTCTCTGTCTCTCTCTCTCTGTTTCTCTCTCTCTGCCTCTGTCTCTGTCTGTCTCTGTTTCTCTCTCTCTCTCTCTCTCTCTCTCTCTCTCTCTCTCTCACACACACACACACACACACACACACACACACACACGCACACGCACATGTTTCCTCTCAGCCAATCAGAAAGCTGCCTGATGACTTAGTGCCTTCTTACCTTGCAGAGCAGAGCCAGAAGGAACCTTATAGGCCATTAAATCTAGCCTCTTCATTTCAAGATGAATAAACTGAGGCTCAATGGATAGACTAAACGGCCACACAGCTGGAACCTGGGCCCAGGCCCACTGAAGCCAGTTGCTCTTTATGCAACAGTTTCCTAAAGGGATTCTTTTCCCTCCCTCATCCTCCAGTTTTCTGGAATGGAAAACACCGTCCCATAAGTTTTCACTTTTCCCTCCCCTCCAGAAAATACATTGCCATCCCCTAAATGCTCCTTCATGTGCTACTTGTGGAACTTCACTCCCAGTTCCCCTGAGCTCCTCCCAAGTCAGTTATTAGCTTTGTGATCTTGGATGTGGCCCCTCAAGTTCTCCAAGCCTCAGTTTCCTCATCTGCAAATTGAGAAGTGAATCTAACTCACAATTGGCTCATTGTCTCTAAGGTCTCTTCCAGCTCCCATCTATGATCATATCCCACTCTGTAGGTGACAATCGTGGTCCAAAATAGCCCACATCCCCAATAAGGTGAAAGATCAACAATAATTCCAGTGCTCGGCTAAAGAAGAGGCAGCTAAGTGGCAAGAAGATCCTGGGCCTGGGTCCAGGAAGACCCAAGTGCCAATACTTCTAGCTGTGTGACCTTGGACGAGTCACTTAGCCTGTTTTTAGTTCAGTTTCCTTAACGGCAAAATGGCCATTATAACAGCCAGGATCATTGTGAGGACCAAATGAGATGATATTTGTAAAGAACTTTGCAGACGCCATATTTTATTATTTGGATCATTTTGTCAGATACCGAGCTCCAAAGTGGATAGAACCCCTGGGCTCTGAGGGGTCTGAGAGGTGGAGATGGGACAGATCAGGGAGAAGAACCCCGATCAGGGAGGAGAACCGGGATCAGGGAGGAGAACCTGCTGCTCGGGCAGCCGGGGGCTTAGGGTCAGGAGAGGAGGTCAGAGGGGAGAGAGAGAAGGGGAAATGAGAGTAAGAAGTTGGGAGAGGAGGAGGTGAGAGGTCAGAAAGATGAGGGTGAGCACAATAGAGCCGAAGAGGGGGACACAGGAGGAGAGACGCAGAGCTGAGGGACCGAGATGCCGAGGAGGAAAGGTGGAAGGGGAGGGAGAGAGACCTGAGCCGGCCTCTCCCCGGCCGCCCCTCCTCTTCCCCGCAGGTGTCCGTGTGCCAGGAGATGCTGCAAGAACTCCGTCACGCCGTGTCTTGCCGGAAGACCTCGCGCTCCCGCCGCCGCCGCCGCTACCCGGGGGTCCCGAGCAGGGCTGCTCTGTCCCTGCGGGCGGTCCGGGAGATGCGCCTCAGCAACGGGAAGCTGTACTCTGCGGGCGCGGGCGGCGGAGACTCGGGCGGGGGTCACGGGGGCCCCCAGCGCCTCCTGGACGACCCTGGACCCCCCGGGCGGCCCCCGGCTCCCGCCCCGGCCGGCTGCACCCACGTCCGCGTCTGCCACGAGTGCCGGCGCATCCAGGCCCTTCGGGCTGCAGGCGGGGGGCCCCCTCGGGGCTTGGTTCCCCCAACGGAGACCACCAGCCCCCCGAGGCCCAGACCGGGGCCCCCCGCGCCCCGGGAGCTGTCCGAGCAAGAGTGACCGCGCCCTTCCACGGGGCGCGCTGGCAGCCAGCTCAAGAACTCAGGCTTCGGGGAGAACTCGGGCTTTCGCGCAGCCGAGACTCGGAGGGACCTGGGCGTCCGATCCCCTGACCCCACGAGGTGCAACCTGGGCTGGAGGGAGAGCGAGGAGCCCTTTCGGCCGCCCTCGCGGACGCGACCCAGGCGACAGGGCGGCCCGGATGGAGGGGCCCCCGGGGCTCCGCCGGACCCCCGGCTCCAGACTCCCGAGACTTGGCCCTTTGGCAGCCGGGCCCGCGCGAGGGAGGGCGGTGAGGGTGGGGACTCGCCCTCTGGAGCCCTCTGGTGGATTGGTCGGGGCGTAGCCGAGAGCAGGAGTCGATCTCGGAGGTGGAGGCCCTGAGCCCGGATGCTTGAACGGATCCCTCTTCGAGGCGGGGGGACGCCTGGGGGGCCCCGCTTCCAAATGCCCCCTGGACTCAGAGCCCACCCATCCTGGAGCAGGAGAGGGAGGCGACCTCTGGCCCAGCTTTCTGTCTCTGTCTCTGTCTCTTTCTCTATTTTTGGGGAGAAGCCCCCGGATTTCTATGACACTCCCTAGGGAGGGGGTCGGTGGCTCCCCTGTCCCTCCCCCTCCCGAGTCCCCCGTCCCCGTTGGAATAAAAAAAATCAAAGAAAACCTCAACCGCTGGGGACTGCTGGGCCTGTCTTGCCGAGGGGGGCGGGGAGTGGCGGAGCAGATGGACATGTAGGACACTTAGAGGGTGGAGGAGAGATCGGGTGCCAGCGGCCCTGCGGGCCTATGGGTCAGATCAGGACGCCTGGGGTCCTGAGAGTCTGGAGGACAGGGAAAGGCTACTTGGGGCTCCGAGGAGCCGGGGGGTGGGGTGGGGAGAAGGGGGGCGCAGAGACCGGGGGCCTAGCTCAGGACCACCTTGAACTTGCTCTGTCCCTTCTCCCTCGGCCCTAGAGTCACGTAGTCCCTTCCCCACTTTGTCCTCACCCCACCCCACCCCCTCGCTCCAGTCATTGGACAAAAGAGGAAACTAAGTCAGGGCCAAGCCAGAAGCAAGGTCGGAACTAGAATGCGGGTCTCCCGGCGACCAGACGCAGGTTCCTGCCGCCGCTGCCCCCACATCCCCACATTCTAGGTTTGCAGGCAAAAGGGGGAGGAGTTGTCGGGTCAAGTCTTCTCCCTGCGCAGTCGCGTTGCGGGACCTGCCTTTCCTCCCACCCACCCCCGGGAGGCGGAGAGCTGGGAGGGGGACGGGGGGGGGGGGGGGGGGGGGGGGGGGGGGGGGGGAGAGGTCTCCTGTCTCCAAGGCAACCGAGATTCTGGGCTCTTCCGCCCCGCCCTTCTTTACTGTCCCTGGTGCTGAGCACCCAGAGACACCGAGAGATGTGGTGGATGCCTGAGGGAAGGCAGACAGACGGCCAGAAAGACAAAGAGAGATTGCTCTCTGAGGTCTCTGTCAGGGAAGGAGTGGAGACCCCCACACAGATAGAGCTGGATCTCAGCCTCCCTCTGCTCCAGCCCCTGATTTTACAGAGAAGGAAACTGAGGCTCAGAGATGAAATAACTTGGCAATAGGTAGCAATCATAGAAGCAGATTGTGGCGTCCTCTCAAGTCCACCTGGCCCCCAGCATCTGATGTGATTGAGGGTGGTTGTGTAATATTTCCCGGGCATAATTGTGGCATTGGGTGTGACCCCTGGCAGAGTGTGGGTGCCATGCACGGTGGTTGTTTTCATGATGTGTGTGACATAGCGTGTGTGACGTGGCTTTTGTGGGTCTGGGGGCGCTTTGCTTTCGATATTTTGGGGTGTGATGAACACAGGCGTCTGTGGCGTGTAGGTCAGATGAGCCTGGCTTGCCGGCCATGCTCTGGGAATATTTATCGTTGTGACTGTGATTTATGCGTGTTCTTTTTGCAATTGTGTTGTGTGTTTCCACGTGAGGCTTGTTTGTGAGGTTGTGTAATTGTGTGTACTCCCTGTGAGTGTGACTGTGCGTCTTGAGAGCAAAGGGGGTGAGGTGAAGAGGCTCGAGATCATCATTTCACCAGTTGGGGTGGGTGGAGGGAGCTCTCTAGCGGCCCCGCCTCCATCCCCACAGCCCGCTAGTATTTTTCTGTGAAAACTTAACTGCAGCAAAGAAAGGACAAGTGAAGGTCAGATGGAAGAGAAAAAAGAGAGAGCCCGGAGAGACAGGGACGTGGAGAAGTGAACTGATGTCGGCAGAAACCAAGGCAGAGAGAGAGTGACAGAGAGACACAAAGGGTCATGGAGAAAGCAGGCGAAGCACCGTCAGAAAAAGCAGAGGCCGAGGGAGAGGCAGGGAGGGGGAGACTGGGGAACAGATGGGAAGACTGAGGGAGAGGGGGGAAGGGATGAAGGGCAAGAGAGAGGGCGAGCCGAAGGTCAAAGGGACAGTCGCAGTGACCCAAAGCAGTGAAGAGTGAAGGTCAAAAAAGAACAACTTGGCTCAGAGCTCTGGACTTCGGTCGCTGTCCATTCAGCACCACATTCGACAGAAACAGCTTCGGGTTAGGGACCAGCATTTGCAGAGAATGTAAGCCTTAAGAGTGGGGGGTTCTACTATACACCTTCCACGTCTCCTCCTATATATAACCCATCACCCATACACAATATAAATATCCTTTCTCCCACCCCCGGCTCCGCACCAGACACCTTTACTCACTAGTCATCTGGACTCTTCAACCTACACCTATCACATCCCCCCCACACTTCCCAACATACACACTCCTCATGACATATGTCTGCCCCAACAAACCATACAGTATTAAATGCTGCACATGATTCACCCACTCGCCACCCCACAAGCCCCACGTTTCCTTCCACAGCACTCTCTATCCCTCTAACACTCCGTGTTCCTGATCCCCCTGAAAAGAGTACTCCATTCCTTACACCCTACCCACCACAACCACCCACTTTAAATTCCTTACACTGCTCCCCCCCAAACACACACTATAAATCTCTTCCACTCCACCCTTATAAGCATGAGAAACCCTTGGTCAGATTGGATGGGAGACCGCACACATATTGGGTCCCCTCTCCAAGGAGACATTATCCTGATTCATGGTCTAAACCTCAAAGGTCTCTCTTGCTTTCTCCAAGGCTCTGATTCTGTAGGGATCCTGTTCTTGTCTCTTGTCTCCTTTGCTCAATCGTTGACTCTTTGAGTACCCGTCCCAGGCTCAGGGTAAGGGGTCCTCCCTGTCTCTTTTCTGTCTAAATCCTGAGAAGTCCCGGGTTCTGTCCCTGTGACCTTCGCTTTCCTCTGTGGCACCGCAGCTCCTGCATAGGGAGGAGAAAGGCTGCAGAGTCATCAGTCCTTCTGTAGTCTGGTGTCAGGGAGTGTGTGATCGGTGGCCTGTGTGTGGCTGTATATATGGGACTGTACTCTCCGTGTTTAATGGAATTGTACTCTGTGTTTATCCCCATGCGTTTCTGCAGAGGTTGAATGGGAATTCTTGTGGAATTGTGTGTATCTAAATGTGTGACCATGTTGGGTATGTATTGATTACCGTTCCATCTTAAGTGAATTACATGTAGATATGTGGACCATGAGATTTTAATCAAAGGATTTATTAGAAGGGCATAAGATTCACAGAGATCACTTGTTCTACCCCTCTCATTTAGAAGATAAAAAAACAGATCCTTCAGGAAGTAACATGTCTGGAGTCAGACAATGACTAGCAGTACTCAGGTCTTTCTGCTAGGAAGTCAAACTAGCATTACAGCATACTTCTTACCCCCCCCCCCCCCCCCACTCAGGGACCTAGATTTCTTGCCTTTTGGGTTTCCCAAGAAATATCCTAATGTTTTTCCCTTCAAGAAGGGCAGACAGTCTTCTCAAAAGGTGATGTTGTCCTTCCCACACCAACTCTTTCAGGGAGCTGTGTATCTCAGTCTTTCTTTAAATACCAGGAGTCTAATGCCTTTGAGCTGGTCCTTGAAGACTGTTTAATTCTCTCATTTTACAAATGGGGAAACTGAAGCCCAGAGAAGGAAACTGACTTGCCCATGATGGCATTAGTAGAAAGCAAGCAGCACAGTCAAGCTTCCAATCCAGCTCCAAATGTGCATTCATTTGCTACTGTGTGTGTGTGTGTGTGTTTATGATGAATCTGGCACTGGGAGTACAAGGAGAAGCCATATTGGAAACTGTGACCTCTCCTTCCCAGCCTCATAAGACAACTAGGGGAAGACAGTGATGGGGCTTCCTGGAATTGGACCACAGAGGGCTCCCAGTCTCCATAGTAACGGCCCTCCACAACCTTCCAGCCCTTCAATGTAGCCTGTCTACCGTTACCTGGGCAACCGGCAGCTACTGAATTTTTTCTGGGGATGGGGAGGTCTCTGAATGTCTCCATCCGACCTGTGTGTCTTCCGGTCTGCCTCTGCTTCTGCTTTCTGCCTATCTCTCTCCATCTTTCTGTGTGCTCTGGGATTTTCTGCCTTTTTTTGCTGTCTGGATCTCTATCTCTGTCTCCATTTCCATCTCTCTGTCTCTTAATCCATGTCTCTGGACTCGATTTCATTACCTCTCTTATGCCCTGTCCAGTAAAGCAAACACTTTTTTCCCACCACCCTCTCCTTAATAGGGGAGAATTAAACTTTATTCTGAAAAGGGAAAAAATTCCCAAACCCACTTCCCCTTTTGTGTTTTTTTTAATGGAAAAAGGAGCCAAGAAAAAGGGAATTAAGCTTAAAAAAAAAAACGTCCTTTTTTTTTTGCTTTGGAAGGCCCAAGGGAGGCCTGTTAAAAAAAAACTTTACCAATTTGAAAAGGGAAATTCCAAAGGGTCAAAAAAGACCGGAGTCACCTGGGCCTTAGGGGAGGGTGAACCGGGAAGGGAAGCCCAGGGTTTTCTTCAATCTTGGGTTTTTTTGAAAAGGTTGTTTTTTTTCTTAAAGGAAAAAGAAACAAGGTCAAATTTGAAGGTTTAGGTTTTTGTGGGGAAAAAGAAAAATTCCAAGTTTCCCAAAATAGGAAATGGAGAGGTAGTTGGGTTTTAATTCAACTCCTAAAGGGAGGTGGGGAAATTTGGGGAAAGGAGTTTTCAATTGGTTCAAAGGAAAAAGGGATTGGAGGGTTTTAAAGGGTCTTTTCCAATTCAAAGTTTCCCCCAATTCTTTTTTTCTAAGGACCCTTTTAATTCTGCATTTTTCCCTAAGAAATTTCGGGGTTTTATAAAATTCTAACTAAAAGGGCAAGGGGGAAATTTTCGACAGTTTGGAAAAACAATTTTTTTACCCTAAACCCCAAATTTTGGGGGTTTTTCCCTTCTTTAAGTTTTAATTTTTCCCTTTTCTTTTTTTTCTTTTCGCCCCTTTTTGGCCCCTTTTTCCCCTTTTTGGGTTTTTTTCCCTTTGCCCATTTCTATTTTTCCCCTCTTCGTTCTTTCCCCCCTTTTCCTTTTTGGGGTTTTTTGTTTCCGTCCTTCTTTCGCCCGTTTTCTTTTTTGGTTTGTTTTCCCCGGTTTTTCCCCTTTTGTCTCGTTTTCCCCTTGTTTCTTTTTTTTTGTCCTTTCCCTTTTCCCCTTTTTCTTTTTCTCCTTGAATTTTCTTTGGGTTTTTTGTTGGGTCTTGTTTTTTTTGTATTTTCCCTTTTCTCTGTTTTCTGCTTTTCTCCTTTCTCTGAGGTTCTGTTTTCTTTGGCTTGATTTCTTTTTCCTTCTTGTCTTTCTTTTTCTCTTTGTCCGCTTTTTCCCTTTTCTTGGTTCCCTTTTTTTTGTCTTTGATTCTTTGTCTTTTGTTCTATCTTTAATTCTTTTGCTTCTTTCTTTTTCTTTGGGCCCTTTTTTCCTTTCTTTCGGTTTCTTCTGAATTTTTTGCCCCGGGCCTGTCTTTTTTCCCTTTTATTCTGAATTTCTTTTGTTCTTTCGTCTTTTTCTTTTCTTCGGGTTTTTTGGATTTCTTTGTCTTTTTTGCCCCTGTCCTTTCCTCTTTGTTCTGGCTTTTTTTCTTCTTTTTTGTCTCTTTGCTCTCTTTTTTCCTTCTTCCTTTGGTTCTGTATTCTTTGTCCCCTTGAAAGTTCTTTGTCTCCCTTCTTCTTTAATTTTTTTGTCTCGTCTGCTCTGCTTTTCTTTCCTTTTCTGGTCTCCTTTTTTTTGTCCTGTCTGTCCTTCTTTCTCTTGATTCTTTTTTCTTGTCTGTTTTTTCGTTCTTTTTCTTTTTTCTTCTGTTCCCTTTTTTCCCCTTCTTCTTATTCTTTTGTCTGCTCTTGTCTTTTTTTCCCCTTCTGGGGTTTCTTTCCTTGCACTTTCCCTTGGGGTCCCTTTGTTTCCTTTTGCCCCCTGTTTTCTCCCCCCTTTGCCCTTTTTGGTCCCGCCCTGTCCCCAAAGGTCCCCTTACCCCGCCTTCCCGTCCCACTCCTCCCCTCCTGCCCGGTCTCTGTGCCGGGCTTGCCCCGTCCCGGGGGCGGGCGTCTTTCCCCGCCTGGGGGGGGTTCCCGGCCCCCTGGGGGCCCAGGGGTGGGGGGGGGGAGAGAGGAGGGGGGCGGGGACCGGCATCCCGGGCGCCTGAGGCGGGGCCCCGGCCCCCCCGCCCCGCCCCCCGGGGGAGGGACATGCAGTGCCAGGGGGCGGGCCCGAGCCACTCATCCCGCCGTGCCCTCGGATTGGCCGGCTCCCGCCCCCCCGCGCGCCCGGCCATATGAGGAGGCGGAGGCGGGGGGCGGGCGGCCTCTTCTGCGGACCGAGCAGCGGACGCGCGGACCCAGCCCCGAGCCCAGCCCCGGAGCCCGGAGCCCGGACTCCCGAGCCCCCATTTCCCAGCCCAACCCCCGCCCCTGTTCCCCGGCCCCCGGGCCAGCGAAGCCGCCAGGATGGGGGTAGGTGCCCGGGCCGGGAGGGGGGCGGAGGGTGAGGGTGAGAGGGTGAGTGTGAGGGACCTCGGGGGGCTGGCACCGGCCCCCGGGCGCTCCGCGGCTCGGACGTGGCGTTGTTTGTGTGACACGCTGGGCTGGGTGTGAGGTCGCGGGCCCGGGTGGGAGCCGTGACATTGCGCGCCCGCCGGGACCCCGGCTACCCGAGCGGGGCCGGGGTCCGAGGGCCATTGCGAGCCCGGGCCGGCGCGCGTCTCTGAGTGTCCTTGGCGGTCTGGGGGGCCCGGGGGGCCGCGGGGCTCGTGTCCGTGGGCGGCCCCGCGAGCTCGGTGAGGCGGGGGCTTGCGGACCCCGCCGGGACTGGCCGAGCCGGCCGCCCGTGGCTGCGACTGCGGGTGTGACCGCGCGTCTGGGTGACCTTGCGTGCGCATCCGGCTGAAATCTCCCCGAGTAGCCGCAGAGTCGGGGGCTCGGGGGGAGGAGCAGAGATGACCTCCCCGTCTCCTTCGCGGCCGGGCCCCTCAGGGCGGGGGGCTCCTTCCGCACTGAGCCTCGGCTCTCAAGTCTGTGTGTCCGTGCGAGCCGCGGCTGCCCTGCCCGGGGGAACGTGACGGGGGGAGGGGGGGGGGCTCCGGGCCCCGGGGGGAGGGGGAGACGGGCAAAATCAGCATCTGGGCCCAAGAAGGCTCGAGCTGCGTGTCCCCGTGCCCTTGTCCGTGTGTCCTTGTCGCTGTCCCCGGGTCTCTCCACCAGATGCTGTCGCTTCGGTTTCCTGGCCCTTCCGCAGACCCGGATCCCATTCTGTCTGATCCTCAGCCCGGGGACTTTGGGGGAAATGGCCTTCAAGAGGAAGGGCACGGGGACTGGGACAAAGATGGAGGATGGGGGTGGAGAGAGGGATGGAGCATGGGGACGAGGGACGGGAGGGTAAAGATGGGGATGGAGCATGGGGACAGGGAGGTCTGGGGCGGCAGGGAAAAGGGGATGGGGGAATTAAAATGGAGGACGGGAATTTGGGGAAGGGGCATGTGGGGGAAAAGCAGCCTTGAGACAGAGACACGGAAGGGGGACGGGGCCATTGGCATTCCACCCTTTGGGTCCAGTTTCCCCATCTTGGGAATTGACCCTTCAGGGTGAAATTCCCCCTAAGGCTTGAAATGCAGGTAAGAACCAGGAGGGAGATGGGGGTAAAGATGAAAGCTAGGGGTGGATGACACCCTAAGAAGCACAGAGAAAGGAGGCAGGAAAACTAAGCTCCAATGGGGACCAGAGAATCATAAATTTAGAACAGGAAGGAACCGTAGAGGTCATTTAGTCCAGCCTCCTCAATTTATAGATGAGAAAACTAGGCCTACACAGGTGAAGGGACTGGCCCAAGGTCACAAGATTAGTAGATAGGAAAGCTGGATCCATTTGTCATTATATTCAGTCTTTTTTCCCTTCACCAAAGATAAATAGGGTGGAAAGAAAGGGTGGAAAAATAAATAAAATAGGGAGATGGGTTTGGGGTGGGGAGGAGGATAAAAATAGGGGGGAAATATGATTTAAGGGGGTAAAGGAATAGGCTTTACTTCCAGGGTTGGTTTGGGGCAATATAAAGGAAGGAGGAAATGGGGGAGGATTAGAAGGGGAAAATGAGACTAGAAGGATTAAAATAAATTATTATAATTTTAAAAAGCTAAAAAAAAGAAAAAAATAAAAAAAAAGGAAATCCAAAAATTTAATCGAAAAACAATAAAAGAAGGGGCAAAGAATCGAGATCCAAAATAAAAAAGGTGGAAAAAGGGGAAAGAGGTTTGATCTAAAAGTCTTATAGAGAAGAGATAAGAGACCAAATAGGGAGGCTGAAAGAACACAGATGGAGAAATAAGATAAAAATAAGAAAAAATAGACGGATGTAGGAACGTGGGATATATACTGAAAAGACAAGAGAGCAAGGGAAAGAGAGGGAAACTGGAGACATAAAGCTGGAAGGAGAGACAGAGACACAGAGAGATACAGAGATAGAAAAAGAGACACAGAAACAGAAGCAGACAGTGAAAAAGAGAGACATACAGAGATAGAGACAGAGAGGCAGAAAGAGAAAAGAGAGAGACAGAGACAGAGGCAGACAGAGACATAGGCAAATGTACAGAGATACAGAAATAGAGATTCAGAGAAAGACAAAGATAGACAGATGTGCAGAGATAGAGAGACAGAGACAAAGAAACAAAGACAGAGACAGAGATAGAAAGACAGACGGGGGGGGGGAGGAGAGAAGGAGAAAATAGAGTGGCTTTAATACAAGGTATCAGGGGAGGGAGTCACAAGGAGAGAGAGACAGATTCAGTACTAGAGAAAGACACAGAAACAGTTCAAGGCTAGGATGAGGGGCGGAGGGACAGAAAGAGCAGACTTAAGCCTTCCTCCAACCCATATCTCTGTACCTCCCATTTTCTCTTATTTTGTGCCATAGTCTACCTCTCCCTTCTCTCTATCTGCTCTTCTGTCCTTCAGCCTCTACATCACAGTGTGTCCCTGTCTCGGTCCCTCTGTGTCTCCGAGTCTCTGTTGCTCTCTCCCTCTGGGACAGTGTCCTTTCCCTCCACCTCTGTGTCCTTGTGTCTTCCTAGCCCCCCCCCCCCCTCCGCATTGCTTCTCTGCAGTCCCCAGCTTTCTGCACCTATCAGCTCGCCTCCTTTCCGTCTCTCCATCTCTCTTCCCCTCTGTCTCTCAGTCTCTGCCTTCAGTTGCATTTCAATAAGGAAAAGGGAAAGTGTGAGGGACAAAGGTTAGGAGATTAAGGAAGGGGAAAGGAAACTTGAAGGTCAGAAAGAGTAGGGAAAGGGGAAGGGAGGTGGCAATTAACAGATATAATGGAGAGACTCAGGGAAGATCCAGAGACAGGAAAAATTAAATAAGAAATATCTGTGTAGTTAGAAATGCAGACACATACACACACATTCAGAGGCAGGAACTGTAGAGCTGGGCATCCCCTGGGCTGTCCTTTGCTATATCCCCCTTCTCTTCCCCTCCTCCCCCTTCTCAGTTTCTCCTTGTACCCTGCTGCTTCTCCATCTGTGTCTTTTTTCCCAGTCTGAGGAGACATCCCATCTTCCCCCAGCCTTGTTTCCAGAGTCCCCTGTTCAAATGTTCAAGGAGACTTCCCAGATGTCCTTATCCCCCAGCCCCTTTAAGCAGGGATTCTGATATTTGGGCTCAATCCTCTCCAACCTTCACTCCTAGCTTTAGGGACTGGGGGGGGGGGAAGGAAGAGGGGGAATGAAAGGCTGGGATTTAGAGTCTGTCTTCCATCCCCCATTGTCCATCCCCTTGTCTTTTCCTCCCTAGGTCCTCCTCTGATCCCCAGGGTTAATTTTCCTCTCCTGCTCTCCACCTTTCTGTCTGTCTGCCTTTTCCTCTCACAGTCACAGCAGCTGAGTCCCTCTCTACTTTAATCTACCCTCTCTCCATTTTCCCTGTGTTTCTGTCTCTCTCCATGTATATTATGGGGACTCAGAGTGCACAGATTTCATTAACACCCAGCTCCAGTGCCCCCACTCTCCTAGGGCGCAGTATTGCTGCAGGATTGGCCAGTGGCCAGACCTCCCCTCCTTCTAAGACCTCTTCGTCCTCCTCTTCCCTGCACACTGACAGCTGGCTTCTCCCTCCCATTTTTCTTTCTCAGTCTCCATTTTCCTGAAACTCACTATATAAATGTGAATATATTTCATCTCTGCCTCCTTTTTCTTGGGCTGTGTCTCCATTTTGCTTTCTTTCTATATTTCTGCCTTCCTGTTTCTCTTTGTGTCTCTCTATCTAGCCCTTCCATTTCTTTCTTTTCCTCTTTTCCGTTATCTCTGAATCCACCTCTGTCTTTTCCTGCATCTTTCTTACTGTGTGTGTCTCTCCTGGTTTGGGATTTTCCATGCCTGTGTTTCTCAGGCTTTTCTTGTTTCTTCCCCCTCTTTGTTTCCATGGTTTGACCTTTCTGTCTCCCAATATCTCCATCTGTCTTTCTCTATTTCTCTAATCCTCCCAATTTCTTCTCTTCTTCCCAAATTTTTGCCCCTTTTTGTCACTCTCCCTAAACTCCTTTTCTTTGTCCTTTCTTGTCACACCATGTCCCTTATGTTGTCAACATCTATCTAGTCCCATTTGACAGCTAAGGATACTGAGGCACCAATCACTGTTGGGAAGTGCCCTTGGCCAGTCAGCTACGTCCTCCAACCAACACCCAAGGACCTAGAAAGGGTTAGGTGTACGTGTGCGATTGTGTGTGTAAAAGGCTGCTTTTCCGCTGCCTATTTCTCTCTGCAAGGTCACCAGGGGATTAGCATCCCTGAAGCCGATGAGCTGGCCTGAGAAGGACTGGGCTGGGTTGGATCCCTCTCAGCTTAGGGATCCTGCCCAGCTGGAGAGGAGACAGGGTCTACCCCTCCCCCATGTGCCTTCTCCACCCCCTTTCTGTTTTACTGCTGCCAGTCTCTCTTTGTTTTTCTGACCACCCATCTCTCTCCTTATGTCTCTTGTTGTTTCTCTTTATTTCTCAGAGTAGCTTTTCTTATACACTTTAAGGAGGAGGAGGACTGGAGCTGAGAAGGGGGGGGGGACATTAAATGAGAAAGATCCTTAAGGGTCAACAGATGGGGACCCAGAATAAAAATGGGATGATATGCCCAGCAGTATTGGTCTGGAAGAGAAAGGGTGGAGGTACTGGCGTATATGTGTGTGCCAGCTAGAGGCAGAGACACATCAAAAGAGACAAAAAACACTCAAAGTTTTAAAAACAAATTGTTTTAGATGTAACTGGAGAAAATTAAAATGTTAAATTTTTAAAAAGAAAGACACTCAAAGCAATACACGGCAATGGGAACAGATACAGACAAAAAAAGAGTGAAAAGGAGGCAGAAGGGGAGAGAGAGACAAAGAACAAGAGAGAGAAACAGAGGCTGAAAAGGAATGATATGGTGAGAGATAGAGAAGCACAGACAGAGAGAAAAAAGGTCCAAAGAGATAGGTGAAGAGGAAGGAAGAAAGAAAGAAAAACATAGAAGGAGAAAAGGACAGAGGAAGACAGATATGAAAGAGACAAAGAAGCAGACCCATATACCTACCTGAGAGCCACAGAGGGGGAGAGATACAGAAAGACACCCAGAGGGAGAGACAAAGAGACACAGAGAGATAGAGGAATACAAAGAAACAGAAATAAAGAGAGACAGAAACCACTCTCTCTTCCTTCCCTTCCCTCCCTTTCCCTTCCCTCCCTTCTCCTATTCTCTCTTTCTTCTCTTTGTCTGTCTCACTTCTCTCTGTCTGTCTGTCTCTGTCTCACTCTCTCTCCTTCCTTTCATCTCTTCCCTTTCCCCCTTCTTCTCCTCTTCTGTCCCTCCCCTTCCCTCTCTTTCTCCTTCTCTCTTTTCTCTCACTCTCCCAGTCTGTTTCTCTGTACCTGTCTGTCTCCCTCCTTCCCCTCCCCTCTCCTCTCTTCTTTTTCCCTCTTGTTTTACTCTATCTTCGTCTCTCTTTAAATCCCCCCTTCTCCTCTTCCCACCCCTCCCCTACCTTCCTTCCCTTCTCTTTTCTCTCTCTCTTTGTCTGTCTCTCATTGCCTCATTTTGTTTCTGTCTGCCTGCCTGTGTCTGTATCTCTCTCTCTCTCTCTCTCTCTCACACACACACATATACATATACATACACACAGAGTCTCTGTCTCTGTCTCTCTGCCTGTCTCTCTGTCTCTGTCTCTTTCTGCCTCTCTCTGTCTCCATCTCTCTCTCTCTTTCTCCTCTGTCTCCATCTCTCTCTATCTCTCTCTGTCTCTGTCTCTGTGTGTGTGTGTGTCTCTCTCACACACACACAGAGTCTCTCTGTCTCTCTCTCTCTCTCAGTCTCTGTGTCTCTCTGTCTTTGTCTCTTTCTGTCTCTCTCTGTGTGTCTTTCTCTTTCTCTATCTCTCTCTATCTTTATCTATCTCTTTCTGTCTCTCACACACATACAGTCTCTGTCTCTCTGTCTCTCTCTTTCTCTTTCACACACACACACGCGGGAGAGACAAAGAGAAGGAGAGAATCTGGGAGACCTGGAGAGAAAAGCTGCCTGGGAGGGGGAGCGCGGAGGCCGCGGGGCGAGGCGCGGGGCGCTGTGGGGGCGTCCCTCCCTGTCACCTCCTCTCGCCCGCAGCGCGGCCACTCTGACAGCTATCGTGTCGCCACCTCGCAGGACAAGAAAGATGACAAGGGCTCGCCCAAGAAGGGCAAGGCGAACAAGGAACGCCGGGACATGGACGACCTCAAGAAGGAGGTGGCCATGGTGAGTCCCGCCTCTTTCCTGAGCCCTGCTCCTCTCCCTCAGGGGTTCACCCCTTCCCAGGTAGCCCCGGCCCCGCCCCGGGGCTGCCGGGGAGTCCAAAGACCTGCATCCGTCATTAATAACCGTATGATCCTGAGCAAGTCTCGTTCCCTCCTCATCTGGAAATGAGTTCGGACTCGGGAGTCCCTGCGGCCCCTTCCACCTGCACACGGACACGCCTATGATTTCCCTGGCCTTGCCCGCCTTGTCTGAGGCTCCGCCCCTGCCCCAAAGCCCCCCTGGGGCGGCCCCCTTTCTCCCGGCCCATTGCAAGCTCCCCCTCTCTTGGCCCCTAGACCGAGCACAAGATGTCAGTGGAAGAGGTGTGTCGGAAATACAACACTGACTGTGTGCAGGTGAGTCTGAAGGAGCCTTCTGTGGATGGGGGAGAAGGGCGGGTGCCTGGGGCGGGGACTAGGGCCTTGAGCTGGAGCCCCCGAGTGGGTGGAGCCTTTGGGGGGGCCCTGGAAGGCCAGGCTGGTCCCTCAGGGTGGCCCTGGGTGCCCCAGAAACGGGGAGACCTGGCCAGGGGGCCAGCCCGCCCACGCCTCCCCAAGGAATGGGCGTTTCCCGGTTGGGCCCCACCCTGGGGGCACCCGTTTACCCCACACGGGCAGGGTACCCCGGGCCTGAGTGGGTGGAAGGGGAGGGGGGCAGGGGGAGGTGGGGGGGGTGTGCCCAGCACAGGACCCTGGTGGGGAGGGAGTAGGGAAGGCCAAGGTGGCCCATTGTGGGGACCATCCTAGCCAAATGGGATGGGGGGGTGGCTTTGTGGGAACGGGGGGGCGGAGCCCTGAAGACCAGGAAGGGAACACCAGAGGTTGGCAATTTCCCTGGGGGGGAACCCCGGGCCAGGCCCCAACAGGAAACCCGGGCGGGGTAAGGGGAAAGGGGGATTGGGCGGGTTTCTCCCAGCTTTTGGGGTATCGTCCCTTGTCATCTAGGCTTGCGTTCCCTCAGCTTTAAAAGCGGGGCTTAGAGGGAGCCTCGAGGTCCCTTCCGGGTCTAAATGTCATGGTCTGTGCCTTGCACATGTGTGGGACCCACAGGGGGCCCGGGATGCTCACTGACAGCACCTGAGTGTAAATGGGACACAGGACAGAGAGTGTGCATGCACACACGTGGGAGTAACGTGGAACACGCCAGAGACACAGAACGGGCAAACACGGGCCGGGGATCACACGTGGGAAACGGGGCATCTCCGTGACCCAGGGGCTTCCTTCCCACAGCTCTATCTGGGTATCGTCCTGGCTGCCGTGGTCATCATCACCGGCTGCTTCTCCTACTACCAAGAGGCCAAGAGCTCAAAAATCATGGAATCCTTCAAGAACATGGTCCCTCAGGTCAGGGGCCGCCGCGAGGCGTGGGGAGGTTGGCTTGGGGCAGGGGCTCTGGGCTCCATGAGAGCCTCCATGGAGGCTTAGAACACTGGCTGAGAACAGAGGGCAGAGTCCGGGGCACCTGAAACCAGAACTTGAGCCCGGTCAGGGACAGGGGGCTTGGGAAGTGATGGCTGTGAAAGGAAATGAGCCCTCCCCCACCCCCTGCCCAGAGGGAGACCATAAGCTAAGGGCAGGACCGGACAGGAAGAGGTTTTGACTCTCTTCCTTCCCTCCCCCACCCCCCATGTCTCTTGTAGCAAGCCCTAGTGATTCGAGAAGGAGAGAAGATGCAGGTGAATGCAGAGGAGGTGGTGGTTGGTGACCTCGTGGAGATCAAGGGTGGGGACCGAGTCCCGGCCGATCTCAGGATCATCTCGGCCCACGGTTGCAAGGTGAGCCAGAACCCCTTGCTCCCAATCTCCTTATGGACGCGAGTGGCCAGCCCCTGGTGGCTCGGGGACTCGGGTTCCCTGTTACGCCGGGTCCTGGGGACCAGGCAGCCCTGCCTCAAGCCCGCCTCTTGTTTCAGGGTCAGCGGCCTTGCTCTGCTGTGCCCATCCCTCCTCATTCACTGCGCTTTTTTCTCCAGGTGGACAATTCCTCTCTGACTGGCGAGTCTGAGCCCCAGACGCGATCCCCAGACTGTACACATGACAACCCCTTGGAGACCAGGAACATCACCTTCTTTTCCACCAATTGTGTGGAAGGTGGGAACATCCCAGGGGAAACTGAGGCATGGTCTGCTAAGGGGAAGAAGGGGAGACAAATGGGACTGATTAGGTTGAGCATCCTAGTCTACTCACCATTCCTTTTCTGAGCCTTTATCCTACCATCAAACATTTATGACTAAGCCCCACGCTTTCTGGAACCCTAATTCCCACCCAGAAGCCTTCATTACTCTAATTTAGCCCCTAACTCTAATGAACTCCCCATCCTCCTAACTAGGCTTTCATCCAATAGACTGAGCCCCCATTCTATCTGCTGAGACTTAGGGTTGAGCTCTAATAATCTTTTCTAAGCCGGCATCCCCCAACTGAACCCCTGTTCTATTACTCTGTCTCCATCCTTCTTGGAATTGGGCCAGGCTATCACTGAGCCCCAGCCTTATGCTTACACAGAGCTCTTATCTCCTAAGACCCAATTCCCCTCACTGAGCCCTGAACCCTCAGCTCCTTTCCTGAGAATATATCACCTCATTCAACCCCAGTTTGAGCCCCTAGTCCTTCCTTAATTTCTCCTCCACCTCCCCTATTCCTTTACTGACGTCTCATTGGCCCCCTTAAATGCTCATCACCCAATCTCATCACCCTAACCCATTTCCTGAGACTCCATCCTCATCAATCAGGCTATACATCTTCCTGACCTATTTTCATCAAACTCCCATCTTCCTCATTCAGCCTTCTCTCTGATTACTGTTAATAATAATAATAATTTTCATTTCCATATGATTTATGTACACGACCTAATTTAATTCTCACAACAATCCTATGAGAGGATACTATTACTATGCCCACTGAATGGATAAGAATATCATCTGACAGAATTATTTAATTGGAGCCCTCATCCGCTTACCAGTTCTCCATTCCCTATACAGACTCCCAAATGAATCTGCTCCCCCTTACTGAGCTCCATATCACTTTGCCAAATTCTCATCATCTTCATTCAATCCTCCTCTTTCTCACTGAGCCCTCACTCCTTTCACTGTGTCCCTATCTTCTTGTCTACCTTTTATCCTTAACATTCATCCTGTCCCTGATCCCTTTGCCCCCTCCCTTAGCCATCCATCCTTGCACTTAGTACCTTTCCTTCTGAGTCTCCCATTCCTTTGATGAGTTTCCCATCTTATTACTGATTCCCATTGAAACTCCATCCACTCCAATTCCAGGATTCTCAATCTCTACCCCCTCGTTGAGCTTCCTCTATCTGTTACTGGGCTCCTTCCATTGATCATTCATCTCCCTTAGTGGACCTCCTAACTGATGATTGATACTCCTTCCCTCACTAAAAGCCTCACTTGCCATACTGAACCCTAATCTTCCTTACTGAACCTTGGCTCTCATAGTTTGTTACTCCTGAGTCTTATCACCTTCCCTTAGCTGCCATTCTTTTACTGGGCCTCTCCTCCTCATGCTACAAAACTTCCTAATGATCTCTCAGTACCAATCAATTCTTTCTCTCACTGATCCCTTATGGAGATCACTGAGTCCCCATCTCCACCACGCAGCCCCTCTCCCCCTCACTTAGCTGACATTCCCTCAGTGAGCTTTAAGAGAAGATGAAGTCTCATCTTCTCTTATTATAAATCCACATCCCTACTAATCCATTACCTCATGGATCCCCACAACCATCATTGAAATAGGGGATCTCCCTACTAATCCCACATTCTCCTCACCAATTCCACCATCACCAAGACTCTATCCCCTCACTTAACCTCCATACCCCTCAATGAGCCCCCATCTTCTCCACTGAACTCCCATTCCCTCCATAAATCTACCACTTAACATACCGATTCCCGTGTACAGTCACTGAGTCACTGTATGAATATCCATAACCCCAACTCAGTCCTGTCTCCCCCAGTAGTCCTCTTTCCCCCATTATCCTCTTTGTTTGACCTTCATTCTCATCACTGAACCCACATACATTTATTTTAATTCTAATCCCCCCACTGAGTCCCCATCACTCTAAGCCTCCATTCTCCCAATAATCTCCCATTCTCCTGTGTCCTCCCTATATCACATTATTGGTTCTTCAGATTTATGCCCCTCACTTAACTTCTATCCCCCATCTCTTTTACTGAGTGCCCATCCCCTACAATTCCACAATTTCCCTTACCTAATCCTATCTTCCTTACTGCTTCCCTGTCTCCTCTACAGAACCCTCATCTTCCCTCACTTATCTCCCATTACTGCCACTGAGACCCAATCCTCCTCATTTAACCTCATTGAGCTCTCATATACTTCGTTGAACTCTAATCCCTTCATCGAGCCCCTATCACTTCCCCTGATCCTCCACATCCCCAATAATTCCCCATCCCCCTTATTTAACCTCCATATTTGCTCACTGATCCCTTTTTTATCCTTACTGAACTCCCTCTCACTTATATGAGTTTCTACTGCCTCCATTGAACCCGATTTCCCCAATGTTCTCCCATTTCCCTTATTGAGTCTATCTCTTCCACTGAGCCTCATTTTCCAACAGATCCCTTACTGATCTCCATCCCCACCACTGAGCTCTCACTTATCCTTTATCCCCATCACTGAACCATCACCACCTCAATTAGTTCTCATCCCCTCACCAAGTCCCCATATCTCTCTTAGAGCCCTTATTTCCCTACTGAGTTTCCATCCCCCAATTTAATCCATTCCCCCTTACTGACATCACTCAGTCCCCATGTCCCTCACTGAACTCTAGTTCCTTCACTTGGCCACTTTTGACCATCTCCCAGGTGAGCCCCCATTTCCTCTCTCTGTGGAGCAATACTTTCACTGTGCTTCCCATCTTCTTAGCTAAGCCTCCATGAACTCTTATACGTTCCTTGAGTTCCTATTTTGTTGACCAGACCTCACATTTCCCTCAATGAGCTCCTTAGTGCTTCTCACTGAGTACCCAACGTGTCATACTTCTCCATTACTGAAGCCATTCTCATTACTGAGCCCTCTATCCAGTTGCTAAACCTTCATCCCCCTCACTGAGCTTCCCACTCTTCCTCTAAGCTCCCATATCTCTACTGACAGTTCCTCCTTCTTCCTGAATTGGCACTTCTCTAATTAGCAGCCTTTGCCTGAGCCCATATTCTGACATTATACCCTTATTTTCCTTTGATTTCCAACCTTTCTCCATGCCTTCTTCAAGTCCTCATCCCTTTACTAAGTCCCCCATTCCTCTCATTTGATCCCCACCCAATTCACCGAATCCGAATATCCCCATAACTCTCACTGAGCCTGAAACTCCTCCCTCAAGTTCTCATTTCCTCCTGGAGCCTCCTCATCTCCCACACTGATTCCCCAGCTTCCTTTTATTAAGCCTTCATCCCATTCCCTAAAGTCTCAGGAACAGGAGATCACAGATAATGAAAATCTCTCAGGAGACAAGATCCAATAGATCCAAGTCTCATGTTACCAATGAGGAAATAGAACCAGGAGATGAAGTTACATTTATAAAGTCACAGATCTAGTGCTGGAAGTCCTTTGACTCGAAAGTTCTTTCTCCTTCACATGCACTTGCACTTGAAGTCTAACCTTTTATCTAAGCTCTAATTGTATGCACTGAGATGACTTTTTCCTTCCCTGGTTCACATCCTCTTCCCTTAGTTTTCCTCCCTCCCGTTTGAGTACCTTCATCCTTCCCACCAACAGCCATTCCTATTGATGTTCTCTTCATTCAATCGCTCACCATTCCTCCCTCTGAACCCCTCATTCCCCTCACTGAGCCTACATCTCTGTCTCTGAGACCCATTTTTCCCCTCGATGCCTCTGGTCGGTCACTGAGTCCCACCATCCCATCAGTGTATCCTCATTATTTGTACCATCCTGCCATCTTGTCATTCAATGATGACCATACATTAGCCCCATCCCTCCTCATTTTCCCAGTCACTTTGTCCAGTTTCTCATCCTTCCATTGGCCACAAGCCCCACCTCCTTTTCCCTCATTGAGTATCTCATTTCTCTCATTGAACACTTTTTCCTTCAAAGAGCTCTTATAGCCCCAATCTAGATGTAACTCCCTCTGCTTCCCTGAGAGAACTATAACTCTGAACTATGCTTCCCATCCCCTAAAAGAGCCTTTCTTAGTGAGATTCCTTTCCCTTCATTAACTTCCTTTCCTTTATTGAGCTTTCCAGCCTCTTCACTAAACCCAACCCCCTATCAGTGATCCCTTTATTCCCTCAATGAGCCCTTAATCCCTCTGATCAAGCTTTATTTTCTCTCCCATCATCATCCTACTCAGTGAGACATCATTTTCCCATCACTGAAGCACTGTCCTCCTCAGTTTACCGTAGGACCTGAGGAAGACCCCATCCATGCATTCACTGATCCTCCCATATTCTCAGGGAGCTCCTCATTCCCTCAGTGAGCCCCCACTTCCTTCACTCAACCCCTTCAATGTCTCTGAGCACCCCACTGAGGACTCATCACTGTCCCTGTGTCCCCATACCTCCACTGACATTTAGCCTCCTCACCACACCCTCATACTCTTTTACTACGCCTCCTCTATTTTTTATTGAGCCCTTAAATTTCCATTATGTGGCTCCCCAGATCCTCATTTGAGCTCACATCCCATCACCAAACACCCATCATCTCACTGAGTCCTCTCCGGGTTGCTGGGCTCCCAAGATGATCTCCCATAGCCTCATTAACTATTCTTCCTCTTACAAATCATGCAGCTTACACCCCCAACATCTCTGTGCTTACATGGAGGTCTACAATGAGCCATTATCCCTTTCACTGAACCCTCCATCTGTTCGATGACACTCCATCTCATCATGAAACATATGTCCCTCTAAATGATTCTCTCAGTCCGAGTTAGATCCATTGACTGAATCCCCATCATGTCACTGAGGCCTCCATCCTCCTCCCTGGACTTCTATGCCCCCATTGGTCTATCACCTTATTCAATGAGCTCCTATCTCCTCCTGAAGTCCCTGTTCCTCTTCCTCATCCCTTGCCTCCTCAGTGGTCCTTCAGCCTGCTTGTCAAACCTCCAGTTATGAAATTAAGGGAATACCCTTATTCCTCTCATGGACCCGTATCCCACTCCAACACTCCAAACTGAATTTTCATTCCACTCATTAAGCCTTCATTTTCTCAGGGAGACCCCATCTCCTTTGAATCTCCATCTTCCACTAAGTTTTCTCATCTCCCATATCATTGGGCTGCCATCTTCCCCAATGAGCATAAAGTCCTTCCTCTCATGAATCCCTGTCCCCATCACTAAAACCTTATTAGGTCTTATTGATGACTTCCCTTCTCATTTTTCCACCATCCCTCAATGAAGCTCCCATCCCTTATGCCTTAACTGAGCCCTTATCCCCTATACTAAAAAAGTCTTCCGATGTTGATATCTCTATTCCTTCACTAAATCCTAATTCCTCTGACTCATTCCCCCCTCTCCCCATGAGCCTCTGTCTCTCTCACTTTCTCCACCATCCCCCTCACTGACTCCTTGTTACTCAAATTAAGCTAACGTCCTACTCACTGATGACTCATACCCTCACTGAGTCCCATCCCCCTATTTAGCCCCACTCAGACTTTCACAAAGGCCCATCCTCCCACTGAAACCCCATTGTTCCATTCCCCTCACTTACCCCCCATCTTTTAACTAAGCCTCCATCACCCTCCTTTGAACCTCCATTTCCTTCACTGAGTCACCCATTTCCCTGCTGAATCCCCAGCCCAACACTAATCCCCCACTCCCCCACTGATTTTTCGTCCAATTCTTATCCCCTCTTTCTCCACTAAACTCCAGAATCCTACACTGAACCCCTTATCGTCCCACTAAGCCCCCTCCACTTTATTGAGCCTCCCATCCCCCCTAAATCTTGAGCCCGTCACTACACCCCCATTCCCTCATTAATCTGCAGCAAACCACCAAGTCTCATCATTATCCATCCCTTCACTGAACTCCACCCTCTTCAATGAGCCCCCTCATCTCCCCTACTGGATCCCCAGTCTCCCCACTGAGACTTACCATTGCCTCATCCTACCTTCTCTGAACTCCCTTCTATTCCCTGAGTCCCCCACTGGATCCCCAGACCACTTCAGAGACTCACCATGGTTTCACTGAACTCCCCTCCCCTTTATTGCTCACCCCCCACCCCATCACTGATCTCCCATGCCTTTCCCCAGCCTTCCTCAAGCTCCGATGTCCTCACTGTTGTCCCGTCCCCTCACAGAACCCCCATCCTGCTCTCGGAAAGCTCATTATCTTCCTGAACCCCCTTGCCCATTTCTTCCACACTGATTCTAGCTCTTAATTAACCTCCATGTCCTTCACTGAATCACCCCCTCTCCTGCTGAGCCTCTATTTGCCCAAGAGTCCTCAGCCCATCACTGGACGTCATCACTGTCCAGGGAACCCCAGTCACATGACATCCTCTTCACTGAGCCTCCAGTCGCCATAGGAAATCTCTCCCCTCCCAGGGTCCCCTCTGAGCCCCCATTCTCTGAACACTCCCATTCCCTCCCTGAGCGCCACCACTGTCTCCCCTCACTTTGTCCAGTTGGAGCCCAACTAGAACTCCGGTATTTCCCCGAGGCTCCCGCCCTGCAGTTGAGATCTCCGAGTCCTGATGAAGGCTCCATCTCAGGGAGTCCATTGCACCTTCCCCTCGGTGCTCTCCCCTCAGCACTCTCCTCTCCCTTCCCTGAGCCTTCACCCCTTTCACTAAGGGGGCCTCCTCCCATGCTTCCCAAGCCCTGTCCCCCAGTGGGGTGCTCCTCTCCCCCCCAGGGGAGCCCCTCTCTCCGCTGGGCCCCCATAGGGGCGTCTCTCACTCTCATCTCTGGACTTCAGGCACAGCCCGAGGTGTGGTGGTGGCCACAGGCGACCGGACTGTCATGGGCAGAATTGCAACTCTAGCCTCGGGACTGGAGGTGGGCAAGACCCCCATTGCCATTGAGATTGAGCACTTCATCCAGCTGATCACAGGCGTGGCCGTCTTCCTGGGCGTCTCCTTCTTCATCCTCTCCCTCATCCTGGGTTACACCTGGCTCGAGGCCGTCATCTTCCTCATCGGCATCATTGTGGCCAATGTGCCCGAGGGCCTGCTGGCCACTGTCACCGTAAGGGCTCCCCTGAGGCCTCGGGGCTTCCAGTCCCTGGAAGGGCAGGGCTGGGGGACTAGGTCCCCTTCTCTCCTTAAAGGAGTGGGACAGGTGCCTGGAATCATGAGGAGTCAGGAGTGGAAGATTGGGCCAGGTGCAGGGCAGAAGATGGACAGAAGAGGGGTTGGGAAATGAGAAACATCTCTGCTCTGAGGGAGATTGGGAGGCAGGGAGCCCAGTGCTGGGCCCTGAGGAAGAGGGGCTTTCCCCCTAAATGGGACTGAGTCCCTCGGTAGAGTGAGAATTCTGGGTCGGCCATGAGACTTATTTGGGGGGAACCGTCACCTGTGGGGGCTGCAGCAGCACACGTCTAGGTTTCCTGGGGGACCCCAATATCTCCCTGCCTTCCAGGTGTGCCTAACGCTGACCGCCAAGCGCATGGCCCGCAAGAACTGCCTGGTAAAGAACCTGGAGGCCGTGGAGACCCTGGGCTCCACTTCCACCATCTGCTCGGACAAGACCGGGACCCTGACCCAGAACCGGATGACCGTTGCCCACATGTGGTTTGACAACCAGATCCACGAGGCAGACACCACCGAGGACCAGTCTGGTGATTGTGACCCCATCGCTGGGGAGGGGGCAAACTAAGGGAGGGGAGCCGGAGGGAGGCCGGAGGGGAGGCTGAAGTACCTCTGACCCCACGTCTCTGGCCTACAGGAACCTCCTTTGACAAGAGCTCCCACACCTGGGTGGCCCTGTCCCACATTGCCGGCCTCTGCAACCGGGCTGTCTTCAAGGGAGGCCAGGACAACATACCTGTGCTCAAGGTGGGACTGGGAGAGGGATGCCCCCCCAGCCTTTGGGGTTCCCGTCCCAGCTCCTGCCCCCACAGCCGGGCTTAGACTGTCCCCGGGGCCCTCACTAAACACCTGGGATTGAGATCATGTCCAGCTGAGCTCCAGACAGGCTGAGGGGCTTGCTGAGATACCAGGAAGGGGCAGAATCGAGGTTAGACTAAGACGCCATGACTCCAATGCCAGAACTCCAAAGGGAGAGCTCTTCCCGCAGCTTCCACGGCCCAGATGCCCTCCTGGCTCTGACCTTTATTCCTATATTTTTCCAGTCATTCTTTTCCTACTCGTGCCAATCTGAGCGCCCACCTGCCTCCATCTGTGTTCCCTTGGTCCCTTTTTAGCTACGCTCACCTCTGCCCGCCCAGCTGTGGGAACCTGGTTCCCCTCAGTCCCCCCTGAGTCTCCTTAGCGCTGCCTGCCTCCCCTTTCTTCATTTCTCACTCCCATCCTCGATGCCACCGGCCTAACCGAGCATCCGTTCCCTTCCCTGTTCTCCCCTCCCCTCCTCCTATGCAGAGGGACGTGGCAGGAGACGCTTCCGAGTCAGCCCTCCTGAAATGCATCGAACTGTCATCCGGCTCCGTGAAGCTCATGCGGGAAAGGAACAAAAAAGTGGCCGAGATCCCCTTCAACTCCACCAACAAATACCAGGTACGTGCGGATTGCTGGCCCGTGATGCCACCCAATGACCAGGGGCAAAGGAAGGAAGGCCCTTCAGCCCCCAGCAGCGAAAGGGTGAAACGCCTTCAGGCTTATGGGTAAGAAATATTTGATGCATAAATAGAGTCTCAAAAAGGGAAGCTCTTGTTCAAAGTCACATCAGGTTAAGGGGGAAGAACCGAGACTCCCTTCTCCCTCCCTCACCAGCCTGGGGTTCTTTCCACCAAGATGGAAGAGGGAGAGACACACACAGAGATAGGTGCAGGCAGAAGAAGGGTCGAGACACAATGATTCGGAGACAGAGAGACAGGGGGGGTGGGACAAAGACTGAAAAAGAGGTAGATGGATGGAAAGACACAGAGAGAGAAGGAAGATGGGAGGACACCCAGAGAGAAGGAAGTGTGAGAGGGGAACAGCCATGGGATGGGGGAGTGCATGCAACCGAGTACCACCCCCTGACTTGTTCACTGAACTTCCTAGCTCTCCATCCACGAGACAGAGGACCCCAATGACAACCGATACCTGCTGGTGATGAAGGGTGCCCCTGAGAGGATCCTGGACAGATGCTCCACCATTCTGCTTCAGGGCAAAGAGCAGACCTTGGATGATGAACTCAAGGAAGCCTTCCAAAATGCCTACTTGGAACTGGGCGGGCTGGGCGAACGGGTGCTCGGTATGGCTCAGCTAGCTCACGGCTTCCCTGCCTGATTCAGTGCCAAAGGGCTGGGGGCTGGAAGGGCAGGGGGCCATGTTCTGTATTCCTGGGAGACTGGGGGGGGAGGAGTTAGGCAACTGAAGGAAATGGAGGGCTGGAAGAATAGGAGACTGGGAGGACGGGGAATTGTAGTCAAATCAGGATTTATTTATTAAGCACCTACTATGTGAGGGGCACCTGTGTGAAGCTCTGGGGATGCAAACAAAGGCAAAAAAAAATGCACAGTCTAATGGGGGATGAGCGTGGGGGGCCTCCTCCATTCTCAAGGAGCTTATGTTTTAATGGGTGAGACAAGTCCATATTGTACAGAGAATAAAAGCAGACTAGGTAAATACAAGGGAGCTAGGGAGGGAAGACCCCAAGCAGATTGGGGTTCACAAAAAGGTGTCATGTAGAAGGTCATCTTTGAGCTGAATCTTAAAGGAAGAAAGAGATTCAGTGAGGTTAAGGTGAGGGGCACAAGGGGCAGCTAGTAAAAAAAATTAAAATGGAAGATGGATTGTTGTGTCTGAGGAACAGAGAAGAGAGGCTTGGAGGAGAAACGAGCTTAAATAAGGTTTAAAAGATAGGTTGGGAGCAAGTTGTGAAATCTTTAAAAGCAACGCAAATGACCTTGTATTAGTTTCCAGAGGTGATGGGAAGCTGCAGGAGTTTATAAATTAGGGAAGTCACATGATCAGATCTGCACTTAGGGAAAGCCACTTTGGCCGTAGAGAGGAGGATGGACTGAAGTGAGAAGAGATCTGAGACAAAGTGAGGAAGTTGTAAGTTTTTTCAGTAATTTGGAGGACAGATGCTGAGGGCCTGAACAAGGATGGTGGGAGAGAAAGGAGTGGAGAAGAAGGGTCGAGACACAATGATCCGGAGACAGTGAAACAGGGGGGAGGAAGTACACAGGGAGGACGTACAGAGCCGGACAAGAGAGAAGGCAGAAAGAGAGTCAGGGAGTGGAGAGAGACTAATACACAGAGAGCGTGAGATGGGGAAAATGAGGGCGAGGGAGACAGAGATACAGAGGGGTGGGACAAAGACTGAAAAGGAGAGTGGAGAGAAAGGACAGGAGGGAAGAGATGCTGTGGTAAAGAGTTAAAGCTAACACCAAGATTTTGAACCCACGTAACTAGAAAAATCATCAGGTCCTTGTCAA
The DNA here is from genome assembly GCF_902635505.1 of Sarcophilus harrisii. NCBI lineage: Eukaryota > Metazoa > Chordata > Mammalia > Dasyuromorphia > Dasyuridae > Sarcophilus > Sarcophilus harrisii. The sequence continues at coordinate 594,998,687 of NC_045428.1, forward strand.
AAAGTAGGGGGACTGGGAAGATGGATGGGTAATAATGGTGATGAAAATAATGGGTTTCATCTGGACGTGTTGAGTCTGGAGTGTCTTTGAAACAGCTCATTTGAACCGTCTATTAGGCAGTTGGTGATGGGGACTGAAACTCTGGGGAGAGATTGAAGTTGGATATATAGAGTTCAGAGTCAATCCCAGGCATGAAGATGGCCGTTATTAAACCCATTGATGTTGATGAGGTCATCAAAGAAAGATGGCACATAGAAAAGAGACAGGTCCCAACATAAAGCCTTGGGGGACACCGATAATCAGTAGGTGGTGAATAATAATCCAGCCAAGGAGATCAAGACTGAGCAGGTAGAGACTAAATAATATCAAGACTTCAGAGAGAAGGGAATAGCCAGGAGGGAGAGAAGGTATCAAATACCACATGTAGTTTGAGAACAGAGACTGAGAAAAGACTCTTGGGTTTGGCCATTAAGTGACGGCTGGAAATGTTAGAAAGAGTAGTTTCAGTTAAACAATGAGTTTGGGAGATGAAGGAATGAGAACAGGAAGAAGAGACAAAGCAGGGAGGAAAAGGATGGGTCAAGAGGACAAGGCATGGGAACATTGAGGATGTGGAACTGGGGACCAGAATTGGGAGACTGGAGAATAGGCAATTGAGGGACTGAGGAATGGGAGATAAGAAACTGAGACCAGAAGGATGAGGAAGTATAACACTGGGTTATATATATAGGCAACTGAGGGGCTGAGAAATAGGGGAAACTGAAAAAAACTAATAGAATGAGGAATTGGGAGCCTAGAACTGAAGATTTATAGAGTTTGGGGATTAAAAGACTAATGAGATAAATGTATTGGAAGAAGGGGAGAAAGAGAAGTTGGAAAAGGTAGAGAATTAGAGATGGGCTGGATGAGGAACTGGGAGTAGAGAAGAATGGGGAGAAAAGTTTAGGAGCCCGAAGGATGTGGAACTAGGAGATTATAGGGAAGGGAAGTTAGGGGAGCTGGAGAAAAAAGAAGTTAGAGACTGGGAGAATTGAGAGACATAGTGGTGGGTAACTGAATTAATGAGAAATTGATAAAATGTGGTGTTGGAACTTGGGAAATTGAGGGACTGGGGGATTAGAAATTAAAAGATTGGAAACCTGGATGAGTGGAGTTAGGAAATTGTGGGAACTAAGGAGCTGGGCGCCTGAGGCATGAGGAATTAGGAAAATCCACTGATGGATAAAGTGGTTGAAGGGGATGATTTGGGAATCTGGGGCAGTAGGGAGAGGGTTTTGGGATTGATAGGCAGCCGATGCAGACTTGGGAGATGAGGGATTAGGAAATTGAGAGGGGGGGGGGGTTACAGGAATAATAGTTGGGGAGTTGTAGGAGTGGGAAGAAGGGGAGTTGAGGATCAAAGGAAGAGAATACTGAAAAACTGAGCACTGGAGATTTGGAAATGTGGGAGTGGGGGACACGGAATCAGCCCCTGAGACCTGACTTTGTGCCCTGGTCCTGACACTGTCACTTTGGGCAAGTCCCCGCTTCTCCATTTTCCCATCACCGAAAGGAAGTTTGGGTTCTGCAGAGTTGAGTTCACAGGGGGCTGTGAGGAAGGGCTTGGCGAACCGGGACTTTTTAAGAGTTTGAGAGGAGGATGGGCGCTGGGAAATAGGGAAACTGAGGACTGGGGTGGGAAGCTGGTAGAAGAGTGGCTGTCGGGAGCTGAGAGTCGGGAGGCTGAGTGGGTGAGAGACGGGGACTCGCGAGCAGCCTGTTGGGATGTGGCCCCCGGGGTAGCGGAGGGGCGGACCCTCAGTCCTAACCGGCTCTTCCGGGCGCCCCTAGGGTTCTGCCACTACTACTTACCTGAAGAACAGTTCCCCAAGGGCTTTGCCTTCGACTGCGACGACGTCAACTTCACCACGGACAACCTCTGCTTCGTCGGCCTCATGTCCATGATTGACCCACCCCGGGCCGCCGTCCCCGATGCTGTGGGCAAATGCCGGAGCGCCGGCATCAAGGTGGGAGCGGGGGGCGGGAGCGGGGGCGGGGGACGAGAGACTCAAGGACCTGGGGGTGAAGGGGAAAGGCTGCGGCCGGGACCACTCCTTCCTCTCTCACCACGCAGGTGATCATGGTAACCGGCGACCACCCCATCACGGCCAAAGCCATCGCCAAGGGCGTGGGGATCATCTCGGAAGGCAACGAGACTGTGGAGGACATCGCCGCCAGACTCAACATCCCCGTGAGCCAGGTCAACCCCAGGTGAGGCGGCAGCTTTGGCCTGGAGCGGTGCCTCCGGCCCAGGACCGACCCCACCTCCCTCCGGGCGTCTCACCCCTCTCTGCTCAGCTTGGTCTGCTGAGTCTCCCTCCCGCTTCCCCCATGTGGTCTTTGCCGGATATTTCTGTGTACGTCTCTGTCTCTGTCCCTGTCTGTCTCTCTGTCTCTCTGTTTCTGTCTCTCTCCTCCCTTCTTCCTCTCCCTATTTCTTTGTATCTCTTGCTTTCTCTGTCTCTATCTCTGTTTCTCTTTCTCTTTCTGTCTCTCCATCTGTTTCCCTGTCTCTGCTCTCTACCTGCACTCTCTCTTTCTTTTTCTCTTTGTTCTGTTTGTCTCTCTCTCTCTCCCTCCCTCTCTCCCTCTTTGCTCTATCTTTCTCTCTGCCTCTCCTCTTCTCTCTATATCTCTTTCATTCTCTGCTTGTCTTATTCTTCTCTTTATCTTTCTTTCTCTCTCTCTTTCTCTGTCTCCGTCTGTGTCTTTCTCTCTGTCTCCCCTGTCTCTCTCTGTCTTTCTCTCTCAATGGTACATATGACCCAGGTTCGAGTCCATGCTGCTCTCTACCAGCTGTGTGAGCTTGGCCAAGGGAGCCTCCGAGCTGCAGTTTCTTTATCGGATCCCAAGGTTGGACAAGCTGCTGTTCGAGGATATTCTGGCTCGGGGTGGATGAGCCTTCTCTCCCCCTGGAGCCTCTCTGTCAAACTCTCTCCCTTTCTGTCCCGACTTTCCTGGCCTTCCTCTCCCTCCTCTTGTCTTTTTCTCTTTCCATTCACCTCAGTCAGTCTTTCTTTGCCTTACCCCCTCTCTGTGTCCATCCACGTCCCTCCGATCCTTTCTCAGGTTCCCTCACTGTATCTGGGTCCACCCCTCTCTCTCCCCTCAGACCCTCCCTGCTCTCCCGCCCTTGCCCAGCCCAGGGGCATTCCTCACCAACCTCCTGTGCCTGTGCAGGGACGCCAAGGCCTGCGTGATCCACGGCACGGACCTGAAGGATTTCTCCTCAGAACAGATCGATGAAATCTTGCAGAACCACACAGAGATCGTGTTTGCCCGGACCTCCCCACAGCAGAAACTCATCATTGTGGAAGGCTGCCAGAGACAGGTGGGAGCTCCCTCGGGAGATCAGGGGTCCCAGGTTGCTGAGGAACACGGGCCAGGGGCGCAGATGCTACATCTCTCAGAAGGGCAGAGGCTGTGACTATCAGTGGGTGGGGATCTAACGTCCGGGGACAAGGACAGAAGTCTGTCTTCCTGAGGCAGATGGACGAGTTGGATCGATGGTAAAATTCATGGTTCTGGGGTACCCGAGTCCCTGAGAACAGCACGTCCTGGACGCTGAAGAGCAGGGACTGGGACACGAGTTCATTGGGGCCCTGAAGAGGGAAGGTCCTGGAGGTCCAGATGCTTGAGTCCCAGTGTCTCTCTCCCTTCCCCAAAGGGTGCTATTGTAGCCGTGACTGGGGATGGTGTGAACGATTCACCCGCCCTGAAGAAGGCAGATATCGGTGTAGCTATGGGGATCGCCGGCTCCGACGTCTCCAAGCAGGCAGCCGACATGATTTTGCTGGATGATAACTTTGCATCCATCGTCACCGGCGTGGAGGAAGGTGAGACGAGGCTTGGGGGTCTGGAGGCTGAGCTCTGCCAGCTGACTCTACAACATGACAGGGGAACACTCAGTGGTCTCAAAGGTCCTCTCCAGCTCTGAGACTCTTGGGAGCCCTTCTTTGGCTGTCAAGTGTCCTTCCTTGCAGAAGGAACTGGGAAGGTCTCTGTGAGGAAGCCAGAGGTTGGCCCATTCTGGGGTTCTATGTACTGATCCATGGGCTGGGGTCAAGAGGAGGCTGAGCTGCCCTCATTCCCCCCCCCCCCATCTCTATTCTCCATGGGAATAAAGACAGCCTCAGAGTAGATAAGAAAAGAGGTCACTTCTACTTTAAAAATACATCTGCTTCATACATTTGCAGGGGGGCAATATGATTATCCTCGATTTAAGAAGTATTTTGTTTTTCCATTTTGTTTTGTTTTTTTATCCCGATGTTGTGCTCATAAAATGTTTACGAGAGAATTAGAACAGATTGATTTTTAATTTTTTAAATTTGATTTTTTTTTGCCATTTTAACTTTTTTTGCCATTTTTTCATTTATATCATGAAAGTTTCACTTTATTTTGTGGGAAATTAAAAAAAAAACACTCATTCTGAAGATAGGTCACTGGAAGGATTTTAGGATAATTGGGAGATGGAAAAAAGAGCTAGAAAATATGAGGAAGGCCAAGTTCTCTCCTAAGGAAGGCAGGTGACTGCCCAATTTGACCCCCATGTGATCTCCTTCCCTTAGGCCGACTGATCTTCGACAACCTGAAGAAATCCATTGCCTACACCCTGACCAGCAACATCCCTGAGATAACCCCCTTCCTTCTTTTCATCATGGCGAACATTCCTCTGCCCCTGGGAACCATCACCATCCTCTGCATTGACCTGGGCACAGACATGGTGAGGCCCTCTGCTCAGCTTCCCCCAGGGCCTTCGGGGGGCTCAAGCCCTTCATTACGGGGGCTGGGAGTCATGGGGTGGGTCTGCCTGAAAGTCCTCCAGGGAGCTGAGCTCAAAGCGGGTGCTGGCTATGGGAACTTGCTAAGGAAGGGATCCGATTCTCAAGACCTCTTTGGGTCTAGGAGAGACTTCCCACCGCAGACAGGGGAGTGCTCCCCTCTTAGGCAACTTGTGGGTTTTCACTGACCGGCTTCCCACTCTCTCCCGGTCAGGTCCCCGCCATCTCCCTGGCCTATGAGGCTGCAGAGAGCGACATCATGAAGCGACAACCCCGAAATCCAAGGACGGACAAGCTGGTGAACGAGAGGCTCATCAGTATGGCGTACGGGCAGATCGGTAAGGGGTTAGGGTCTGCCCCTCTGGGCGCCAGGCTCTGCACAGCTGAGCCCCCTGGGCCACTATCTCGGGTGACCCACGGCAGGTGACCTTCCACAGGTAGGATCCTCAGGTGGGATCAGGGGCCACCTGGGAGGGGACAGTGGGATCAGAAAACCCCAGTTGGAATCCTGCCTCAGACGGCCAGTACCTGGATGAGCAAATCATTTTGTTGGCAACTTTTCTGTATTAGTTACTTTTATCTCTTTGTATCTCCAGTGCTTGGCACAAAGCATGGCATACAATAAGCACTTAATAAATGCCTGCCTTGCCCCTTTCCGGCTGAGACTCTCCTCTCACATATTCCATCCAAGATGATGCTTGGGCAACCTATCCTTGCTGTGGCTCTTGCTATCAGTGTGGGGTACCTCAGTTTCCTCATCTGTAAAATGGAAGGCCACACTAGGGTCTGGTGACCCCCAAGGTCCCACCCCTCTCTAAATCCTGGAACAGAAGGGGATCGGAGAACCCTTAGCCTCCGGTAACCTCAGAGGTGAATCTGACGAGGGATCCCTGACCCCCTTTCCTCTGCCCCCCGCAGGAATGATCCAGGCTCTTGGTGGTTTCTTTGCCTATTTCGTGATTCTGGCAGAGAACGGCTTCCTGCCTTCCAACCTCGTAGGCATTCGGCTCAACTGGGACGACCGGACGGTCAACGACCTTGAGGACAGCTATGGGCAGCAGTGGGTGAGTGAGGAGGGCCTCCAACGGCCCTGGACAGCGGCAGAAGCTTCTGGAGGGGGGGCAGAGATCCTGGGGGAGCCCAGGGTTGGGGGAACGGCCCCGGGCACGGGGGGATCTGGGAGAGAGGTGGGCTGAGTTTCCCGTGTGTCCCCCCAGACCTATGAGCAGCGGAAGTCCGTGGAGTTCACCTGTCACACAGCCTTCTTTGTCAGCATCGTGGTGGTGCAGTGGGCAGATCTCATCATCTGCAAGACCAGGAGAAACTCTGTGTTCCAGCAGGGCATGAAGTGAGGGCTGGGGCAGGCGGGGGCTCGGCCCTTCCCCCTCGCTGCGTCTGATCGGTCCCCATCTTTCCTTCAGGGCTTCTGTCCTTCCATCTCTTTCTTTCTCGATCTCTTTCTTTCTCCATCCCTTTCTTTCTCCATCCTTTTCTTTCTCCATCCCTTTCTTTCTCTCTTTCTTTCTCCATCCCTTTCTTTCTCCATCCCTTTCTTTCTCTATCTCTTTCTTTCTCCATCCCTTTCTTTCTCCATCCCTTTCTTTCTCCATCCTTTTCTTTCTCCATCCCTTTCTTTCTCCATCCCTTTCTTTCTCTCTTTCTTTCTCCATCCCTTTCTTTCTCTATCTCTTTCTTTCTCCATCCCTTTCTTTCTCCATCTCTTTCTTTCTCCATCTCTCTGCCATCTTGAGGATTTCTCTGAGTATGTTTAACTCTATGCCCCCATCTCCACTTCTCCGGGCTCCATCATATATCTTTCTCACCTCTTCCCTCCACATTTTCTTCTCTCCCCTCCCCTCCTCCTTCTCCTCTCCTCCGCCTCTGAGTTTCTCTCCAGTTCAGGCCTTTGTGGCCCTTATCTCCCTGTGCAATAAGATGAGTGAGAACCGTGGGGAGAGATGAAGTCTCTGCCTCTGGGTGCACCTGTCTGCTTCTCGCTGTGTCTCTTGTCTGCCCCTGCCCCCTCCCCCTCACTTTTCTGTATCTCTGTCTCCCTCTTCTGGGGTCTCTCCAGCTCTGTCCCTGGCTTTGTGCTCCTGTTTCTGTGACTCCGAGGCTCTCTGAGCATTTCTATCTCTGTCTCCCTGATCTCTGGATGGAGCTCTGAGCCGGGTCTGAGCGTGTCCATGTGTGAGGAGGCTGTGTGTGTGTGTGTGTGTGTGTGTGTGTGTGTGTGTGACGTGTGCCAGGCTCCTTGTGCCTCCCAGACCCCCCACCACAGTCTCCCCTCCCCAGGAACAAGATCCTGATCTTCGGCTTGTTTGAGGAGACAGCGCTGGCCGCCTTCCTGTCCTACTGCCCCGGCATGGACGTGGCCCTTCGCATGTATCCACTCAAGTGAGTGTCTCCCACAGCCTGGCCTGGGCCTTGACTCTCCCCTCCTGGTAACCCCAGCCAACCATTCTCTCTCATCTACTTTGGGAGACTTCTTTCCCAGCCTCCTGGGGAGCCCCCAAATCTGCAGACACTGGTCCCAGCCTCAAGAGTGGAACCCCCTCCCCATTCCAGGATCTGGGGATCTCTCTCTACTAATGAATAGCCTCAGTGCAGAAACTAATCACTAATCTCATTCTCTTTCTCTCTCCCTTCCTCTTCCTTTTCCCTTTTTCCTCCCTCCTCTTCCATTTGCCCCTTAATATCTCACCCTTAATCTCCCTGTCCCTCCTTCCCTCTCTCTCTTTCTCTCTCCCTCTCCCCCCCTCTCTGTCTCTCTCCTCTCTCTCTCTCTCTCTCTCTCTCTCTCTCTCTCTCTCTCTCTCTCTCTCTCTCTCTCTCTTTCTCCTTTCTTTCTGTCCTTTTCTCTGTCTCTCTTTATCTCTCCCTCCTCTCCTCTTCCCCTTCCTTCTCCCTCTCCCCTTCGTCCGTCCCCTCTCCCCCCCTGTCTGTCCGCTCCTGTCCCGTGTCCACCTCCCTCCCCGCTCCCCCGACGGCTCGGCAGGCCCAGCTGGTGGTTCTGTGCCTTCCCCTATAGCTTCCTCATCTTTGTCTATGATGAAATCAGAAAGCTCATCCTGCGCAGGAACCCCGGGGGTGAGAGCTGGGGCTGGCTGGGGATGGGGTGGGGACTAGAGCAGGGGCTGGGAGTGGTCCGGAGGAGCCTCGGGCGCCACGGGGAGGAGTCCGGGGGACGGACCCAGGAGGGCTCAGCCATTTCTCTCCACTGGTTTCTATTTTCTCCTCTGCCGCTCTCTCTCATTCTGACTCTGTCTCTCTGTGTCTCTGTGTCCGTCTGTCTCTCTGTCTCTCTGTCTCTCTCCGTCCGCCTCCCGGGCGCTGTCTCTGTCTGGCTCTTCTCTTCCAGGCTGGGTGGAGAAGGAGACCTATTACTGACCTCATTCCCAGCACCGCCCCACCCCGTCTCACCCCCCAGCCCAGGAGAGAACCATGCCCCAGTGCCCCCACCCTCGTTTTGTATTCTGGGGGGAGGGACCTTCTCTTCCCTTAGCCGGGCCTCGGCCCCCCGGCCTCCCGTATCCCCAAAGTTCTTGCGTCCCGCTCCCCGCTCTCCCTGGCTTGCTTTCCCTCCCTGGTTTTCTCCCCCGCTCCCAAGCCCTCTTCTCTGTGTCACTGTCTCTCTCTCCTTGTCCTTCGTCTCGAAAGCCCTCCCGCCCGTCCCGGTCCTCGTCGCCCTCTCCGTTTCCTGGCTCTCTCTCCCTCTCCTTGTCCCTCTTTTTTTATTTCCCGATGGCCGACTCCGTCTCTCTGGTTCTGGACAAGTATCAAATATATTGGTGGAGAGAGAGAAGGGACTGGCTCCGTGTCCTCATTGCTTCGGAGACCCCGCTGGGGGTGGGTGGGGTGGGGGGATCGGCAGGAGCGGGCAGTGCGCCTTTGGCCCCAGTCCGCGTGCCCTGGACTGCACCGGCACACGTTGGCAGAGGATGGGAGAATCCTCACATCGTAGATTCTAAACGGGGGTTCTAGGATCCCCTTATTCGGAAATCCTGGATTCTTGGAGCCCCAGGTTCTAGATTTAAGAATTCGAGAACACAAGAATCTGGACTCTTAGAACAGAACAGAGGCAGTGGAATATAAGCAAGGAGTTTGGACTTAGGAGATCTGGATTCAGATCCTGCCTTACACACTTATTGGCTGTCTGAGTCCCGGGATCCGTTCCAGCAATATTGGGAAGCAGCGGGGTGCCACGGAAAGTGCCCTGGAATGGGAGCTGGAGGACAGGACTAGTGTTCCTGCCTTTGCTATTTCCTAGAAATTGAGAGAGCAATCCCCTGCGTCAGAATCCAGCCTCCTCCACTTACCGATATGTAAAGGCAGCTAAACTCTCCTCTGCCTCAGTTTCCTCATCAGTAAAATGAGGATAATAATAGCATCCACATCCCAAAATAATTAGGTGTAAAGTACTCGTCCCCTTAGTAGCGACTACAGCTGACAAGCCATTTCTCCTCCACAGGGCTCCCCAGCTGCAAAGCGGGGCTAGGTTTGATGGTAGCCAACATCTCTCCCGGCTCTAAATCTAGGACTCCTTAGGATTAGGAGACCCCTGACTCTGAGAACCTTCAACAGCTTAGAACACTAGAATCCTCGAACTGGGGGAGCTGACTAAGCAGTGACTGGTGCCCCACAGGGGAAGGGTGAGTGAGATCAGAGAAAACATGGTTCCTGCCTTGGAGGAGGTCCCACTGGGGAGGAGGAAGGAGGAAACTCAAGTGCATCACAAGAGAAAGGAGAACAGGACAGCCCTAAGGACAGGGCTGGGAGGGATCCGGGACTACAGAGCTCCAAAAAAGCTAGATATTGTGATGATATTCTCCAAGGGCTGCTTTGGACCCCAGCAGTCCCTGATGTCCCTCCCTCCAAAACTGAGAGCAAAATCCTGTCCAGTCTCCAAGCAACCTAAGAAGGCAGGAGGAGCCAGGGCTGCTGGTCCGATCTGCAGAGGTGAAGCTGATGGCCAGACTGGCACAGCTATCAACCTCAGTGGGCACTGTAGGAGGGCACACTCAGGACCCTCGGATCCAAGGGCGTGTGTGTGTTTGTGCGTGTGTGTGAATGTGTCTGTGTGGGCACACGTGTGTTCACATATTGGTGCAGTGTGGATTGCTTGTGTGTGGGGGTTGTCAGGTATCTCTGTATTTTGTGCATGTGGGAGGAATTGTGTGCATGGTGTGTGCGTGTGCGTGTGTGTGCATGTTGTATGTGTCTGTGTGCACAGATGGGTGTGCATGCAGCTGTATGTGACCAAAGAGCAAAGTGCCGAAAGCATGCAGGACAGTAACACATTTCACCGATTCCTTCGCTGTGAGAAAACCCTGGACCACCTCTGGTGGAAGCTGCAGAAGGGATCAGAGAGCCCTGGATGGACAGTCAGAGCTGGCAGAGGAACTGACCTTAGGGCAGACCCCAACCCCACCACAAACATTTTTAACAGAGCGGGAAATGGAGGCTCAATGAGGGAAAGATGAAGGAGCTCTCCAGCTCCACCATTGCCCCCAATTCCATTTGGCTTCAGGAAATACTGGACTCAGAAGGAGTCTCTCTCTAACCAAGTTCTCTGGTTTTCTTTTTACCTGTCCCTCCTCCTCCAGCCCACAGCAGCCTCGGATCAGACTGGGTGCTCCCACCCTGGCCACCTTCTTCCAGGAAGCTGTCATTAATAATCCCTCAATCCTGGAGACTCCATCTCCCACAGTTCCTTTGGCCATAAACTCCCCACAGTCCTCTTAGGGGACAGAATCTCCCATAATTGCTCTCCTTCGTTAATCCATTCTCTAGAATCCCCCTCCAGGAGACTCCATCTCCCACAATCCTTTAGTCTTTAAATGGGCTACAGTCAGTTCTTTTGGGGGACTCCATCTCCCATAATCCTTTACTAATGGAGGCTCCATTTTATGCAAAATTCTCTTCTCCTACATGACTCTGGTTCCCAACATCCTCCAGTGCCAGGAATTTGTCCCCCATGGATTGTGCTTCAGTGAATGTCCCAGACACTTTGCAGTCTTTCTGCCCAGGAACTACAACTCCCATTAATTCCCTTTGACCTCAGGGAATTCACAATTGAGAGAGTGATTCCCTTAGTGATACACAGAAATCCCCTAAATCAAACCCTAGACTATCAAGGATATATCCCCATAAAAGGTCCAGCTACTGTGTAGATCAGGGCCCTCCAGTGAACTCTACTGTGATCCTGGGGAGACAGCAATGGGTCCTAGGTCCTTCCCTAGGGTAGCCTGCTGCACAATAAAAAAGCACTGAATTTAGGACCAGACTTTAAATCCTGGCTCTACCAGCTGTGCATCTTAAGTAAATCACTTGCTTTCTCTGAACTCCAATCATCTTATCCGTGTGTAGTACCACCTGGGATCCTCCCTCAATTTATACTCATGGGTTGAGTTCCCAAGAGGTGGCTGCCATCTTGGTTTCTAGGGATAATTCTGTACAAGACTGCTTCTGCTATAGCTCTTAAGCCCACACTAGTGTGCTTCTCATTAATAGTCAGCCAGTAGCATTAATTAGCTTTTAGTAAAGACATTTCAAATACCATAGGAAAAGTAGTAATTATGAAAAACAATTCTCCCTTATAAGCTAAGGCAGATTGTCAGTTCTAAGACACAAGCTTAAAATAAAATTCGAGCGAGGAACATGTAAGAAGTACAGATAGTCAAAATAATCATCCTGATACTGCAGGGCCTTGACACCATTTTTTTGGATATCACCAATCTTGATCCTTGATGATCAGGAGTAATTTTTACCACCGTTACTTTGATCCTTAGCTAAGGTACTGCCGTGTCTTTCCAGAAAGAACAGAAGCTTAATCTGGGAATATTAAAAAAACAAAAACAAAAACAAAAAACAAAAAAAAAAACATACTTAACTCTGAATATCTTCAAGATTTCTTAGAAAAAGGTTTAAGCTTTCCTTTTGACAAATCTCTCCCTATCAAGAATAAGTCTCCCTGGTGAGAAATCTCTTGCTAATGTATGGTGATCATTCAGTACATCTCTCAAATCTTCATCTCAGTCGGTTGTTATAAGTAGATAATAGACATTTTCTTTATATCACCAAATATATCTGGGAGCATGGGTTCAACAGATTTTTTAAAATCTCTATCCTATTGGTCAACCTAAGTTCTAGGGACTGTAACATCATTTCTAATGGCCTTTAATATACAAATGACTTTGGATCCTTTACTAGATATAAAATGATTAAGTCATTTGTGAAAGTATTTTGCCTTTACATCTCATTTTCTCTCTTTGATCCTTCTGACCTGTGAATTGGCTGAAGTCTAAAAGAGAGACACTCTTATAAAATAAAAGGGTTGAACTAAATTGTTTCCCAAGTCCCTTCAAATCTGTCAATAGATCCCTCTTTTCCTCCTCTTTCCTTTCTTCCTTCCCTTCTCCTTTCCCCTTCTCCGTCATTTAAATGTTGTTCAATGACATCATGTAGAGACTTGTGTTTAGGTTCGGAAGCCACATTTTAGGAATCAAGGAAAGGAAAAGTATGAAGTGCTCACTATATGGCTAAGAATTAGGAGATAAAAAATCAAAATAAGTCTCTGCATTTAGGATACTTACATTTTACTAAAAGAGACCTTCCTATAGAGGGATGGTGGCGAGGAAGAGTATTTTGGATAGTTGGGGAATGAAACAATAAGAAAGGCAATGGGCACATCTTTTCAGGAACAATGGCAAATATTCATTTGATTATAGTATAAGTGAATTACTAGTAAAGGCATTTAGTATTCTAATCACCTACAATAGACTTCTTAAATTTTTTCTATGTGAGACCCCTTTTCACCAGAGAAATTTTTACATGACTCCAGGTATAAAGTATATAAAATAGGTATACAAATCAAACATTTACTCATAATAAATCATAATTTTGCAACCCCCACTCTCAGTTACATGACCCATAGTTTAAGAAGTTTTGATCTAAAACAGTGTCAGTCTTGAGCTTGTTTTTTTAAAAGCTTTTTATTCTCAAAATATATACATGGAAAGTTTTCAGCATTCACCCCTGCAAAACCTTGTGTTTCAATTTTTTTTTTGTCTCTCTCTTCCCCTCACCCTCTCCCTTAGATGGCAAGTAATCCAATATATGTTAAACATGTGCAATTCTTTTATAGGTGTTTCCAAATTTATCATGCTGCACAAGAAAAAAAATGGGAAAGAAAATAAAATGCAAGCAAAAAAACAACCAAAAAAAGTAAAAATGAATTGGATTTAACTGACACAGAGTGACACAAAGTCATAGGTCTCATTTCCTTCCAGAGTTGTTGAAGTCCAGTAGCCGGACATAAATCAAGATGACTGTCTTGTAGTAGGAGCTTAAGAAATATTCATTGAGTGATTATGCTTCCAGAACTAGAAATGAGGGTAGGAAGAGGGAAAATATGTGTACCTATTCCTAATGGCAGCTGGCGAGTAAAGTCAAGTAAGGTTGGGGCAGCGGGTAGGTCATATAAAGCACTCTCCATACCTCATTACTTTGCCTCTCTGTTCCAAATCCTTCAAAATAATTTCTTTATCTCTTCCTTTAATTTTCTGCTGAAAGGTATTTATTAGCTGCTTTGGGGCAGCAAGACAACTGAAACCCAGAAGGTTCTCCCTACCAATAACCGAATGTTAATTTTTCTTTCTTCCATAAGGCAAAATGTTCATTCTGATTATTGCTTCTCCTAATGCTAGGATAGCACATCTATAGATCTCCTCAGGCTAATCTGCAAATTTAAAAGTTTTTATATACTTTTCAAACTAAGGTTTGAGGATTTCCAAAATCATTTATCCAAGTCTGATTTTGTTTGTTTTCATTTTTTTCTTACTGAGTCTGGTCGTGATGTAATATGATTTTGTGGGTCCCCTGACCTTGGGGGACTTCTGTTCTAACAATAAACCAGTAGTCCTAAATCTTCTAGCTTTGGAATCTGCCTCAGGAAACTCCCACAACCAATCTATCTGGTTATTAGTCAGATAGCTTCTGGCCTCAGGAAACTCCCACAGATCAAATTTCTGAGACAGTAGTGAATAAGACCACTATTATTCACTGCTGACTGGTAATCTTGTCAGTAATACTCTGGTCAAGAGAACCAAATTCTGGAGACCACTCCTTCCTGCCTATCTATGAGCCATAGAATTAGCATGTCTATGATTGAAATCTGGATAGATGTAGCTCCTTGCTTCTGTTTCTCTGCTGAATCCCTTACAATTTAATCTGCTTTATAATGGCATTACCATTCCAATAAAGCTTTGCCCCTTGGCTAAGGAGATGGGTTCAAGCCAGCAAATTTTTTTGAGACACCTGGTGACCTCAATCTGGGACCCCAAACTTTTGGGGTCCTCTCTTCCCAACCTCAACAGTCACTTGTAAACCAGTATCTAACAGTGTCAGCCTGTGATAATCTCCATCTCGATTATGCCAAATATTTAACTCTAGAAAGGGGCATTTACTAAGTATCTACTGTGCTAAATATTTTATGAATATTATCTCATTTGATCTTCACAACAACCTTGAGAAGTAGATTCTATTATCTCCTTTTAATGACTGAAGAAACTGTTGCAAAAGTAAAGTAACTTACCCTGATGATGTGATCTTGGGCATTGAAGAAAGCCTGAATCTCTGGAAACAATCTGGAAACCTACTCTGGAGGCAAGCAGGAAGGAGCACTGACAGGATTAGAAGTGGATTCTGCTTCTGTTTAGACTTTTTGTTCTTAAGTAGGCCTTTTGTTCAAGGGACTTTATTACAGTCCTACTCCAGGTGGAGGTCTCTGGAAACCCACCTTTATATATATATATATATATATATATTTTTTTTTTTTTTTAATTATTATTTTTTTTTTTTTTGCTCAGGCAATTGGAGTTAAGTGACTTGCCCAGGATCACACAGCTAGGAGTGTTTTGTCTTAGACCAGATTTGAACTCGGGTCCTCCTGACTTCAGGGCTGGTGCTCTATCTACTGTGCCACCTAGCTGCCCCCAAGAAATGTATATTTTAAAAGTTAATATACATGTATAACCACAAAAAAGTAAAAAATTAAAAAAATAAGTCATGTTTCAAAAGAAAAAAAAAGACAAAGCAAAAGGCAAAAGGTAGTCTCCTTCTCAAGGAGCTCTCAGTATAATGGAAGAAACAACTAGATACAAACAAGATATAGACAGGAGAAAATTGAAGATAATAATAGATTCAAATGTTATTCTTAATTTGTACCAAAGCTCTCTCTAATAGGATGTTCATTTCATGACTTATCTTATTCTTTCCATATCCCCTAAGGTTGCCTTGGTTACTGTCATTTTGCCTCCTTAAAGATATTATTATACTGGTTGAGTTTCTCATTTTGCATAGCTAGTGAATATTTAGTTTCTGAGCTAATATCCTCAATTTTAAAGTTGTCTTGACTTGTTCTACAGCATCTGCTCCTCCCAAAGAGGGAAAGGAGTAAGTTTTGTCTCTACTTAGACCTGTTCTAATCGAGATTCTTTTCATCTGCTCAATGCAATGTATTAGTTCTGGTCTTTCAACTATTGGCTTAAATCCATGTATACCTGTTCTTAGATGGCCGTTTTTTAATAACAGCTGTACTGCCTGAGGCATAGTTTTCTAAGTCTTAACTGTCTTTTTATTACTAGGTCATTATTTCCTCCAAGCACCAAAAAAATCTAATGTAAGAGAGTATCATCTGCTAACCTCTCAATTATGCTGCTTCTTAATACTTTCTCCCTTCCTACGAGTCTGGGTCAGCCTTTTGTCTTTCCTAATCATCCCTCAACGTGTAGACTCATCCCATTCTAACCTGATGGACTCATCATTTGAATAATAGACTCTTAATATCTAGGTAAGACAGCAAGATGCCAAAGAATAGTGTGCAGGACCTGGAGTCAGGAAGACACCTTCCTGAATTCAAATCTGGACTCTAGCTGAGTGACTCTGGGCAAGTCACTTAATCCTGTCTGCCTCAGTTTCCTCATCTGTAAAGTGAACCAAAGAAGGAAATGGCAGACCACTCTAGTGTCTTTGCCAAGAAAACCCCAAATGGGGTGATAAAGAGTCATCTGTGACTGAAAATGACTGAATAACAATCACAACAATAATAATTCCTTTTATAAAGTCTGCTGCAGATAGACTCTAGGTTCTATGTTAGTGGGTTGTTTCCTCTCTCACTTAAAAGTCTTGTGAATTGATAAAGGGTGAAAGACCATATCTTTGTATCCCCCCAGCAATGTGTCATCCGAACCATTTTCAAAGAAATCATTATTCTTTCTTTGTCTTCTATTGGTTGTTCTGGCTTTCCTATGTCTGAAGACTACTTGATGTAATGTGTATAATTAAACTCCAGATCACAGGTTAATTATTTTGATAATTTCTTAGTTTATTTTCTATTTCCATAAGGAGAGAGATATTTCCCCTGTCAAATCAAGTCTATCTTTTCCCTTCATTTCTTAAGTAGGAAATCCTTAACATCTTGCAAAGAGGAATTATTAAATTTTTGTTCTGGTGGTTTTGGCTTTATCAAAGTCATATGTCCTTGGACTACTGGCTTAGTACCCTTATCTTTGTCACCCACACTTCCTGGAGCTCTCCAGTTCAATCTATATTCTATCTGCATCTGTTTAGAAGATCTTTCACCTTATCTTTATTCTCCCTGGAGAGATAGGCTCAGTAAAACACTTTCTTTTCAAGTTTCCTTTCCTAAATTTAAACAACTCTTTTCTCGGGTCTAACTATGGCTTTGTTCCCCCCTTTATCTATGCTGATGGTAAAGGTAACTGTAGATCAGACTTCAGACTTACAATCATCAATACTTGCAATCATTCTTTATTAATCAGCAGGGATCCATGATACATTCAATCCTATAGACATCAAGCCAGTAGGAACAAACAATTAACTGGCCACATAAGTGTGTCTCATACAGGGACTTAGAACATTCCCTTACTGTTCAGAGAGAGCAGAATGTCTCCCTCCCAGATGCTATCCTGGCCCTAATCAACACTGCTCCTTGATCAATGGTGAGATGCAGTGAACGCAGGAGTCCACAATTCTAGTGTTCCCCCAGAGGCAGACTAATAGCTGGGACCTGTGGTGGTTTTTTATGGAGCTGGGTAAGTGTTTTAAAATTACATCAGAGTTCTGATTAGTGACCAATTACCCAAGCTTATGATAAAAGCATATTACCAATGAAAGCTTCAGTTTTCTAACATCGTTAGTGTTTATCAGTTGTTTACCAAATTTGGGGACATATGCACTATTAACAAAACCATACACAAATATCTACCTTATTACAGAAAAATAATTTATATAACAACTTAATTACAAAATGGAAACTTAAAATTAAATGGAGTTGTTTGTGCAGAGTTAACATATTTATTTCCATTTTACTCACCAGTCAAAATTTGGGGGGTGGGACAGGGTGGTGAAAGGTTTAAGTCCTTTGGGGCACAGTCTCTGATCCAAGGGCAAGATGGCAGCCAAGGAAAAGGCAGAAAAATAATGCAAGATGGACACTGATAAACAGAATATGACCAGAGACGAGTGACAAGATTGAAAAAAGACTCAAGATTGTGATAGACAAGGATTATTGAAGCCACAGGGACTATTTAACTTGGAGAAGAGAAGATCTAGGGAGTATAATCAATGTTTTTAATTATCGGGGCGCCAGATGAGTGGTGTGTCCCCAGACTAGATAGTTCACTTTATTTCCCAAAAGGAGAAAAAAAAATCACAGTTTATGAAATTGCCTGATGTTCACATGCACAATTTTGGATTTCCAATCCAAATAGCAGAAATTGACATGTTCTATAATCTCAGGAAATATCACAGTATAATTTCCACGAGTGCACCTCCATACATAAAGATGGTGCAGTGAGTAGAGCACTGGCCCTGAAGCCAGGAGGCCCTGAGTTCAAATTCACCCTCAGGACCCCATACATAGAGTTCATATGACAAATAGAGAGAAAGAGGCAGGCGGAGAGTCTTAGCTTGGGTCCAAGATCTTGTCTTTATTTGAACCTCTTGCTAACTTTCAATATAATTGGTTTTCTTTATAATTCTGTGCACTTTACTTGGTGCATTTGATACCTTGAGTCTGAGAAGGTCCCTAAGCTTCAGCAGGGGTGACTGAGTCCTTGACAGAAGCAAGGTTAAGAAGATTTGACATGGAGCTTGAATAAACTAATGGAAAAAAAAAAACCCAACCAGTTATTAAGCACTTATGTGCAAAGTACTGTTTTAAGCCCTGGGGATACAAATAGTAAAGGAAGACAGTCCCTGACCTTGGGGAGCGTTTATTCCAAGTCCGGGAGGGTGGAGGAGTGGGAGAAGGCATGAGCAACAACACAGACAGGAGCTTCCAAGTCTAAGTCGGAGGGAAAGGTCCCTTATGCTTGGGACGTGGCTGCAGAGCAGAGGATGGATGTGACAAAGGAGCTTAAGCCATTTGACAGTGCCATGGCCTTTGGTATCGAGAAGTTTCCTTTCTGGGTCCAAAAAGGAGGATTTTAGTCAGGTCAAATCAAGGAGCATTTATTAAGCACCAATTATGATAATCCCTAAGATTTATGGAGCCCATATTATGTGCTAGGCACTGTGCCAAGTGCTAGGGGTACAAAGAAAGGCAAAAACGGGGCCCCTGCCCTGGAGAACTTCATTGTCTAACATCCATGACTTAGTAGAGAGGGAGCTCCTCTGGCTATTTCATGGATATAAAGGAACTCCCAGGTGAGGAAGCTCCACTCTCCCAAAGCAAGTGTGTACCTTCTCTGCAAGTTATTGAATTTTCTAGAGCTGTAGCCTAAGACTGAAGTAGAAACACATGTAAGGATCCCTTTGGGCAAGCTGCATGTTGACTTGGAAAGTTAATATTATCGGTGTTTTATTTTATTTTTATTTATTTTTTTAAGCATCCCCCAATTACATTTTAATTTGATTCCACCCTGCACTTGGAAGTGTTGTGGGCCACCTGTCTGACACTGAGAAGAAATAGGTAATAATTAACACACATAGTCTCCATTGCAGTAGCATGCATAGCCTGCAGTAATGGGTGTTGTTTAACTATGTAATCACTTCTCCCATTTCTCTAAATATTGTGATAATAAAAGCTGTAGGTGGTGCAATGGATAGTGTACGGGGCCTGGAGTCAGGAAAACCTGAGTTCAAATCTGGCTTCAGACATTTACTGGCTGGGTGCCTTGGACAAGTCATTTAAATCTGATTACCTCAGTTTCCTCATTTGTAAAATGAGCTGGAGAAGGAAATGGCCAACACTTCAGGATCTCTGCCAAGAAAAAACCAAGTGAGGTCAGAAAGAATTGGACCCAACTGAAAAATGACTGAATAACAACAATAAGATTTGAAAGATTCATATTTACACATATTACATTTACTTGAGCCTCATAACAACTCTGTGGAATAAGTGCTATTATAAAATCTGTTTTACAGATGAAGAAACTGAGGCACAGTGTCACATAGCCAGTAAGTGTCTAAGACAGGATTCAAAAAGCCCAGTGTTGAATGGATGGCAATTGTCTGATGAAAAACACACGGTGGTGGATGAATTGAATCCAGTTGTCAGAACCTGCTGTAGCCCCGGGGATCCCTCAGATGTCTGTCACACTCTTTTATCTCTATTCCTGAAGTGTCCCCGTAGCAGGAGTATTAGACTAAAAAAGGCTGTCTGTGGGTTCACCCTTCAGCCCCGGTTGAACAAAAGTACCCCTGGGGCCCAGACACGCGGCTGATTTCCCTGACCTTCTGAGAAATTCCAAGTATTCTATTTCTCCCTCATCCGAAACATTGACTTCTGAGCTATTATCAAACTCTGGGCCCATCTTATAGACTGGCAGGTTGCCCAGGCTTCCAATTACTTGGTATGGATGGCTTTCTCTAACTCTGCAGTTCTGTGTGTTCCCTGCATACTAAGAGACTATTACCTTGCTGGAAACCCTGACAATGAACTTGGGTCCTGGCAGTCTCTCGAGCCGTCGGGACTTTTCCGAGCTGAGATCACCGCTTTTTCGGCAAGAGACCGGCTGATCGTCAGGATCCATGTCAGCGCCGTCTTCCGAGATCTCAAGTTACGGGTCCATCGACAAAGGCGGCTCTTGTGATGTAAACCTGGGGCACGTTTTACTCCTTCTGCCATACAAACTTCCAGGGAACTTCAGCCATGGAGATCACTGAGATTTCTAGTCTGAACGTCCCCAGTGAAACTGAAAAGTCAACTGAGAGTCTCCCTCACAGCTTCCTAGACTTCTCGTGGTCAACCGCAGCCGGGGTGCTTCCTCTTCAGCTCTCTCCCTTGGGCCGAAGGAAGTCCCACAAGGAGAAGGCTTGTTCTACACCTTCTGGGCAAAGCTTTCTCATCCCTGGGTGTGTCTGCTGGTCCCTAAGGGATGTGCAAATCATCTGTCAACACTTTTTTCCTTCTTTATTCCTGAGACAAAAAAACCTAAACATCACAAGTCCCAGAGATTTGCTGGTATTTATTCTCCAGATAGAAAAGGTGACATGGAATATGGGAGGAGGAGAAACTGGTTCTGGAGCCAGAACTGGGTCCAAATCCTGCCTTTGATGGTTAGAACTTAAGTAGATGACTTTCTCAGGGTCTTGGTTTCCTCATCTGTGAAACTAAGCCCTTAAATCAGAGGGTCTCTGAAGACCCCTTCAGCTCTATGACCCAAAGGAGCTTCAGGTGGGGTTTCCTCCTGAATTTTTATCAATATTTGATGATTTGGGGAGGGGGCAATAGAATTTCTTTCTTACTAGGTTGAGAGTTCCCTCTTCAGACCCTCATCCTAAATCGTAGCGAAGAGTTGCCCTGGCCATTGAGCCAACATCAGTTTCTGGGGCCACATGTGAAATCAGTCACGTCTTACCACACTCCATTATGGACATAATTTCTGCTATTATTTTCACTGTAAGGGACCTCTGAGGAATGAAACATCACTAAGGATCATTCTACCATTTTTCGGCTTGTCTTGGTCCCTCTTCATGCACTGCCATCCATTCTGGGACAAATGATAAAGAGAAGCGATACAGGTCACTAATACTGAAGCTACCGGCTAGTGGAAGTTTCAGAATCTGAATAATACTTACATGGGACCAGTGGACCAGCTCCCTATAACTCTTGATTATCTTCGCGTCACCTGTGGGTATGGAAAGGCAGCATAACCTAATTGATAGAGAGCTGGCTTTGAAATCAAGAAGACCCAGCTTTCTGACATGAACCTGTTGTAAAATCTTGGACAAAAGTCACTTAACTTAGGCTGTATAACTTTGGACAAAAGTCACTTAAGCAGTGAACTGACTGGATAACCCTTGGACAAAAGTCACTTAAGCAGTGAACTGACTTGATAATCTTGGACAAAAGTCACTTAAGCAATGAATGGGCTGGATAACCCTTGGACAAAAGTCACTTAAGCAGTGAACTGACTGGATAACCCTTGGACAAAAGTCACTTAAGCAGTGCTCTAGGCAACTCTGTTTGGGGAGATAGTTTCTTTTTCCTCATTCTATGGGATGTTTAGATTGAAATTTTGTGGGGAGCCGGCACTAATCTACAGCTACATAAGGCCAACCTTGAATAGGTTGGAATCTCCTAATCACATTATACCAAAGACTTCCTGAATAGGAATCTCCTAATCACATCCTAACTTTGAATAGGCAGATATCTAGGCATCCCCTAATCGCATCATAGAGCTTCCTGCCACCTGAAACATCTAAGCAGCTCATCCTTGGGCGGGATACCAACCCTTTGTCATGGACCCCCACCCTGTACTGTGTTTGAACAACCCTGCCTTCTTTTCTACTGCTATATATATCTGTACTATTGCACCCATTAAAATGAGGTTTGATCAGAATGATTTGACTTGCCTCCATTTTGCACTTCCCCTCTCTCTTGCCCTTATCTTTTTTCTTCCAGGGTCCACACACTCTACCTCACGGGCCGAGGCAAAATTTATCCAAGGTAAACTGAGACAGTTCTTCTAGTAAGTCAACACTACTTGTGTGCCGCCTGTCAATAAATGGGTCAGTGAATTGCGTATGCCAAAGATTAAGCAAAAGGACGATTACTTTTATATAGGATTTGGAGGGGTTAAAAAAAAAAAAAAAAAAAAAAGGGTGTTATCATATAGTTGAAGGCAACATGATTGGCTATAGACCTGAGGCACAGGAACATAATTGGTTTCTCCTAAGAGTCCAGGGACAAGATTTGACTTGACTTTCTTGAAGAATAGCTTTGTGGAGTAAAGATGTTAGGCCTGAATCCCTTGTGTTGACATGCACTTCCCAAGGTCAGCTAAATTCTTTGAGGCAAGAATAGATCAGTGATTAGCAGGAGAGTTGGATTTCTAAAATTAACCTATTACAGGCCAGTCGAATTCTCAACTAAGTTCAGAGATTAAGAACTATGACTTAAGCAATTACAGGACAAAAAACAGTTGCAGGATAAAAATCAATTAATTGTAAATAGGATAAAAAATACATGATACAGAATCAACCTTAATCTTCTCAGGATTTCCCCGGACCAGTTAAGTCACAAGGTACAGTTCCTATACCTTCTTTCTTTATTTGTTATCATAATTTCAGATTCAAGATGTCCCTGGAACAGGATATCCCAGTTAATCTTTATTGAATTATTTGATGAACTCGTTGGTAGCTAGTGCTGCTAGTTTACTCATCCAAAAGGTGGCTGGTCAAAATAGGTCAGCTGCTTGTCGTCAACTCAAACTTGAAATTGAATTCCATACATAGTGTCATGAAAGATCTCGGGAATGATTCTCTTCAAAGCTCAGGATTCTAATGATCAGAATAATTGTCATTCTGAGCAGATGAAGGCTATTTTCTCCCTGTCTTCTTTTGCTTTGATGATGTGTTAGGATCCCCTTCAAAAGTCCAATATTGAAGATTACTAGCTTCCTAACAAGCCAGGGTATTCAAATTTATCATAGTTTACTGGTCACTTTATAGTCTACATACATTTGGATTTCCCCAGGCTTTAGCATCAACACTCTGGGTAATACACATAGACCTCAAGACTTTAAGAGGAGACCATTGGCTAACATTTCCTTTGGGTGGTTTCTTAGTTCTTCCCTCTCTGAGAAAACATCTTCCAGGATTTTTCTAGGAAGGGTGGAAGGGATTACAGTGGATTCTGTAGGTTGTACCCTACATTCTACTCATGGAACAATAACTGAGTTTCCTCCTCAAATGATTTTTTCATTCTTCGTGTTCTGGGCAGTCACCAAAGTCAACTCCCTCTAAACACACTTTTGTGTTTGAGAATTCAACATTCTTGCTGTGATTATTTTATAATTTTAAAAAAGTTTTCAAGTGATAAGAATTTTTAATTCAATTCCTCCTTCCCATTATCCCCTTATTAAGCAATTAAATAAAACAATTTCCCAGCATATAGCTATATAGTCTCTTGCTGTGTTTTTTTTGGTGCTCTCTGTTACAACAGTGGAGTCGTGCTATCCCTGGATTTTTCATCAGGTTTTCCCTGAGCTGCCCCAACCTGGGCAACTAGTGGGTGGGAATGGGGAACTTTTTTGCCTTCTTCCCATGGACCATACATGATAAGATGTTGAGGGGCCGATGTTCTTTGTTTTTTCCCTTTCCCTTTCCATGCTAATGCCTGCTGAGTATGACTTATTCTCTGTAACACCTGGTTATCCAGTCCAATGTTCAGCCCCAGTTATTTCTGTATTGACTAGCAAACCACAGCTCACCTCTAACAGTTAGGGAATATCTTTGGTACCTTGACTACTAGGCTCTGAAACTGTCTGTCTACCTGCAGTGCAGAATTGAAGATTTCCCATACTTGGTACTGAAATGTGCCCAGGAACCAAGCATAAGATCGTGGTGGATGATTCTGAGATTATTCAGTCGGCCTCTTCCTTTTAGAGTCGAGTTGCCCAATCTTGTTAAGATATAATGGTCTCTTTTTAAAAGTATTTAACATTTTATTTTTCCCCAATTACATGTAAAAACAATTTTAACATTTTTTTTTTTTTAGTTTTTAAGTTCTAAATTCTTTTTCACCACACACTGAGGAGGCAAGCAGTTTCACATATGTATAATTATGCAAAAACCATTTCCGTGTAAATCATTCTGTAAAAGAAAACAGACTAAAAAAAAATCCAGAGAGAATAAAAGAAAAATATTTTTGATCTACATTCAAGCTTTACCAGTTCTTCCTCTGGAGATGGACAGCGCCTTTTGTCCTACAGAATTGTCTTAGATCACTGTATTTTTGAGACTAGCTGAGTTATTTGTAGTAGATCATCAAACAATAATGCGGTTCTTGTTTATAATGTTCTCCTGATTCTGCTTATTTTATTTTGCATCAGTTCATATAAGTCTTTCCATGTTACTTTGTGAGCATCCTGCTCATCATTTCTTATGGTATAATAGTATTTCATTATAATGATATGCAATGTGTTCAATCATCCCCCAGTTAATGGACAGCCCCTCAATTCCCAATTCTTTGCCATCACCAAAAGAGCTGCTATAAATCTTTGTAGATCTATGTCCTTTCCCTTAATTTTTTAAAAATCTCATTGGGATACAGACCTAGTAATAGTATTGCTTGGTCAAAGAGTATGTGTGGTTTTAAAGTCCTTTGGGTATGGTTCCAAATTGCTTTCTAGAATGGTTGAATCAGTATACAATTTGACAGAGTGTTCAGAGTTGTTTTAATTTGCATCTCATTAATAATGATTTAAAACATTTTTTTCATGTGACAATAGATATCTTTGATTACTTTGTCTGAAAACTGCCTATTTCCTATCCTTTGACCCATCATCAATTGAAAATGATTCTTATTTTTATAAATTTGACTCACCTTTGTTTGAGAATTGAAGTCTTTATCAAAGAAACCGTAAAAATCCTTTTTCACGATGATTATCAACTTTGTATTTACTTCCATCCATCTATTATCAAAGAAACTCTTTGTAAAAAAATTTTTTTCATAGTAATGATTATCAACTTTGTATTTTTCTCCCATTCCCCATCCCTCTCCCTTTTTATCCTACTCTTTTTACCTTATCCATTCTCAAAAGTGTTTTGCTTCTGACTTTTACCTCCCCCAAACTACCCTCCCTTCTGTCACTCTCCCCCATCTCCTCTTCTCTAACTTTGTACATCTGGCATTTCTTGAGGGCTATTTCAATTTTCTTATAGAGCACAGCAGCTTCTCTGACGAGGACACACAATGCCGAGCGGTCCTGCGCCAGTGTCTCCTATGTCATACAATCAATTCTAAAGTTCTTAAGATAGCTCTTGAGAGTGTCCTTTTATTGCTTTTTCTGACCACCTCGTGAGCTCTTGCCCTGTATGAATTCTCAGTAAAAGTTTTTTTGGCAAGCGCGCATTTGACATCCAATCAATGTGGCTGGTGGTGGCTGGCCCACCAGAGTTGTGCTCTCTGCAGCAGAGTTTGAATGCTTGACAGTTTAGTTTGAGAAAAGATCTCAGTGTCTGGGACCTTCTCCTTCCAGGTGATCATCAGAATCTTCCTGAGACAATTCAAATGGAAGTGATTGGTTTTTCTGGCTTGGACAGTCGGCCAGGGTTCCCAGGTATACGACTCAACACAATGGCTCTGTAGGCCTGAGCTTGATAGTTTCTCTCCCGCATTTTCCTTCAGAGCCTCCCAAACACTGAGCTAGTTCTGGCAATGTGTGTGTCAACCTCGTTATCAATGTGTACCCTTCCAAAGGATACTGCCAAGGTAAGTGAACTTCTCCACAGCATTCACAATGTCTATTTGCTGTTCCACATATGGATGGTGTGGTGCTGAGTGATGGAACACCTGTGTTTTCTTGGTGGTAATTGTTAGATCAAAATTAGCACCAGCAGCAGAAAAACGGATCCATACTTTATTGAATCTCAGAGGCTCCATTGAGTGTAAGTCACTCAATGTATTCCTCAGTTTTCTCAATTGTAAAAATAAGGATAATAATAGAACTATTGTAAGGACTAAATGAGATATTTATAGAGTGCTTGGCACACAGTAGGTACTTAATAAATGCATATTCCTTCCCTCCTTCCTCAGTATCTTTGACCTCAGTGCCAGGAGATACTCCTAATGTCATGCATTTCTCATGGGAATACAATTCTAAAACCTGCTGCCACTGTTCCAGGGATTTAACATCCATTCTTTTTTTTTTTAATACGTCAGACAGCAATACCCAAGTATAAAACCTTGTAGGAAGACCGTGTAGGTCTAGCACAGAGGCAGAAGGACAGTAATAATAATGATAACTGACATTTAAATAGTATTTACTATGTGCCAGACATGGTGCCAAGAACTTTGTCTCATTTGAGCCTCAAAACAAAGTAGGTGCTATCATGATTCCCCTTTCACAGATGAAGAAACTGAGGCAGACAGAGTCACAGAGCTGGTAAATGTCTGAGGCCAGATTTGGCCTCCCTGACTCCTGGTTTAGTCTTTCCACTGAACCCCTCTGGCTGCTTCTATTTCCAGACACTGCTTTGTGGTGGAGTGGATAGAAGGTTAAATGTACAATCAGTATGAGTTGAGTTTGGATCTTGCTTGAGACCCTTCCTGCCTTTGTGACCTCTTGATCTCATGAGCTTTAGCTCTCTATAAGTCTCCTTATCTGTAAAATAAGAGACAACAACAGCACCTGTTTCAGAGGTTTGTTGTGAGGATTGCGTGAGATAATGTTGTTAAGCTCTTTTGGAAATTTTAAAGGGAGGGAACAAGCACTTATTAAACACTATAATGTGTCGGGCACTGTGCAATGGGCTTTACAAACCTCGCCTTTGCGATAAAAGGTATATAAAGGCAAACTATTTATTATTATCTGAAGTTGATTAGGAAAAGTTATTTAAAAGGCCCTATTCAATCTCCCCCCCTCCAAAGGAAAATTCCAGGGACATCCCTAGGCTGCTCCTGCATTGATAAAAATCCACATGGAAAAATTTTCCTGAATGATGACTCTATATCCCCACCAGGGAGCGCTGTGAACGGGTCACTCTATGTGTCTCCAGTAGGGAGCGCTGTGAACAAGTCACTGTACTCTGTCCCCACCAGGGGGCGCTGTGAACAGGGCACTACACTCTGTCCCACCAGGGAGCGCTGCGAACAGGGCACTATGTGTACCCACCAGGGAGCGCTGTGAACAAGTCACTGTACTCTGTCCCCACCAGGGGGCGCTGTGAACAGGGCACTACACTCTGTCCCACCAGGGAGCGCTGTGAACAGGGCACGATGTGTACCCACCAGGGAGCGCTGTGAACAGGTCATTCTATGTGTCTCCAGTAGGGAGCGCTGTGAACAAGGCACTGTACTCTGTCCCCACCAGGGGGCGCTGTGTACAGGTAACTCTATGTGTCCCCCCCAGGGAGCGCTATGAACAGGTCACTACACTCTGTCCCACCAGGGAGCGCTGTGTACAGGTCATTCTGTCTGACCTCACCAGGAAGAGCCAGGAACTCTGAGTGTCCCCAGTGGAAAGCGTTGTTAACAGGTCATTCTATCACTACCAGAGAGGGCTGTTAACAAGTCATTCTGTCTGTGCCCACTAGGGAGAGCCGTGAACAGGTTACTCTGTCCTCACCAGGGAGCGCTGTGAACAGGTCACTACATTCTCTCTGTCTCCACCAGGGGGCGCTGTGAATAGAAGATGCATCTGTAGCTTTAGGGATGGAAGAGGATTGTGAGATCCTTCACTAATTCCTTCATTTTAGATTGCCTGACCCTATTAAGAAATAAGGGCCGTTGCATATAGTATCACATTTAGTCCATGTTTTTGTAAGTTTTGTTGAACTGTTTTTTTCCTCTCTGATTCTTTGTCATGAGAGTTTTCCGAGGGAGGGATGGGGAATATACTAAGAAATAAGATGGCAATTCAAATGTAAAATGTTTTTTTTTTAAGGTAGATTTTAATGCTTTTTTTTTCACACTGCCTAGATTTTCCCCAGGATCTCCCACCCCTTCAAAGATCCACATATTCTCCCTTTCCACGTCACCCCTGCATTCAAGGGCTCCCAGGTTTCTAATTCCCAGAACTCTTAGTCAATTGGAGGCACCCTGATGGGCCTTTGAAATGCCATCTCACCTTCCATTTTAATTTTATCCTGACCTCCAAAGTGGGCAGGGAGAAAAGACTTCATAAAAAAACAAATGATGTTGGAGACTGAATGTAAATCAACACATGCTGTGTTCACTTTTTTCCTTTTTCTTCTGTTATTTTTTTCCCTCCAGGTTTTTCCTTTTTGTTCCGATTTTTCTCTCCCGACATGGTTCATAAATAAATGTGTATGAAAAATGAATGTACATGTAAAACCAGGAAAATATATATAAAAAAGAACATTATGTAAGAAAGAAAGGTCTCATATACATAACAGCTAACATTTATAGAGGGCTTTAATATAGTGCGATGCACTTTACAAATATCATGTACACAGGAGATTTCCATATCCTTCTGCCGCTGCCTGATCTCAAGCTTCAGGTGAAAAGCTCTTCCACCCGTGACTTCAATCTCCCGATGCATGTGTCCCCTCAGGAATGGTGGCTTCCACCTGCACCAGACTCAGGCAACTTCTCCTTCCAGCTATCCTAGCCATACTTATCTCTTGCTTCTTATACTAAAGTAACATACTCCCAAGGACAAGGAGGTAGGTGTAGACAGCATGGAAACGAGCCACACCAAGATTTTGGCCACATAGAGATTTAATGTTTCCCTTGATGGTGCTGTAGGAGTGAGTGAACTCCAGTTCTCTTAGATGTCTGGAGTTTGAGACCAGTAGCAAGAGGAGACCTCAAAGCCGCTAACATGGGAAAACTCAACCACAAAGCATCCAGGATCCTAGGACCCAAAGAAGCAGCAGGTGATACTGGAGCTACCTAAAGGGTCCCTGATAGACTAAACAAGCCCCGTCCTTCCTCTTCCAATTTAGAGGATCCTTCTGCACATAGGGAAATTCCTTATATTACCTCAAAAAGTAGCATGGAACTTTTACATCTGGGATGGAGAAGCAATACTTCCGTGTACAATGTTACTACAGTTTTGTATATCAGCCATGGGGAAAAAAACAACAACAAAAAAAACAACTGGTTTATGAACAATCTGATACAGTGGATGGATTGCTGGGCTCAGCACCAAGATCTGGGTTCAAGACCTCCCCCAGATCCACCCTAACCCCATTGATTAGCATAGTGCCCGGCACATAGTAAGTGCTTAATAAATGCTTCTCCATTCATCGATTGATTAAGCCCTCATGATACCCGACACTGTACCTTGTAGAGAAAGCGTCTGAACATTTCTAGAGGGATCTCTAAGATGCTCATTCCCTACCACCATGATTGCAGACCTGGCTTAGCTACAGAGGGGTAGATCCTGCTGACCTAGATCATTTCAAAGCAATTGATAGAATCTCCTCCCTTTGGAGCTCCTTAAGACTCAGTGCAACTTATTTTATTGAACTCGTAATCAGGAGACCTAAATATTTTAGGTCAAAGAGAGGGGGGAGAGGGGAGGAGTTACTAGGGATGTCATCTCTATTTCCGCCTCCAGATGGCACTCCAAGCTTGAGCTGAGCCAACTACTGTTTACTGTGAGAGTTCCCTTTTCTCTAACAATAAAAAAAAACCCAAGACTTACATAGGACCGACCGCTGGGTAAGCATTTCATTTATCCATGTATTGGTCCATCTGCCATCTAAGGGAGGAGATGGGGGGAAGGAGGGGAAAATTGGAACCAAAGGTTTGGCAATTGTCAATGCTAAAAAATTACCCATGCATATAACTTCTAAATTAAAAACTATTTAAAAAACATTTCAGTTATTATCCCCTTTGATACACCACCACCAATAGGTTTTTACAGATGAAGAAACTGAGGCAAACGGAGGTTAAGTGTTCACGGCTAATGAGTGAGTCTGAATTTGAATTCAGGTCTTTGGGACTTCAGGAGCAGGGCGCTGTCCATGGTCCCCGTGCCGCCCGGCTGTGATCATAGGTGCGAGAACAGTTCCATGGGTCCTGCAGCTGCCCACATCTGAATTCTCCATGAATTGAATTGGGTTAAGCTCCCACGTGCCCCCATTTGTAGGGCGCTGGAAACAGAAAGACTAAAGGGCAACGCTTCTTACCCTCAGAGAACTAACTCAGTGGGGGACAGCATTTAGGCACAAAGGTAGATACAACAAATCAAGGCCTCAGGGTAACCATGGAGATATAGTTAACCTTCCATGGACAAAGGGCCTCTCAAGGGAGAAACTGTTTAAGCTGAAGCTTGAAGGAAGCCAGGGATCCTGGGAGGAGAGGAAGAACAGCTTTCTCTTTTGGTATAGTGGTGGAGTGATGTGTGAAAAATCCGTATATCAGTATGGAAGGACAAAGTATGTGGGGGGAGCAATATGTAAGAAGACTGGAAAAGTGGGAAGATGTGAAGAGCCATATATATACATATATTTGTATATGTATATATAAAAGTTTTATTTTCAAAATACATACATAGTTTTCAACATTCACTCTTATTTATTTTGCTGAGCCAACTGGGGTTAAGTGACTTGCCCAGGGTCACACAATCAGGAAGTGTTATGTGTCTGAGGTCAGATTTGAACTCATGACTTCAGGCCTGGTGCTCTATCCACTTTACCACCTAGCTGCCCCACAACATTTACTCTTTTTTTTTTTTTATTATAGCTTTTTATTTACAAAGACATATGCATGGGTAATTTTTCAGCACTGACAATTGCAAAACCTTTTGTTCCAACTTTTCCCTTCCTTCCCTCCATCTTCTCCCCCAGATGGCAGGTTAACCAAAACATGTTAAATACGTTAAAATATAAATTAAATACAATATAAGCATACATGTACATAGTCATTTTGCTGTACAAAAAGAATCGGACTTTGAAATCGTGTACAATTAACCTGTGAAGGAAATCCAAAATGCAGATGGACAAAAATAGAGGGACTGGGAATTCTGTGTAGTGGTTCATAGTCATCTCCCAGAATTCTTTCGCTGGGTGTAGCTGGTTCTATTCATTCTTGCTCTATTGGAACCGATTTGGTTAATGTCATTCTGGAGATGGTCACGTCCATCAGAATTGATCATCATACAGTATCATTGTTGAAGTATATATGATCTTCTGGTTCTGCTCATTTCACTCAGCATCAGTTCATGTAAGTCTCTCCAGGCCTTTCTGAAATCCTTCTGCTGGTAATTTCTTACAGAACAATAATATTCCATAATATTCATATACCACAATTTATTCAGCCATTCTCCATCTGATGGGCATCCACTCAGTTTCTTATTTCTGGCCACTACAAACAGGGCTGCCACAAACATTCGTGCACATACAGGTCCCTTTCCCTTCTTTATGATCTCTTTGCGATTAAGTCCAATAGTAACACTGCTGGATCAAAGGGTATGCACAGTTCGATAGCTTTTTGAGCATAGTTCCAAATTGCTCTCCAGAATGGCTGGATGTATTCACAATTCCACCAACAATGTATCAGTGTCCCTGCACAACATTCCCTCTTGCAAAATCTTGTGCTCCAATTTTTTTTCTCCCTTCCTTCCTCATACTCCCTTCCCGAAGTGAATAATTCAATATATGTTAAACATGTGTAATTTTTCTATACATATTTTCACAATTATCATGCTGCACAAGAAAAATCAGATCAAAAAGGAAAAAAAGAGATAGAGGACAAAATGCAAGCAAATAACAACAAAGTGAAAATACTATGTTGTGATCCACACTCTGTTTCTACAATCCTCTCCCTGGATGCAGATGGCTCTCTCCATCCACTGGAACTGGCCTCAATCATCTTGCTATTAAGAAGAGCCACATCCATCAGAATAGATCATCGTATAATCTTGCTGTTGTCACGTGCAATGTTCTCTTGGTTCTACTCACTTCAGTTACTATTCATGTAAGTCTCTCCAGGCCTTTCTGAAATCATCCTGCTGATAGTTTCTTATAGAAAAATAATATTCCATAATATTCATATACCATAACTTATTCAACCATTCTCCAACTGATGGGCAACAACTCAGTTTCTAGTCTACACTACAAAAAAAAGGTGCTACAAACATTTTTGCACATGTGAATCCTTTTCTTTTTTTTATGATTTCTTTGGGAGATAAGCCCAGTAGAGACATGATTGGATGAAAAGGTATGCACATTTTGATAGCCTTTGGGTATAGTTCCAAATTGCTCTCCAGAATGGTTGGATTTGTTCATAGTTTCACCGACAATGTATCAGTGTCCCACTTTTCCCAAATCCCTCCAACATTCATCCTTATCTTCTCCTGTCATCTTAGCCAATCTGAGAGGTATGTAGTGATATCTCAGAGTTGTCTTAATTTGCATTTCTCTGATCAATAGTAATTTAGAGCATTTTTTCATATGACTAGAAATGGTTTTAATTTAATCTGAAAATTGTCTGTTCATATCTTTTACCATTTATCAATTGGAGAATGTCTTGAATTCTTATAAATTTGAGTCACTTCTTTATGTATTTTAGAAATGAGGCTTTTATCCTGGAGAGACTTACATGAACTCATGCTAAGTGAAATGAGAAGAACCAGGAGATCATTGTACATGGCAACAAGAAGATTATATAATGATCAATTCTGATGGACATAGCTCTCTTCAACAATAAGATGATTCAGGCCAGTTCCAATGATCTTGTGATGAAGAGAGCCATCTACACCCAGAGAGAGGCCTGTGGATCATGCTGAGTGTGGATCACAACATAGGTTTTTCCACTCTTTTTATTTGTTGTTTGCTTGGATTTTCTTTTCTTTCTCATTTTTTCCCCTGCTTGATCTGGTGTTTCTTGTGCAGCAAGAGAATTGTATAAATATGTATGCATATATGGATTTAGCATATATTTCTACCATGTTTAACATATATTGGATTTCTTGCCATGTAGAGAAGGGGGTGAGAGAAGGGGAGGGAAAATTGGAACACAAGGTTTTTCAAGGGTGAATGCTGAAAACTTATCCATGTATATGTTTGGAAAATAAAAAACTTTATTTAAAAAAAAAGACGTGGCCTTTTTCAGAACCATTGGATGTAAAAATCTTTCCCCCAATCTTGTCTGCATTGATTTTGTTTGTACAAAAACTTAATATATTCAAAATTATCCATTTTGCATTCTATAATGTACTCTAGTTCTTCTTTGGCTACATATTCCTTCCTTTTCTACAGATCTGATTTGTTCTTCTAATTTGCTTGCAGTATCACTCTTTATATTTAAACATTAACCCATTTTGAACCTTATCTTTGATCAGGGTGTTAGGTGTGAGTCAATGCCTAGTTTCTGCCATATTAATTTCCAATTTTCCCATCAATTTTTGTCAAATAGTGAATTCTTATCCCAGAAGCTGGGATCTTTGGGTTTATCAAACACAAAATTACTATAGTCATCGACTAGTGAACTAGCCTATTCCATTGATTGACTACTCTATTTCTTAGCCAGTACCAAATGGTTTTGATGACCACTGCTTTGTAATACAATTTTAAGTTTGGTACAGCTAGGCCACCTTCATTTGCATTTTGTTCATTAATTCCCTTGAAATTCTTGGTCTTTTCAACTCTGAGATACCACTACACACCTGTCAGATTGGCTAAGATGACAGGAAAAAATAATGATGATTGTTGGAGGGGATGCGGGAAAACTGGGACACTGATACATTGTTGGTGGAGTTGTGAATACATCCAACCATTCTGGAGAGCAATCTGGAACTTTGCTCAAAAAGCTATCAAACTGTGCATATCCTTTGATCCAGCAGTGCTACTACTGGGCTTATGGCCTAAAGAAATTTTAAAGAAGGGAAAGGGACCTGTATGTGCCAAAATGTTTGTGGCAGCCCTGTTTGTAGTGGCTAGAAGCTGGAAAATGAATGGATGCCCATCAATTGGAGAATGGTTAGGTAAATTGTGGTACATGAATGTTATGGAATATTATTGTTCTGTAAGAAATGACCAGCAGGATGAATACAGAGAGGCTTGGAGAGAATTACATGAACTGATGCTAAGTGAAATGAGCAGGACCAGGAGATCATTATATACGTCCACAACGATACTGTATGAAGATGTAATCTGATGGAAATGGATTTCTTTGACAAAGAGACCTAATTCAGTTTCAACTGATCAATGATGGACAGAAGCAGCCACACCCAAAGAAAGAACACTGGGAAATGAATGCAAATTGTTTGCATTTTTGTTTTTCTTCCCGGGTTATTTTTACCTTCTGAATCCAATTTTCCCTGTGCAACAAGAGAACTGTTTGGATCTGCACACATATATTGTATCTAGGATATACTGTGACATATTCAACATATATAGGACTACTTGCCATCTAGGGGAGGAGGTGGAGGGAGGGAGGGGAAAAATCAGAACAGAAGTGAGTGCAAGGGATAATGTAAAAAATTACCCTGGCATGGGCTCTGTCAACAAAAAGTTATTATAATAAATAAAAATAATAAATTTTTAAAAATTTTTTTCTAAATCTGGGTTTTTTTTTTCTAAATCTGTAAAATAATTTCTTGGGAATTTGATTGATATGGCACTGAATAAGTAAGTTAATTTATCTAGAATTGTCATTTTGATTCTATTAGTTTGAAGGGCCTTAAATTTCAAACAGAGGAACTTGGTTTTGTTCTTGGACATATAGGGAGCCATTGAAATTTCTTGAAGCAGGGAGAGCAATTGGAAGATTATGATGATGATCCAGGCAAGAAGTGATGAAAGCATGGAATGGGAACTGTGTGAATTGAGTGGGGTATATCCAAGAGATCTTGTAGGGATAGAAACAACATGATTTGACAATAGATTAGAAAAGTGGAGTGAGTGAGAATAAGGAGTCAAAAGTGATACCTAGGATAGAAACCTGGGAAATGGGGAAAGAGAAGTGGTGCTCCAGACAATAACAGGGAAATTAGGAATGAGGGAAAGTTGGAGGGGGCAGGGAGATGCAAGTTCTACTTTGGATGTGTTAAAATGGAGATATCCCAGAACTCATCTAGTTTGAGATGTCCAAAAGCCAATTGGTGGCAGGGAGACAGATAAGTCTAGGAATCATCTACCTCGAAATTATCATTGAACCCATGGAAGTTGATGAGATCACCTAATGAGATAGGCTAAATGGAGAAGAGGACCCAGGACAGAGCCCTGGATAGTGGGCATGACATGGCTGATGAGCCTTCTACCCTTCTACATGTTGGAGATACAAAGGGAGAAAAGAAATCCTTCTTACACCAAAGAAGCTTAAATTTATTTTTATTATTTTATTATTTAATATTTTATTATATTTATTTGGAAGAAACAATGTGCACATAGAAAATTAAATATAAAAGATATGCAAAATAATTTGAGTGCAGAGGAGAAGGAGGAAAACCAATAATCAGCTCCAGCTACTGACCAACTGTCACCAATGGGCAGATGCTGCGCCCCCACTTCCTTAATAGCCATAGCTACTAGACCAGGAAAAAGAAGTTCCCACCCACCAAAGACCTCGGCTCTGACAAATGACTCAATAGCAGAAACAGATAGCTTTTTATCCTTGGAAATGACATTAAAAGGGTTCGTTAGATTTGCTTTGCTGCTGCACCCTAAGGACTACTAGTCTTTTCTATCTGACTTGCAATTGAAATTTCCTCTATGTGTTTTTTCTCCCTTGAGAATCTGAGCTCCTTGAGATCAGACTGTCTCCTATTTTCCACTTATATCCCCAGTGTTTAATGCAATTCTTTCTCTTCTGGTTCTCTTCCCATCTCTCTGCCCCTCCTGTCCCTCCCACTTTAGTCTCTTTGGCTGGCCATGCATCCAGTTTATTGTCTGGTTATGTATAGTAATAACCTAACAAACGCTTTTAAAAAAAATTCATTCATTCAATACAAAGAGTTCACAAAGAACAGGAGTTCCTGGTGATACAGTAGAAGAGCAGAGTGGGATAAGAACACAAGAGGGAGTGGATAGAAGGCTGAAGAAGGATCAAGTTCTGATTTAGCCTCAGATACTCACTAGCTATATGACATTGGTTGAGTCAGTCCCTTAAGCTCTCTCTGCCTCTGCTTTATCATCTGTAAAATGGGGGCAAATTGTAGGGCCTCTTTTCTAGGGCTGTTGTGCGGATCAAATGAGATCATTGTAATGTGTTTTGCAAAACTTAAAACATACGATATAAATACTAGCTATTAGGAGGAGGAGGAGGAAGGAGAGTTGACCAGGAAAGGGTATTAAATTATAAGGATTTTGATTAGACCTATAGGTCTCTAGTGATCTTCAGAGAAAAAAAACTGCTAATAGTGATTTGATTCTCAATCCCTGAAAGAATAATGAAAACCTGGAGTGAGGAAGACAAGGCTGTAGGTCAGATGACTTCCCTTGTCTTGCCTGATGCTTAAGGCAGGAAATTAATGGAGTCCTGGGACATTCTATCTAACAATAACTCATCATTTATTTAATTCAAAAGTCAACTTTGTCCTTATTCCACTGAGATTTTAGTTTTCCTAATTTCACATGCCATAAAAATGTATTCACATGCAGATTGAATTCATTTATTAATATAGACATGAAATAGGAAGTAAGATTTGCATCATATTCCTGTCTTCAACTCAACACATCCTGTGTTGTTCTGTTCTTAGTTTTCCCACACCCAATTTTAGGTAAGTACCACGGATAGTTCCAGAGCTAGAAGGAACCTGTAGTGTTACTAGTCCAACTCCATGAGTCAATCAGTAAATATTTATTAAAGTGCCAGAATATTACACTGGGAATATAGCAAGTTAAAAGACAGCCCCTGCCCTTAAGGAATCCACAACTTAATTGGAAAGACAATATGCAAATAACTATGTACAAGCAAGCTATATACAGGATAGATAAATGAAAAATAACAGAGGAAGGGCATAAGAATCAAGAGGGATTGGGAGAGGCTCCCTTTAGAACATAGGCTTTTAGCTGGGACTTGAAGGAAGACAGGACTCCTAAGACCCAGAAGATTTCATGCCCAGGATCACAAGTCAATGCTCCCAAATGACTTTTTAGGAAAACGTTTCTCAGTAGCCAATTTTCCAACTTTCCTGGGAGAAGAAGAAATCATCTCACTTTCATCCTGCTCCTGGCTACTCAGCAAGGTAAACATTTTCTGATTCTAGCTCTTGAATAATAGCTAGAAGTATCCAAGGCTTGATTGGAGCTCAGTCCCCCTGAGTCCAGACAGAGAGCTTTATTCACTGTGCCGTCTCACCAATGTCTCCAAGGATATGAAGGACTATCATGAGAATATGAAGGGTTTTATTTGTTCTTTTTTACCTTAGAAAGCAGGACTAGGAGGAATGGTTATAAGTTACATAGTAGTGGATTTACGATGAATAAGGAAGAATCCCAAGCACTAGCTGTGTTAACCTGGGCAAGTCACTTCACCTACTTGTCTCAGTTTCATCATTTGTAAAAATGGAGATGGTCAGTCTCAGAGTGACGGAGAGGATCAAATGAGAGCATATTTGCAAAAACCTTTGCAAATCTTAAAAGTTCTACATAAAGTCTAGTTGTTATGAATAATTATTACATTTAGTATTATTTTATTAATTAGTTAGTAATAAAATGGTGCTTTGAGTCAGAAAGACCTAAGGTCAGATTACTAGATTTTGATCCTGGGCAAGACCTTAACTCAAATTTCTCAAGTTGCCTCAAGTAATTCTCTGGGATTTATCTGCTAAGTAACAGATCTATAGTTGATATAGGTGGTTCCTACCCTAGGACACCCTCATCTTAATGGAAAGGGATGAAAATCCTAAAAATCAGAGCTGTCCAAATCTGATAGTCTATGATTGTATGGAAGATTCTACGTCAACAACATTTATTAATCCCTTAATGTGTGCTATGTTAAGTCGTGAGGATACAAAGAAAGGTAGAATTATGAGTTACCTCCAAGGTGAAGTCTAATGAGAAATGAAAATACATTAAAATACTAGATACATGATATATATGTATACATATAAATATATGAGATACATTCCATATAAATAGAAGATAATCCCAAAGGGAAGGTGGGATTTGAACTGAATCTTGAAGGAGGTCAGGAAAGCCAGGCGGCAGAGCTGAGGAAAGGGAGCATTCCAAGTGTAGACAGAGCAAAGGAACTGAGTAGGGAATGAAGTGCTGAATGTGAGGAACAGCAAGATAGCTGGTGTAGTTGGATCTCC
This sequence comes from Sarcophilus harrisii, assembly GCF_902635505.1. NCBI lineage: Eukaryota > Metazoa > Chordata > Mammalia > Dasyuromorphia > Dasyuridae > Sarcophilus > Sarcophilus harrisii. Next base: position 595,036,713 of record NC_045428.1, read on the forward strand.
AGATATGGGCAGAGGTGAGCACAAGGCAAAGGAAGATGGCAAAGGAGGCTGAGGGCAAACACAGGATTTGTTATTTGATCCTGTAGGTCAGTGGTTCTCAAAGTTTTGTTCTTAGTATCTTCATGGTGTTAAAAAAAACTATCAAGGATCTGTTCAAAGAGATTTTGTTCACATGGGTTATATTTATAGCTATTTACTATATTAGAAATTAAAAAATGATTTTGAATTTGTAGACCCTCGGAAAGGGTTTCAGAGACCCCAACCATTCTTTGGACTACATTTTGAGGACCACTGCTGTAGGTGATACAAGGATTGGAGATTTTTGAGTAAGAGGGTGATATACCAGGGGAGAGAGTTGGGGGAAGAGAGGGAGGAAAAAAGTGGAATACAAGGGTTCACAAGGATGAATGTTAATTTATGCATATGTTTTGAAAATAAAAAGCTTTAATAAAAAAAGAAGAAAAAAGGGTGATATAGTAAAATCTGTGCTTTGTGGAAAGTTACTTTGGCAGATGAGTGAAGGATGCACCGGAGTGGTGAAAGAACTTCTGGCAGGGAAACCATCAAGCAGGGACATGAAACTCTCATGCTTGCGTTGTCCCAGGTCAAGAATGATGATGAGACAGAATGAGGCTCATTGAGCATTTAACATGCATGTCCTGAGGTAGCAAGGACACAGAAGCAGTCTTATTTCCAGATGTGCTTCTACCCCCATCCCCACACCACCTTGCTTCTATTTGGAAGGAGTTTGGCAGGTACATCAGAAGTCATAAAGATATGATGACTTGAGGCAGTTAAATAGTGCAGGAAATAGAACACTGAGCCAGACTCCTCTTCCTGAGTTCAAATCTGGCCACTGACACTTACTAGCTGTGTGATGTTGGGCAAGTCACTTAACCTTATGGGCTTCAGTTGCCCATCTGTAAAATGGGTTGGAGGAGGAAAGGGTGAACCATCCCAGCATCTTTGCCAAGAAAACCCCAAATAGGGTCACTGTGACTTGGAGAGGACTGGAACAACAAAAACAATATTGTGACTCATTAGAAACCCCCCCAGTCTGAGAGCTCCAGACTTCCCATGGCTGGAATTGTTTCAGGCTCCTAGAAGAGCAGGAAGCTGCCAGAATCAGGGCCCAAGGACACTTTTCTCTTCTTTTAGGTAACAGGAAGTCTTCCTGTATAATGGATGGAGGACAGAAGCTATATCCGGGAGATGCTGGTTTCGTCCTAGAAGACTGTTGTTATAGTCCATCCGCGAGGTGATGGAGACCTGCACCAGAATGGTGCCAGTCAGAGGAGAGAAGAGGCCGTGGACTAGAGGTGTCGTCGAGGTAGAAATGACTGAATTTGACCATTAAGATACATGGGCTAAGGGACTGAGTGAGCCAGGGAGCAACTGAAGCTGACTTTAATAGGTCACAATGCTGATGGTATTGCCCATCCCCCCATGATAGGAAAGTTGGTAAGAGGGGACAGTTAAAGGGAAAGATCATGAGTTCGTTTTTGGGAAGTCGTTTATATGTTGAGTTTAAGCTGCTGGTGGTTTAACCAGCAGCTGGCAATGTGAGCCTGGAGTCTAGGAGAAAGGATAAGGTTAGATATGAGGTCCAGGAATCATTGGAAAAGAGGATCATTGAACCTATGGGAGCTGAGGTGGTCACAGCAACAGTCACTGCAGGGGAAGATTCCATTCTATTCTAGACCAAGAAAAGAGGAGAGTCCAAGACAGTTTGCTGAAACATTTACAACCAGGGGGCATGAACTGGAGGAAGAGCCAACAAAGAGACCAAAGGAGCAGTCAAAAAGGAGGGAGGGAGGGCGGGAAGGAGAGAAAGAAGGAAGAAAGGGATGGAGAGAGTAAAGCAGGAAGGAAGGGAGGGAGGGAGATAGGAATGAAGAGATGGAGGGAAGGAGGGAGGAAGGAAGGGGTGGAGAGAGGGAGGGAGGAAGGAAGGGGTGGAGGGAGGGAGACAGGGATGAAAAAGAGATAAAAGAACCATTCTGGAGAGCAATTTGAACTATGCTCAAAAAGTTATCAAACTGTGCATACCCTTTGATCCAGCAGTGTTACTACTGGGCTTATATCCCAAAGAGATTATAAAGAAGGGAAAGGGACCTGTATGTGCACGAATGTTTGCGGCAGCCCTTTTTGTAGTGGCTAGAAACTGGAAACTGAATGGATGCCCATCAGTTGGAGAATGGCTGAATAAATTGTGGTATATGAAAATTATGGAATATTACTGTTCTGTAAGAAATGACCAACAGGATGATTTCAGAAAGGCCTGGAGAGACTTACACGAACTGATGCTGAGTGAAATGAGCAGGACCAGGAGATCATTATATACTTCAACAACAATACTATATGATGACCAGTTCTGATGGATCAGGCCCTCCTCAGCAACGAGATCAACCAAATCATTTCTAATGGAGCAGTAATGAACTGAGCTAGCTATGCCCAGAAAAAGAACTCTGGGAGATGACTAAAAACTATTACATTAAATTCCCAATCCCTCTATTTATGCACACCTGCATTTTTGATTTCCTTCACAAGCTAATTGTACAATAATTCAGAGTCTGATTCTTTTTGTACAGCAAAATAACGTTTTGGTCATGTATACTTATTGTGTATCTAAGTTATATTTTAATATATTTAACATCTACTGGTCATCCTGCCATCTAGGGGAGGGGGTGGGGGGAGGTAAGAGGTGAAAAATTGGAACAAGAGGTTTGGCAATTGTTAATGCTGTAAAGTTACCCATGTATAAATCCTGTAAATAAAAGGCTATTAAAAAATAAATAAATAAATAAAGGCTTCTCTCTGGTCACGGGAGGGAAAGAGGAAGGAAGGAAAGAAGAAAGGAAGGGACAGAGGGAGAGAGGGAGGGAGGGAGGAAGGGAGGAAGACATGGAAAGAGGATGGGAGAAAGGAAAGAAAGGAGAAAGAAAAGGTGGGAGGAAGAAAAGGAAGGGAAGAAGAGAGGAAGAGAGAAAGAAAGCAAGAGAGACAGGAGTGAGGTTGGGAGGAAGGAAGCATTTATGGAGTGCCTACTATATAACCAAGCACTTTATCAATATTATTGCATTTGTTCCTCACAAAAACCATGGAAGATAAGCACTATTATCCCCATTTTACAGTTGAGGAAACTGGAAGAGACAGAGGTTAACTGACTTGTCCTGAGTTACTGTCTGCAGCTGGATTTCAGCTTTTTCTGACTTCAAGCCCCAGGATTTATGGAATTTGCCACCAGGAGAGACCAGGGTCACAGAAACCCCGGGAAGAAAATATTCAGAATAAGAGTGAAGGGCAGTGTCAAAGGCTGAGGAGAAGTCAGCAATAATGCAGACCGAGAAAAGCCCATTAAAATTAGGGGATCACGGGAAACTTTGGAGAGAGAAGTTTCAGCTTAGTGGTGAGGCTAGAAGCTAGATTTCGAAGAATTAAGTTAAAAAAGAGAAGAAAGTAGGTGGAGGAATCCAATGTAGACGGTCTTCTTGAAAGGGAGGGGAGATATGGGAGGATAATAAGGAATGGACAGATCAAATGAAGATGTTTAAGCATAGGGATGACAAGGGTATTTTTGTGGGTAACGGGGAAGCAGCCGGCAGACAAGGAGAGAATAAAGATTGGTGAGAGAGTGAGAGTGGGAGAAGGAGCACTCTGCTGTAGAAGATAGGATGGAACGGGATCAAGGGGAAACTCCATAAGGAGAATGGTCACCTCTTAATGGAAGACGGGAATGGAGGAAGACATCTAGCAACTGAGATGAAGAAGAGAGAAGAGGGAACACTGTAAACAGCCTCATTTTTTTTTTTTTTTTTTTTTTGACAAAAGTATGTCGAGATCCTCAGCTGAGAGGGTCCAGGAGCATGTGTGATAGGAGGCTTCTGGGATGAGTAGGTTAGTTAATTGATCAGGGAGGCGTACAGGGATTTCCTTGTTGCAGCGAAAGCTCAGTTGGGACGGTTGTAAGAATTTGTAGGGGCTCGGTCAGCAATTTTGTGATTTTCTCCGGCGTTATTTAGCAGCAAGTGACCAGGAACAAAGACTGCACCTGGCTGCAGTCCAAGATTAGGAGCTGTATGGCGTGTCTGGTGACAGAACAAAGAGTGAGGAATCTGAGGCTGGGAGATAGGGTAGAGGACGGAGTCCTTGACCAAAAGGTCGAGATCGGGAAGGAAGGAGGCTCCGGCCAAGGAAGGAATGGTGGCCTGGGAAACAACTGATGGATAAATTAAGGATTATGTGAGGATGAAGAACAAAGTTATAAGGCACTGTAACCAGATAAAGGAACCTTTCCCAAAATTCACCCTTCTCTGTTCTTTATCCAATTCTCTCACTGTCACTTGCCTGGAGGTTATAGTCCCTCCTTGATCTTTCTCTCAGGATTATTATTTCCACTCATGGAAACTATAACTCTCAGAAACTACAGATCCCACAATGCTTCATGCAATACCCTCCTCCCAAAGAACTCTCATTCCCATACTGCAGTGCTCTCTGGCAATACGGCCATTTCCAACAAGACAAAACTACAAATCCTACAATTCTCTGTGACTCCCACTTCATTGTCATCTGAGTAAGACTTGTAAAAACAGTACCCCCAAGGATTCATGACTCAAGGTTCCCACTCCCAGAAACTTGGTTATCCACCTCATTTAGTAATCTACTTCTTTTACCAAATGAATTATGGGTCCATTTTTGGTTCTGGAATCGAACAGATTCTCCTACCCATGTTATTTCCTACTTTTAAAAAGAATGGATTCTGTGATTTATTAAGTAACACCTTCAGGAAGGAAAATGACATAAGCCAAGCACAGGATAAGGCAAGTTTTGAGCATAGGACTGATCATCGGGTCCAAGAAAAATATAACTACCGTCCTCTGTGTTTGGGATATGTTTGTTGGTCCCAAAGGACTTATTTTTAGTAATCTAATATTTTTCTAAATTTAACCATTTCTTGTTTAGAGAGAAACGTGTCTAAGAGGCATGAAGAGACTTGTTGGTTTAGACATCCTTCACCAAGCAAGGGATGTTTATAGTAAATGATGAAGTGACTATTATTCTAGAATATTTAACTTTATTTAATTATTATTTAATTATAATTAATTATAGATTATATATAATGTATATTGTATATAATATAATAAATTGTTATTTAATTATAATATTTAATTTTATAATTCTAGAATAATTAACCCTTTCCTTTCCTACCCCCACCCCCCTGTATGTTTATGTTTTGTGACTTTTTCCTTTTTCAAGATTCCTATAAATGTTATAGCAAATTATTCAGGGGTAGAGATGGATGAGAGGAGCCCACCATTTTGAACATTACTCTCTCTGAGGAAGAAATGTTTGGATGAACAATAATAATAACTAACATTTATAGAGTATGTCCTGTGTACCCAAAACTGTGCTAAGCAATTTACAATTGTGAGGTTGATGTGACTTACTCTCTTCCTCAGTCAGGAAGAAGCTATTATCAGATAATTCCCAGACTATCTAAGAGAACTCTTTAGCGACCCCCATTGTCCATCCCCCAACCTGGGCATCTTCAAATAATCTTTTGAGATGTAGATTAGCATATCTGTAGCCAGGTACATTCCACCTGGCTCCTGACCCCTCCCCCTCTGAGTTGCCTTTACTTCTCTGGTTGTCATGAGAAACCCCTAAGAGTAAATTTTCCCTATAAAAGATTTTCTTATGATGAAAATTGTTGCTAAGAGGGGCAGCTTGTTGGGGTAGGGGATATCGCACAAGCTCTGAAATCAGGAGGACCTGAGTTCAAATCTGTCCTCAGATACTTCCTAGCTGTGTGACCCTGGGTAAGTCACTTAACCCCCATTGCCTTAGCCAAAAAAAAAAAAAAAAAAAAATTGTTACTAAGTTCTCTTCAGGACTAATCCCACTATGAGTTATTCTCTTTTTCTCCCTCATAGTGCCTTCCTTCTAATGGCACCATTCTCCTTACTCTAGCTAACTCTGGGCAGTTTAACTTGCCAGACAATAGCTTTCTCCCACCTCAGGGAGTATTTACTTTTTCCTGGTTAATTCTAAGTTTCCTTGAGGAACTTATTTTTTCCTTAGTCTATAAGCTCTCCCAACTCTATTTCATATTTACCATTCTTAGTGTCTATTTCATCCCTCCATTGTGTCTGTATCCTCTTTTCCTAAATAAATCTACCTTTTGTCAAACAGAATGGCCTTTGTGAATTTGTTACATGTTTATTTTGAACTAAGAATTGCTATCACACCACATCCGTCTTGTTTGATAACAAAATAATATGGTAACAATAATGTCACATAATTTTTTCCTTTGACAATTTGAATAGGAAACTCCCAATTAAGAAACTCCCTTTCCCCTCTACCAATGCAGACAAGCCTCTCTATCCCCTGTGCCACTCTAGCTCTCTTCAGTAAATGAGTTTTATTGATATTCTTTTCATTCAGCAGAAATCTTTTATTTTTTTTTCTGATTTCTTTTTCTGGTTATACATGTACATTAATTTTTAAATGTACATTTCTTTATGAATGATATTGGGAAAGAAAAATCAGAATAAAAAGGAAAAACCATGAGATAATTAAAAAAAAAAAACAGAAGAAAAAAGGGGGAAAAGAGTGAACATAGTATGTATTGACTTACATGCAATCTCCATAGTTCTTCCTGTAGACGTAGATGGCATTTTCTATTCAGAGTTCATTAGAATGTTTTGGATCTTCAAAGCACTGAGAAGAAATAAGTCTTTCATAGTTAATCATCGCACAGTCTTGCTGTTCCTGCATATACTGTATTTCTGGTTCTGCTCGTTTCGTTCAGCATCCGTTCAGGTAAATCTTTCCAGGCCTTTCTAAAATCAATTTGTTCATCATTTTTTATACAACAATAATATTCCATTACATTCATATGCCATAATTTATTCAGCCATTTTCCAATTGATGGACATTTACTCATTTTACAATTCTTTGCCAACATGAAAAGGCTGCTACAAATATTTTTGCACATGTGAGTTCTTTTTCGTCCTTTGTGATTCCTTGGGGTACAGAACCAGTAACAGTACAAAGGATGTGCACAGGTTTTTAGCCCTTTGGGCAGAGTTCCAAATTGTTCTCCAGATGGATCATCTCACAACTCCACCAATAATGTATTAGTGTCCCGGTTTTCCCCCAATCCCTCTCACATTTATCGTTCTCTTTTCCTGTCATCTTAGCCAATCTGATAGGTATGAAATGGTACCTCAGAGTTGTTCTAATTTACATTTCTCTAATCACTAGTGACTTATACCGTTTATATATGACATAAATGGTTTTAATTTCATCGTCTGAAAATTGTCTCTTCATAGCTTTTGACATTCAGTCGAAATCTTGAGAAACCCGGAGAAGAGACAGAATGTTCCATAGGTCTGGGTCCTCATTAGGTTCTCTTGTTACGTAGAAGTCTGTGGTCCCAGATGGGTTTGGGGAGGGGGGGAAACTGAATACTTACTCCTAGAGGTTTTAGGAAAGAAAAGAACTTTCTATAAAAGTTCTTTGATAAGAAAACTGCTCTGGATTAAACAAATGTTCTCGCTGAGTCGATTAGATGGACCACTAACTCTTCATTGGGTACAACGTCTCTCACACAGACCCACTCGACCCTGGTTCTCCGCTGTTCCTCTGCCCAGCTGGAGTTTTCCTTGGACTTTTCCAGTTCAGACTCAATTGATACCTTTCCCTTGTAGTAAATACAAAAATCTTGAAGATAACTATGTTGGCAAGAGCCTCTCTTCTGCCTCCTGCCTTTTGTAGGGTTCTATTCCTCCCTCTCTGAGCAGCACTGGATGATGATGTGAAGAAATCTCTTTTGTCTTACTCTATTCTTTTAAACAGAAAATTACACTAGAGAACAGAGAACTCTTTCTCAGCAGCAGATGGTAACAGGGAACAATCCAACCAATCAGCCTGCCAACAAGTGACACAGCAGAGTCCCCGGTTGTTGTTTTTCTGACACTGTTCTGAAACTGGTTCTTCTCCCTCTCTTCCATTCCCCTGCCTTTCTTGGGTTAGTAGCCAGGTTGTCTTTAGAAGGACCCAACCTCCACATAGGATCAGTAATCAAACGCTTAACTTCCATGTGGGATCAGGCGTATTATTTCCATCCCACTTGTGATCCTTGCAAGACTTAATCCTCTCTGTGATATTCTTTGTCTTCCCTTTCCTGCCTAGCCTCCCCCGTCCCCTTGAATTTGGCGCCTTTTAACGCCCCAATGAACCCAAAAATTCAAATAGAAGGTCCAAACAAACTCTTCTTTCCCAATACCCTTTATTATTTAGGGGGAAACCTTGCTATCCCCAGGAGGTGAAATTTGCCCCTTTCCCAAAGGGATTTGATTTAAAGGGGGATAAAAGGGTATGAGGGCGGGGGTTATTATTTGTTTTGGGGGGGGTGATTTTTGGTTTTTGCATTTGGAAAGGAAGGGGGGGGGGAAAGGGAGGAAAAGGGGGAGGGAAGGAAGGAAGGGAAGGAAGGAAAAAAAGGGGAAGGGAAGGAGGGGGGGGGGAGGGAAAGGGGGAAAAGAAAAAAGGGGGAAAGGGGAGGGAGAGGGAAAATTTTTATTTTTTTCTTTAGTTTGAGGGTTCAGAAGGGTTTTCGAAGTTATTTAAATTTTGGGGGAGGGAAAGGGGACCCGGGGGGTTTTTTGGGGTGTTTTTGGGGAATTTTCTTTGGGCCCTTTTTTACGGGTTCGAATTTTAAATTTTGCAGAAATATTTTTAACTTTTTTTTCCTTTTTGGGCGTTTTAAACATGGCGGAGTTTTTTTGCTTCTTTAAATTTTTCCCGGGGTTTTATTAATTCCCCGGGGCCGGTGGGGCGGTGGGGGGGTCCCGGAGGTGGGAGGTTCTGTTTTCGGAGGAAAACCCGGGGAAAGCGGTGGGGGAATGTTTTCCGGGGGAGAGTTGTTGGGGGAAGGAAGGCTTGCGGGAGAGGGGGATGCCCCGCGGGAGGAGGGGGAGAAGTGGGTGCGGGGAGGGGGGGAGGTTGGGGGAGCCGGGGAAGGGGAAAGTGGGGAGCCGGGGAGGGGGGAAAGTTGGGATGCCCCTGGGAGGGGAGAAGTTGAGGATGCCTGGGAGGAGGGGGAAGTTGGGGATGGCCCGGGAGGAGGGGGAAGTTGGGGAGAGGGAGGGGGGGAAAGGGGGTTTTGGGGGGGAAGGGGGAGCTGGGGGGTAAGGGGAGAGGGGAGAAGCTGGGGATGCCCCGGGGGGGAGGGGAGGGGGGGAAGGGGAAGGGGGGAGGGGGGGGGGAAAGGGGAGGGGGGAAAGGGGGGAGGGGAAAAGGGTGGGGAGGGGGAAAGGGGGGGAGAGGGGAAAGGAGTTTTGGGGAAAGGGGGAAAGGGGGGAGGGGGAAGGGGGGTGGGAGGGGGGGGGAGGGAAGGGGGGGATGGGGGGGGGAAGTTTTGGGGGGTGGATGGGGGGAGGGGGAAAGGGGGGGTTGGGGAAAGGGGGGGGGAGTAAGTCGGGAGGGAAAAGGGGGGGGGGTGGGGGGAATTGGGTGTTTGGGGAAGGGGGGGGGTTTGGGGAAGTGGGGATGGGAAGAAAGGGGGGTGAAAAAGGGGATGTGGAGGGGAGGGGAGAGGGAAAGGGGGGAGGATGTGGGGTGCCGGGGGGGTGGGTGGGGGAGGGGGGAAATTGGGGAAAGGAGGGGGGGGAGGGGGGAAGGGGAGGGGGGAAATTGGAGGGGGAGGAGGGGAAAGTTGGGGACCCAAGGGAAAATCCCTGGGGAAAGAACTAGCCCCCGGGGAGGGAGGGGGAAGGGGAGATGCCCCGGGAGGAAAACTGGGAGCCCCGGGAGGGGGGGGGGGCAGCCCCCCTTTCCCCAGAGGCCACGGGGTGGCTCCCAAACCCCCGCCCCCGGCCAGGGGGACATCCCCAGAACCGTTCCCCAAGCGCCCCCGCCCCCCCACCAAACCCAAGCCAACACCCCCGAGGGACACAACCCCAAAACCTCCACCTTAGGGGCCAAAATTTCGCGACGATCCTGCACGGAGACCAAGCCCCAAACAAAACCCCGACCGCGTCCATTTCTCCCCTGACCAAACCCCATTAACCCCGCCCCTAGGACTACCGTCACATCCGGATTTTAGGGGAACTCCCAACCCCCGTTTAGGGATCAAAAGTAACAAGGAGCGTCTCACCAAGACCACCCCCGTGATGCCCCCGCCCCAGAAACCAACGCTTTCCTCCCCGGATCGGCACCCGCCCGGCGCCTTCCTGGAACCACAGCCCCGCCGCCCCCCGGACACGACCCCGCAACCTCCTCGTCACAGACAAACGGTCCGGCAGCCACATCGGATCCGGAGGCGGAGGCGGCGGCTGCGGAGGCTGAGAAAGGTGGGGTCGGGAGCTGGGAGGATGGGGAGGGGGACGGGTCCCGGTGACCTCCGGGAGGCGGCGGCTGAGCTCTCACCTCTCTCCTCTCCATAGTCGTAGGAACAGCCGGACACTATGGCGACTGGAAACGACTTGTTTAATCCCGGGACGGAGGAGGAGGAGGGACCAGGGCTCAGTGCCAGGCAAGCAGGAATCCAGGACCCCCACCCCCCCGGATCCAGGAGTCCCGACCCCATCCCCGGGACCCCGGGACCGGACCCCATCCCCCCGGGCCGGACGGGACCCCATCCCCGGGGACCCGGACCGGGACCCCATCCCCTGAGACCCAGGAGTCCCCCCATCCCCTGGACCCAGGAGCCGGACCCCATCCTGGATCCGAGTCCGGACCCCATCCCCCCTGGGACCCGGGAGTCCCGACCCCCATCCCCCCGGGACCCGGGAGTGCGGACCCCCATCCCCCGGGACCCATGATTCCGGACCCCATCCCCGGACCGGGAGGGGACCCCCATCCCCCCTGAGACCGGAGTCCGGACCCCATCCCCCAACCCAGGGAGCCGGACCCCATCCTGGATCCAAGAGTCCCGACCCCCGTCCCCCTGGGACCCCGGAGTCCCGACCCCCATCCCCCCGGGACCGGAGGGGACCCCCATCCGGGACCCAAATCCCGGACCCCCATCCCCGACCCAGGGGGGACCCCATCCCCTGAGACCAGGAGTCCGGACCCCACCCCGGCCCAGGAGTCCGACCCCATCCCTGGATCCAAGAGTCCACCCCTGTCCCCCTGGGACCCCGGAGCCCTGACCCCATCCCCCGGACCGGGGACCCCTCCCCGGGACCCAGGAGTCCCGACCCCCATCCCCCGGGACCCGGGATTCCGGACCCCCATCTCCTGGATCCAAGAGTCCCAACCCCCATCCCCCGGGACCCAGGAGGGGACCCCATCCCCCGGGACCCAGGAGTGCGGACCCCCATCCCCCGGGAAATAGGAATGCAGATTCCCTGTCCAGCCCGTCATCCCCAGTCTTGCATGCACCCTGACCCTTTTACCCGGGAGTCCGTTCTCCCCTGCCATCCCCGGGATCCAGGACTTCAGGTTCCCGCTGCCTTCCCCACCCTGCAAGAATTCGACCCCCGCCCCCTTCCTTGTAACCAGGAGCCCTGGACCCCCATGCCCACGTTCTTCCTCGGGAGCCTGCCAGAGTCCTGCGCCCCCCCAACCTAGGAACCTGGCGCCCCATTATCACCTCCCAGGCATCTCGCTATGCCAGTGTCCTGATTTCCCAAACTCTTCTCTGGTCTCGGGCGCCCGGACCCCGCGCCCCCAGCTGCCCCTTTCTCAGATGTGCCACCCCAGCCCCTCCCCCCGGGAAGCCTGTGCCTCGGCCCCTCGCCCTCAGTGCCCTCGGGCGCCCCGGCCCCCTCTGCAGCGGGCAGGAAGCCAGCCCTCCCTCCCGCCTCTCTCGTGTGCCCAGGACGCTGCTGCCCAAGCTGCTGCCGACGGGCTCGGCGGGCCGGGAGTGGCTGGAGCAGCGCCGGGCCACCATCCGGCCCTGGGGCTCCTTCCTGGACCAGCGGCGCTTCTCTCGGCCTCGGAACCTGGGCGAGCTGTGCCAGCGCCTGGTGCGCAACGTGGAGCACTACCAGAGCAATTACGTCTTTGTCTTCCTGGGCCTCATCCTGTACTGCGTGTGAGCCCCGCCCCTCCCCCGGCCCCCTCCCCCAAGATCGAGATCCGCGGGACCCCCCCAAACCCCCCCTCAGGGGGCAGACTTAGCCAAGAGCCCCGGCCCGGGGTGCAAACTTGGCCGAAGGCCCCGCCCCCAAGGGCGCAACTACTGGTGAGACCCTGGCCCCCCCAGGCAGCAGATCTGGTTGGGAGCCCCTCCCCCAGGGCACAAACACTGCCCCACCCCCCCAGGGCACATGCTCCCTCAGCCCCACCCCCCACCCCAGCCCCCCCTCGGAGCCCGGCGGCCCCTGAGCCTGTGCCCCCTGCCCCCCCACAGGATCACGTCCCCCATGCTCCTGGTGGCCCTGGCAGTTTTCTTCGGAGCCTGTTACATCCTCTACCTGCGCACCCTGCAGTCCAAGCTGGTGCTCTTCGGTGAGGCCGCCCCGCCCCCCGGGCCCTCCCGGGGCCTGGCCCTGCTCCCAGGGGCCCCCACTGACCAGCAGGGGGCTCCCCCCGGGGAATGGGCCCCTCCCCCCCAAACGGAGGCCTCGGCTTGATGAGAGAAGAGCCCCCTCAGCAGGGGGTCAGTAGCCCCGGGCAGCGAGGGGGCCGAAACCCCGCCCTGCCTTTGGCACTGATTAACCCCACGGGCCGGCTCTTGGGCGCCCCCTTGGGGCTTGCTCTGGCAGGAGCGCCCTGGGGTATCCGAGCATAGATGCGGCAAAGGGCCCCGGGAGCCCCTCCCCTCATTTGTCAGCTCTGATCTCAGAGAGAGACCGGGGTGGCCTCCCTGGGCTTCCTGGAGGGGGGCCGTGTGCACTGGACCTTGAAGAACAGAGAGCTCCCTGGGCTGCCCGGGGGCCTTCCGGGAAGGGGAGGCTGGTTCTAAGGGACCTTGAGACGCCTAGAAGGAAAGCGATCTCTCCGGGGCAGGGGGGCGCCGGGGAGTCCCTGGAAGTGGGCCTTGGAGGGGACGTCCCCTGGGGCCCGGGCAGAGTGCCTGTCTCTGGGACGGCCTTCCCGGGGCAGGCGGGCGGCTTCTGCGCGGGAGGCTGGCATCCTGTCGGGAGCATCCCTTTTGTGCTTGGATTGGGTTCCGTGGCCAGCGGGGTCCCCCCTCTGCCGGGGTGGCCCGGCCCTGTGTCACCAGTCCCTGTCTCCCCCAGGCCGGGAGGTGAGCCCCGCCCATCAGTATGCCTTGGCAGGGGCCATCTCTTTCCCCTTCTTCTGGCTGGCTGGAGCTGGCTCGGCCGTCTTCTGGGTCTTGGGTGAGTTCTGGGGCCCGGGCAGAGGGAGCGTGTGGAGCACGGGATTCTGGCCCCTAACCTTCCTGTCCTTTCCTCTCATCTCTAACCCCTGACCTTTGCATCCTTCTCTCTGGTCCCCACCTTCCTATCCTTCCCTCTGACCTCTAACCTTCCTTTCCTCTGACCCTGACCTTCCTGTCCTTCCCTCTGGCCTCAGGAGCCACCTTGGTGGTCATCGGATCCCACGCGGCCTTCCACCAGCTGGAGGCAGCCCCCGAGGGGGAGGAGCTGCAGATGGAGCCCGTGTGACGGCCCCTCACGCAGGGCAAGGAGCACCAGCCTGCCGGCCTGGTCTGGGGGCTCCCCCCAGGGTGGCTGATGGAGACTTGGGGAGCCTGGCAGAGGGGAAGCATAATTTGAGAATAAAGTCCAGCCCTCGACATAGGAGTGTGGCCCCCGGCCAGCACCCCTCGTTGTGTGCCCATCACTAGCATGGTCTTTCTGCTTGAAGCGGCTGGGACGGAGCGGAGCTGGGCCCGGGGCCTTCCTCGGGGTGGGGAAGCCCATTGCCCAAGAGGAGCTGGGTCAGAGGGACAGAGCCCGGCCAGCCCTCGGTGCATAGGAAAAAGGTCCAGAGGGGGCAGGGACTTGTTCAGGGTCTCGCGGATCCCAGGGCAGACCTGGATGGCACAGAATCCCTGCCCTGGGCTTGTGGGTCTTCAGACCACAGATTTAGGGAACCAGAACATGGGGGCGAGGGGCTTAATCTAAGGGGAAAGCTAGAAAAGAGCCCTGGAGGCTTTGGGGGGGGCTGCCTTTATTTTATGTACTGGGGTTATCCTGCTGCCGTGCCATCTGGCAGAGACCACAGACTGGACAACAGCACATGACCAGCCAGTCCTCCGCTATAGATCCCTGGGGGAGAGAAAAGATGAGGGTGGGGAAAGGATGGAAATCAAGAAGGGAAGAATGGGGGGCCCGACAGGATGCAAAGGCCTATGGGAGACGGAGGCGGGGACAGGACCTGGGGTTGGATGCAGGGGAGACATAGAAAGCAGAGAGGGAGGGATAGGTGGTCAGGGCTGTCCAGGATGAGGGGGGCTCCTGAGAACACAAATGGCAAGAGGTGCAGGCAGCCATGGAGCTGGGGGGCCCGTGAGCGATGAGAGACGTGGACCAATGGGTTCATAGAACACAGAGCGGTAGAGGGGAGGTCTCCAGGGACAAGAGATGCTCCTTCTAGGGAGGACCATGGAAGTCCAATGGAGGTTGGACGTTTGCACATCGGGTCCTTGGGACTTGTGGCTTATGAGGGATGGGGATGAGAAGCAAAGAACTCCTGGGGACTGAGGGGGGCAAAGCCTGGAGGACGGGGAGGCCGCAGGGCAGGGATGGCACCAGCTGACCTGAATGCCCTGGCTGGTCCGGAGGGACGTCCTCATGGCCACCAGGGCCCCGGGCAGGTAGGGGAGACAGCAGCACTCGCCCTGGGTGTGGGCCACGTAGCAGGCCAGCAGGCAGGGGAACAGGGCCCCATTAACACCTGGGGGGCAGCCCCGGTCAGCCCCTCTCGCCGCCTGCCCCCTCCCTGATCCCTGGCCCCGGTGCCCTCCACTCACACAGGTTTGTGTCGTCCAAGTCGAACAGGGCTCGGTTCCACTTATTCGGGGGCTGGAGATGGACACCGGACAGGGACCGGAGGTCGCCCTCCGAGCCCAGGGAAGCCACGGACAGGGGCTGCCTGCCCACGATTATCTCCTGGGAGGGGCATGTCCTGCGGGGGCACAGCTCCAGCTGGCAGAGCTTTGGGCTGGGGTCCGAGTGCAGGGTCCTGCTGGAGCCCAAGTCCGGGAAGAAGGACCTCAAGGACTCGTCTTGGAAAATCTGACTACTGGGGAAGGCCTCTATGCAAGGGAAGCTTTCCAAGGGCTTTAAATTGCTGCGGTCAGCCGTGGCCTGGCCAGGGAGATAGAGAAGGAGGGCTGAGACCCCCTGCTCCCACCCCCTTCCCCGGCTCCCCCCTCCCCCCACCTTGGGCAGCAGCCCCTCTCCGGTGCCCCCCATGCGCCCAGAGCCCAGTGGTCTCATCCGGGAAGAGGGTGGGGGCCGCTGACTCTGGTGGCCCCCCTGGAATCCTGGGAGAAGGGAGCGATTAGACCCCCTCCCTAGCTCAGCTGCCATGGCAGGCTCAGGAAAACTACAGAGCTTCCTATCGGTTAAGGTTCCTCAAGCACTTCCGACCCATACCCCTCTGGGGCAGGAAATGCAAATTATTTCCATTTTATAGAGGGAGAAACAGGTCTGGAGACATTGTGACTTGCTCAGGGTCCCAGTAGGCATGTGTGTGGGAAACCCCAGGTCTCCCCCAAATCTAGGTCTCCCCCAATTTATTTTTGCCTTCTCCCCATCCCCTCCCTCCTTGCTGCAGCCCCCCTGGTCTGTGTCCCAAGGCCCCCCTTTGCTGCAGACCCTCCTCCTGTGTCCCAAGCTCCCCATCCCCCCTCCTTGCTCCTGCCCCCCGGTCTATGTCCCAAGCTCCCCATCCCCCTCTCCTTGCTCCTGCCCTGCAACCCCCTCCCCCTCCTTCTGGGGCTGGTGACCAGCCTTCCCCACCTCTCCTTTCCACTCATGACCTCTGGGGGGCCAGAGCTGGAAGGAAGCCCAGTCCCCCCCCCCATTTTGGAGAAGAAGGAACAAGCCCACGGAGAGGGAAGTCGGGCTCCTTAGCCCACACTGGGAGGAAGTAGAAGAGGGGCAGCCCTCGTCCCCGCCGTCTGGGGCCCCGGGCCCTGGCTCTGGCATCGGAGGGCCTGGGTTCAAATCCTGCCCAGGATCTGGGACAAATCGCCTCGCCCTGTTCCGGTCTCAGTTTTCAAGCCAGTAAATTGGGGGGGGTCGGATCGGCTCCAGAACAAGCTTTTCCCTGCCCCTCCTGGATCCCCTCGCGGAGGGCCCCACCTGGAGGTTACCGAGGGGGACCGGCTGGAGGAGCCAGGCCGGCCAAGGCTGCGGGCCGGGGGAGGGGGCCTGCGGGGCAGCCGTGGTCGGTCCGCTCTGGGGAGCGGGTCAGGTGGGCCCTGTGGGGGCCTGCCTGGGTGCGAGCCCACCGGTTCCCTCGCCCCTCCCCCACCTCCCCCTTGCCGCGCACGCGCGCTCTCACCACTAGAGGGCGCTTGAATTTGGTTCTCTGCCCGGGCAGGGTGGCGCAAGGGGGTTTTGGGGGGGCAGGATCCGCGCGGGGACCGGCGAGCGCCCCGGCCTCCTCGGGTCCCGGCTCCGGGTGTGGAATCACGCGCTTGCAGAACCTTAGAATGTTAGGGCATCAATGGTCCCTGGAGACCGGCGGGCCAGGGCTGTGTCCCAAGCTCGCGTTAAAGGGAGAAACTGAGGCCCGGGGAGAGGGACGCGGGGAGACCTCGGGCCCTGCGCGGGAGACCTCGGGCCCTGCGCGGGAGACGCGCGTTTGTGTCACCTGGAGCCCTGAGGGGCAGAGCGCGGGGCCCGCCCGACTCCTGAGGGGGTGGGCGGGAACTGGGGCTTAGGGCGCCCGAGATCTTGGGGGGGCGAGGTGCAGGGGGGCTCCATGAAGGAAGGGCAGGGGGGAGGGGGCCCTGAGCAGGTCGGGGAGGCAAGATGGCAGAGCGAGGGGGGAGAGGGGGAGGGGTCGGAGCAGAGGAGGCATCAGGGCCCTGGGCCACGCGACCCTCAGCCCCCGGAACTTGCGGGGTTCTGTGAGAGGCGGGGGCGGGGGCTCAGTGCTCGGTCCCCGAGGGCCGCGAGCAGCCGCGAGAGGGGTCTGGAAGCGCGGCGGTCTGGTCAGGCGGGGCTGGGGGGGTGAGCCGAGTGGAAGTGACAGGAGAGGAAGAAAAATGGGCGAAGAAATGAGAAAACCCCGGGGCGGCAGGTCCAGAAGGGGGCAGTGGCGGCCCGACTCCCCCGGCCGCCGCTCCCTAGGACCCCAACCTCAGCTTCCCCCCCCCCTTCCTCCCAGGCCCTTTTCCCACCCCTCCCCAACCCCGCTTTTCTCCCTCCCCCGAGTTCTCTTCCTCCCCACATTCTGCCCCCCAACTTCTATCCCCTTCGTGTCCCCTTCCTCCTTCCTTCCTCCGCCCTTCCACGTTCTCTAAGTTTACGTCCCTGGTTTTAACCTTCCCTCCCCGAAGTTCCTCCCCCTCTGCCCCTTTCTGGGGTCCTCAATGCGCCCCAGAGTCATTTCCCCCCAGTCTCTCCTTTCCCCGCGTCCCCCAAGTTCTAGCCTCACAGCTGGTCTCCCCCTCTCACGTTCTCGAACATGTCGCCCCTGCCCCCCCCATACACATTCTGTCTCGACCTTGGCCCCCCCCAACTTCCCCTCCACATCCACAGTCACACCTCCACCTCCCACACCCACACACCTCCACCCTCCTTCTCTGCCCCTCCCAAGATTCTGTGCCCCCCACCCCGGTTCCTTTTCCATCCTCCCCCCGTTTCTGCAGCCGAAAGGCCCGGGGGATTAAGGCAAATGGGGTCGCCCAAATGAGGGGGAGGGAGGGAGGGGGAAGGCAGGGCAGCCCCAAGGGTGGAAAAGCAGGACAAATGAGCACCCGCGCAAAGGCCCCTTTTCCATCTTCCCATTAGCGCCTAATGGCCCCCCCCAAGTGAAGATTTATGGCCCCGGCCGCCCCCCCCCCCCACCCGGCCTTAGCCCAGGCCCTGCCCCCGCCCCCATGAAGTCATCCCCGCCGGGAGGGACAACCTCGGGCCAAGGCAAAAGCGAACAGGGAACCCGTTCAGGGGCCCCAGACCCAAAAAGGGGCAGGCTGGCGCCCTCGGAGGAAAAACCTCCCGAAGATCCAGCCCCAGAGGCCTGCAGGCCCCGGAGAGTTTTTGGGATCAGAGAAGGAGCTGGAAGGGCCAGGCTGCTCCCCGGCTCCTGCCCTCGGGGTGGGGGCGGGCACCAACGGGCTCCGCTAGGGGGGAAGCCAACGGCCCCTCCGCTGTTCCGCAGATGGAGCAAGCGAGGCTCGGGGAAGGGAACCCTGGCCAAGCTCTCCCAGGGGCTCAGCAGCGCAAACGGGCCTCGGGCCGAGGCCTCCCGCTTCTCCCCTGCCCGTGCTCGGCCCGGCGCGGCAGGCGGGGTGTCAGGGGCGTCGGAGAGAGAGTAACCGGGTCCTGGAGCCCGCAGGGAGAAGCTGGGCCCTCCCTGAGGAGAATCCGGGTCTTGGAGGAGGGGCTGAGGAGGGATCCTGGAGGAGGGATCCTGGAGGAGGGACTGAGGAGAGATCCTGGAGGAGGGATCCTGGAGGAGGGATCCTGGAGGAGGGATCCTGGAGGAGGGATCCTGGAGGAGGGGCTGAGGAGGGAGTGAGGAAGGATCCTGAGGCTGGACAGCCACAAAATACCCCGGGAAATCGGGAGGGAAGCGAGGGAGGGAAGCTCCTGTCCCTGAGGGGGAGCCCATTTCCAGGGATCGGTGGGACTCAGGGTCATAAAGGACGGCCCCATTTTACAGAGGAGGAAACTTGCCCAGGCTCACACAGTAAATGGCAAAGCAGGATTCAAACCCCAGGCCTCGGGCTGCAAACGCGGGACTCGCCGTTTCCCCCCGGGCGCTTTGGCAGGGACCCCCTCGGACGTTAGGGCGAGAGCCGGGGGACCTGGAAGGGAGGGGGAGGGACTGCGTGGTGGGTGCGGGGCGGGGGGGGGGGGGGGGGGGGGGGGGGGGGGCGGGGGGGGGGGGGTAGAGTGAGGAGGCCTTCCTGATTGATTCCTGTTTACCGCCTGTCCCCGCGGGCGGAAGAGCGCATCGGCGCCATCCATCAAGGCCCCGCCGCCTCCCTAATAAAAACATTTTATTCCTAAATGATCTCGAACTAATTAACTCAAAGTGTTAATTAAAGTTTGCGCAGACGGCATTGTCATCCGAGGGGCTGGGGATCCATCTTCCCCCAGAGACGGAGATGGAGATGGAGAGGAAGGCCGGGAATCAGGCAGACAGAGACACAGAGACTGGGAGAGATGAGCCCCCCGGGGCAGAGAGAGGCTGGGAGAGGGACCCGGCAGGGAGAGACAGTGATGGACACTGTGTGTAAGGGGGGGCTCTCACCACCTCCTTCTACCCTAATTCTCTAAGCAGGGGAGAGCATCTGTAATCTCTCTCTCTTTTCTCTCCTCTCTTTCTCTTGCTTTCTCCTCCCCCTCTGTCTCTCTCTGTGTCTCTGTCTCTTTCTCTCTCCCCCCTCCCCTCTGTCTCTGTCTCTCTCTCCTGTCCTGGTTCTCCAAACATGTGAGAGCATCCTTCTACTCTCTCTCTCTCTCTCTCTCTCTCTCTCTCTCTCTCTCTTCTTTTTTTTCTTTTCTCTCTTCTCTCTTTTCTTTCTCTTCTTTCTCTTTCTCTCTTCTCTCTTTCTCTTCCTCTCTCTCTCTCTCTCTCTCCCTCTTCTTTTCTCTTCTTTCTTTTTTCTCTATCTTTCTTTTTCTCTGTCTCTTCTTCCTTCTTCTCTCTCTCTCTCTCTCTCTCTCTCTCTCTCTCTCTCCCTCTTCTTTTCTCACTTTCTGTTTCTCTCTGTTCCCCCTGTCCGTCCCTCCCTTTTCTTCCTCCCCCTTCCCCCTCTCCCTTTCCAAATTTAAAATCCCAAAACCCTTAAAAACCTTCCCCATCACCCTTAAATTCAATTACAACCCAGAAAAATCCCACTTTTCTTTAAACTTCATTTAACTTTCCCAAAAATTTCCCGCCACCAAATTTAAAAAGCTTAACAAATCCCCCCAATACCAGGCCCAGAAATTTTCTTACCAACTTTAAATCCCCGTTTGGTCCCCCTTCAGGAAAATTCCCAAATGTCCTGAAACAAAATGGTAAAGCCCGGGCAAAAACCCCAAAAAACGGGAAAAAGCAAAAAGGGCCCAAAAAACCAACCCCCCAAAACCCATTTTCCGTAAAAATTCCAAATGTTTCCCTTTGGGGGTTTGGGCCGCCCGCCCCAGAAAGAAAAAAACAACAACAAACAAACCAAATTCTCTGGCCCGCCTCCAAAAAGGGTTCTTTAGGGTTTTCCATTTGGGGGTTCACCCCAAAGGGAAAATTTTAAAGCAAAAAACCCAACAAAATATTTTCCGCCTCTACCTTTCCCACTCCCGCCCCCAAGGTTGAAAAAGGGGAAAAAACAAAAATTTCGCCCTGCAATTTCCCCACGAAAAATTTTTTCGGGGCAACTTTCCGGGTCCGTTTAACCCGGGCCCCCGCCCAAAAGTCGCCATGTAGGGTTGGGAAGTGGGGCCCATGGCCTCAAACCTTTAATCCCCCCCAAAAAGGGAAAACCTCCAAATTTCGCCCCCAATGGGATCCCGCCCCATTTTAAAATTCAAAACAAAACAAGGGGGTTTGCTTTCCGTAACCCCGGGTGGGGCAAAACACCCCCTGGGCTGTTGGGGGGAACCGTCAAAAACGGCCCCACCTTTTAAACTTTGGGGGGCCAGGGGGTTTAGCATGGGAAGGGGGAGGGCAACCGGGGAAAAAACGGAGGGCAGGCCTGTCCCCTTTTACGGGCCCCTCAAATCCACCGACAGCCCCCAAAATCCCTTCCCCCTCCTTCCCCCCAGCCCCGCCCCCCACCCACCCGCTTTTCCTCCCCCACCTTTACCCCCCCCCACCTCCTCCTGCCCCCCCCCCCCCTTCCCCGCCCCCAAACCCAACACACACCACACACACCCAACCAAAATTTTAAACGGAAAAAAAAAAATTTTCCCCCACAAGAAACGGCCAAAAACAAACACGGTCAACAAATTGGATCCAAACCCTTAAAACCTCTCCTCCTCCTTACCCCCTCCTTGGGGACTCTCCCAGGACTCCATCCCCTTGTGTCTCTGCCCTGATTTCTCCCTTGCTCGAGCACTCCTGTCACCTGGCCTGATCTCCAGGGATCCCCCAGGGATTACAGGACCCAGAGCTAGAAGTTCCCTTCAATGCCGGCCAACCCACTCCCTTCAATTTGCAGATGAGGAAACTGAGGCTCCCAATGACTTGCCTCGGGTCACCCGGGAGGGAAACATCACAGTGAGACTTGAACCCTCCCTCTCTGATTCCAAACTTGGGGCTCCTTGTGCTGCACCCCATCGCCTCAGAGCTAGATCCGGCTGCCGCGGGGAGGGAGGGAGCCAGGTCTGGCTCCCCAGAGGAAGATTAAAAGGGGTCTCTGCTCTTGGATCACAGGCTCAAGACAAGAAACTTTGGCCTTCAAACTGTTCCCAGAAGGAAGGGAACCTTGCCCAAGGTCACAAAGCATTGGGAGGGCCGCAGGTCGGGGTGAAGAAGGGACTGGGAGAGTCTCCGTGTGGCTCAGGATCATCCCGAGCAAAGCCTCCGGGCCGAAGGTCCGGGACCGGATGATTTCCCTTCTTTGTTCCCGCTGAGAGACAGAAAGGCGGAAGCTCTGGCCCAAATGACCGCAGGGATTAGGTTAGACTGGGGAAGGAACTGTCCCAGCTGGAGCAGGAAAGCTGCAGATTCCGGAGGAGAAGGCCCCGGACCTGCTTAGGGCTGTTGCAGGGCCGAGGAGGGAGCAGGAAAGCAGGGGGAGAGGGTAAGAAGGGGGATGGGGAAATCCCGGTGGGGAGGAAGGGAATGAGCAAAAGGGGGGGAGGTGGGGGGGTGAGGGGATGGGGAGGGGGGCTTGATTTGGCCGAGGGATTGGGGACTGGGGCCCAGGTGGAGGGGTGAGGGACCCCGGAAGGGAGGAAACAATAAGGGTGGGCTCTAAAGTTGGCCCCAGGGAAAAGGGGGCCCCGTTTTAAGGGGACAGAAGGGGAAAACTGGGGGAGAAAGGAGGGGGAGGGGGATGCTGAGGGTGGGGCAGACTAAGGGGTGCGAGGTCAGTCTGGGCCGGGGGCTCGCGGGAGGAGGGCCGCGCGGGGCTGGCCGAGAGGGGAGAGGACCCCCTTTCCGGGGGAGAGGGAGTGCTGGGGGCCGCTCCGCCCCCCCGGGCCGGCAGGAGAAGATGAATCTTTCATGAGTGATTTGCGGCCGCCCCTTCTCGTCCTCTGTTGTTTAATGTTTCAATTTGGGCGAAAGCAAAACATTCAATCAGGCGGATTAACTGCGTAATGCGGCTCATCACTCACCCTGTCGCCTCCGCAACCACCGGCGGGGCCGGGCGGGGCTCGGGCTGGGGCTGGGCAGGAGCCGGGGGAGGGGCAGGGCCGGACCCCCAGAAGCCCCGGCGGCCGAGGGCCGAGACTCGGGCCCCGCTCGGCCTCCGGACAGCTCCGGCCTCTTCTGCCCGAGGCCCTGCGCGCCTCCCGCCTCTCCCGTCTGTCTCTGCCCCCCCCCCCGCCCCCCCGTCAGTGTCTCCCTTCTCCATCACTCACCGACCCCCACCCCCTCCGGAGCTGCCCCCCCCACAACCCCCCCTCCCTCCTCCCCCGCCGGGCGCCCCCGTGGGTCCTCCCTGCCTTCCCCTCCCCCGTCCCCCCCCCCGACCCTTTCCGGCCCCTTGGGGTTTTCCCCCCAGCCCCTTTCCCGCCAGTTTTGGGGCCTGGGGCTCCTCCCCTCGGGGCCCGGTGCCCCCCCCCCCTGCCCGCCTCTGCTCCCAGGGACCCAGGAGTCCCGGCTCCCAGTTCCGGCTCTGGGCGGAGTCCCCTTTGCCCCAGTCCCCAGTGTCCCCCCCAGCCCTCGCGGTCTGAGGAATTCAGGGACCCTAACCTCCCCGTCTTTGCCCCAGACGTCTTGGGGACCCAGGAGTCCCCGCTCCCAGCCCTGCTCCCTCTTGACTCGGGATCCTCCTCCTCCAAAGCCAGTTCCCACAGGGCTCCCGTGTCCCTCCATCCCCGTCCCTCAGGGACCGAGGCGTCCTAATTCTGCAGCTCATGCCCTCTCAAGGACTCAGGCTTCCTGCTCCCCCTTTCCCATAGGAACCCAAGCCCCTTGCTCCCCCGGCCCTGGTCCCCTGGGGACCCGGCCACTCGGCCCCCATCCTGCGGGCGGATCTCCCGGCACCGAGGCCTCCACGCTCCCCTCCTTCCCAGGCTGTCTCTGCCACCGATTCCTTCCCCCTCCCTCCCTTTCACTCTCCTGGCTCCCAAGGGCCTGGGCTGTGACCTGCTCTGGGATAAATGGAGATTTCAGCTCGAGGACCTGACAGGCGCTAAGCAGCCCCCTCCCAGGGTGGGCTGGGCCTCGGGGCCCTGTGCACACACACACAAACCCAGACCAAGTGCTAACGGAGGATCCCCAGGGCACACGCACGCCCGGACACACTCACACGCACACAGGCGGGCACACGGGCAGCTTGGTGCCTCCAGAGGCACAGACGGCCCAAGGACAGGCCCAAACGGGCACTGGTGCCCTGGCCTGAGACACGGTCGGCCATTCACACCGAGACCCAGCAAGCCTCACATGCACACGGAGGCACCGACAGGCGCTGAGAAAGTCCTCCCTTCCTGCCGTGAACTACTGATGGGGCACACTCACACACACTCATACTCACACACACTCAGATACACACACTCACTCACACACTCACTCACACACACACACGCATACACACCCACAGACATACACTAGGACATTTGAATTCTGGCATGTTCACATACCAGGACTCACAACTTCAACAATCCCCAAATTCAAACTCCCTCTCTCTCCTCCACAAACATGGACACAACAGCCCTACAGCTACCCATCCCCAAAGCAACACACACACACACACACACACACACACACACACACGGCCCTTCACACTGAAAAACCCAGAGAAATGGATCCCTGCGAGCACACTGAGGAAGCCACAAGCACAAGCTCACACACAGACCAGGTCCACTGACACAGACCCTTGGTTTCCAGTCCACAGTCAGGGGCTCTGGGGCGGGGAGAGGGGATTTGTGACTTAAGGGAGCAGCTGGCACTGCCCCCCCCCCGGTCTGTTGTTTCATCTCTATCTCTTGTTCTTTCTCTGTATTCCTCTTTTGCCTCTGATACCTCTGGCTCTTTTCCATCTGTCTCTGGCATCTTTTCTCACTAGCGCCATCTCAGCTATTGCTGTTTCCTCTTTTCTCCATGTCTCTGTGTGTCTCTGTCTCCACCTTTCTCCCTCCCCGCCCCCAGCTCCTGTTCTGTCTCTGTCTCTCTCGCCAAGAGCAGAAAATATTCAATCACTCCCTCTCTGGTCCTCCTGCTCTCTTCTCTCCATCTCTCAGTCCTGCTGGGATCCTCTGTAACTGTCTTCATAGAGACATGAAGACAGTTACAGAGAATCCTTCTCCTTCCTCATTCTGGTCTCCTTCTTCTTCCTTTTCTCCCTTCCTCCCTCTCTTCCCTCTTTCCTTTCCTTCTTTCTTCTTCTTTCTCTCCCTCCCTCTTCCCCTCCCTCCTTCCCTCCCTTCCTCTACCTTTTCACCTCTCACTCTGTATTTTTCTTGTTCATCCTCTCCTTTCTTGCCCTCTTTTCTCCTTCCCTTCACTATTTGCTCCTTTCTTGTCCCCTTTTCCTTCTCTACAGACTATTTTCTCCTTTCCTTCCTTCTCCCTCCCTTTCTAGCTCTCTTTTCTCTCTCTTTCCTCTCACGGATTGATTTAAGTCTTGTTTCTGTTGTCAGCTCTCTACACTATTTGCTCTCTTTCCCTCTCCTCCTCCCCTCTTTATCTCTTTCTCATTTTTTCTGCTTCTCTTTAATCTCTCCTTCTCTTTTCCTCATCCCCTCTTCCCTTGTCTTTCCACTTATCTCTAACTTTCATTCTTTTTTATTTGTATTTCTCTTCTCTCTTTCCCATTCTTTCCTCTTTTCTCTATCTCCTTATGTTTTTTTCTTCTTTACCATCCCTATTCCTTTATTCTCCTCTCTCCTTTTCTCTGTATCTCATTCTTTTTCTTTCCACCTTTCCCTTTCACCTTTCTTTCTTTTATGTCTCCTCTTCTGCCATCCCTCTGTTTCCTTTCTTCTTTCTCTTTCCATTTTTATCCTCTTCCCCACCTTCTCTCCTTTTTTCCCCTCTCTCATCTTCCATCATTCTCCTTCTATCTTTGTCTTTGTCTTTCTCCCTCTTTTCCTCACTCCCCCTCTCCTTCCTTCTCCTTCTCTTCCCTTCTCTCTGTCTTTCTCTCTTCCTTCTCTCTCTCCCTCTTTCTTGCAACTTCCTTCTGTCTCTCTCATTTTCCTTTCTCCAGCTTACTCCCTATTCTACTCTTCACTTTTCTTTTTCCTTTCTTCTTCTGTTCTTCCCTCTCCCTCTCTCTACTTCCTTCTCTTGCTTTTTCTCTTCCCTTTCTGTTTCCTTACTTTTTTCTCTTTTTTTCCCCTTCCCTCTTCTCACTTCTCTCCTTTGCTCTTTCCTCTACATGTCTCACTCTGCCTCTTCCTCCTCTGATGAGGTCTTTGAGCTCTGTATTTCTCCTCCAAGACTCCATCCCTCCTTCCCTCTCTTTCCCCCCTTTCCTTCTGTTTTCCTCTCTTCCTTTCCCCTCCATTTCTCTGTGGCTCTTGCCTCTCTTTTCCTCTCCTTCTTCCTGTCTATTCCCTTTCTCTTTTCTTCCCCCCTCTTATTTTCTCTGTCTCCCTCTTTCCCTCTCTTCCTCCTCGGTCTTGCTCTTCCATCTCTCCTTCCCTCTCCCCCTCTCCCTCCCCTGCCCCTCCTTCCCTCCCTCTCTCTCTCCCTCTGTCTCACTCTTCGCCTCTCTCTTTTCTCTCTCAAGTGTTTTCAATTTTATTCTGAGTGGAATTAACTACCCCTGATGTCAAATTGCCGCCGAAATCGATAATAATATCTTTACAAAAGAGGATATTCTTCTCTCGGAGAACGGCCTCTGAAAAATGGAAAATTTAGTCGAAATTGATTCATTACTTGACACTTTATAGAACGGCTGCGTATTGATCGCACCTGTCATGTCCCATCTCCCTTAATCGAAGCTGAAGGCCGGCTCCGATGCCTGCTATTTTTCATAATTCCACCAGAGCCGACAGCTCCGCAAACACCCCCCTTGCCCCCGCCCTCCCCGCCTCCCCCGGCCCGCCCTTTTAACCTGGCCCCCCTTGCCCCCTTTCCCCAGGCCCCTGCCCCCCCTCCGGCCCCGACCGCCCCCGCCCCCCAGGCCGTGCTCCCCCCCACCCCCCGCCCGCCCGCCCCCGCCCCTCAAGTCCCTCAGGACCCCCGTCCCAAACCCCTGGGCCCCCCCTTCCCTTGGGGTCCCTCCCAGGGGCCCCTTCCAGCCCCCGACCCCGTGGCCCATGGCACCAGCTCAGTCCCGGCCTCCTTAGGCCCCTCCATGTCCCAGAACCCTCCCCTCTCTGGTCCCGCCAGGGCAGCCTTCCTCCACCCTGGCCCGGGGCTCCCACCTCCCCCTCAGGTCCAGGCTGACTTTCCTGGCTGCTGCCCCTGCCCCACAAACACATACACACAACCGGCGCTAGGGCAGCCCCTTCCTGGGGCCGGCTCCTCCACCACCTCTGGGCCCTGGGCCTGTTGCTCGCAGTCTCTGCCCCACAGCAACTTCACTGCAGGTTCGGAGCCGTCAGACTCCCTCCCTCCCAGTCCGTCTCCGGGCTTCTCGGTTCTCCCTCCCCCTCCCCCCGGACAAATACTGTCCCAGTCCTGGGCCCCAGGGCCAGCTTCCCTGGCTGTCTACACTGCCTGGGGCTCTCCAAGCCTAGCCCACCTCTCTCCCTCCCCAACTTCCCAATCACAACAGGGAAGCCAGTGGGCCTAGCTTGGTCCCGCAACTCGTCTCTCACCTCCCCCTTTTGTCCCTCCCTCATCAACCCTTCCCCCAGACATGGCACCTACTGCCCCCCCCCATACATATCCACTCTTCCCAGCCATATAGCCCAGCTATCACTCCCAGACCTACTGCCTACAGTCCTTGCCCCCTCCCTACATTGCCCCCTCATCTTGCCCAACAAAAGTCCAGCTGACCCAGCCTTCCCCACCCAAGAATCTGTCCCTGTCCCTGCCCCTGCGTCTGTCAGTTCTCCCTCATCCCCTTCCTACTATCTCCCATCCTTCTTAGACATATTTAAGTGCCAGAGCCTGGCCCTGTTACCCACAGCCCCCCCCACCTCTGTTATTGCCCCTTCATCCAACAGCCCCTCCCTCTGCCCCTTCCAACTTCCTTTCTGACATATTCTCTCTGGATAGGTGGCTCAACTCATCTAGGCCTGGCTCTCCCCCTCATCTCCCCCAGTCACCCCCATGAACCCTCCCCCAGTCACTCACTCTCAGTCCCCCCTCACTCACAGCCCCCATCAGCCTTGCAGGCCCACCCCCCCCAAACTAACCCGCTCCCCCCCAGCTTCCTTACCCACTCCCCCAGCCTCACCAGCAAGTCCCCCCATTGTCACCACTCACTCTCCTCCTCCGACCACAGCCATCCCTCCAACACCCAGCCTGGCTGGTTTCACCCCCTATGGCCCTTTTCCTACTCCTTCCAGCATCCCCAGCTGCCCCAATCCTCCCACAGGGCTTCTGGCTGTGCTCTCAGCTCGGCTTTCCACTGCCTCAAGTCCAAGGCCCCCTCAGTCCTGTCCCTCCTTCTACCCCTTGGTCAGACTTCAGCCCCTTCCCACCCCCAGCCCCTGGATCTTTCCTCCCAGTCGGGATCAAATGACTCGGGTGCTCTTGCTAGAGCTTAGACTTGCCCCTCCTCACTCCAACCTCAGGTCATCCTGTTCCCTCAGTAAGAAGAACCTCCGGGACTCAGCCCCACTTCTCTGCCCCCAGTCAGTCCTCACTCTAGTCCCCCTGCCCCCATCGCACTCCCTCCTGGACACATGACTCAGCTCCTGACCCGAACCCTATTGTTCAGAGCTCTTGACCTCTGAAATAGGGATTCCTCCGGAGGGAGAGTTCAGAGGGTTACATGGGCCCCCAGCAGCTCCAACGTGCCGCTGCTCCTGTCCCTGGGACATCAGTCCCATCCCAGGATCGGCACCCAGTGTCCTCCCCAGCATCCTCCCGGATGCAGCCTAGATGTTCGTCCAGCTCCCCGCCCAGCTTCTGCCCCCAGTGCCCATGCTCTCCCCTGCATTCTGCTAGTGACCTCCACATCTGGCCCCATCCTCTCTAGGCTCCCACACCTCTGTCTCAGACTCCACCCACCAGCCTCTCTTGCCCATTGTCCCCGTCCTTCCCGTCCTCTTGTGCCCACAGCTCAACCTGGCTCCGTTGCCCATAATGCTCCTCCTCCATATCTGTACCTTCCCCTGCCTCATATTTCACGGCCCTCTCAGGCACCCATTGTCCATGGCCTCTGCTGTTCCCACCGGCCTCCATTTGGGACTGACCCCCGCCCGCCTCAATCTCTCTCCCAGACCCACTTCCAGTGGCCCCCACCCCTACCACTCCCACCCCCACCTTCTGCTCCATGATAGTTTTATCTCTAAAGACCAGGACTCTAAACCAGAATTATGTGGCTCTGGGCAAGCCACAGCATCTTTAGGTCTCCGTTCCTTCCTTAGATGACCTTCATCCCCAAGAGCCTCTAGACCCTCTTATTTAAAACATTTTTTTGCACCAATGATTGCAGTCCCGATTTCTGCCTGCTCTGATTATCCACTGGACCTTGACATCTAACTCAGCTCAGTTCCCCTCCTCAAGTCTTTTTGGCCCCCACTCCCAGACCCCTTAATCTCATAGCACATTGTCTGCCCCCTTCACACCTCTCTGGGACCCGGGCCCTGGCTGCCCATGACCCCTGACCCCCAACAATCCCAGGTCTTCTCAGCTTCATTAACCACTATGCCCCAATAGCCCGGCCACACACTCGTCCCAACCTACTATTGCTTCTCAATGTTGACCTGCCTGTACCCTCAAACCCAAGGTCACTTCCCTGTCTTACAGTGAGGAAATGCTGAGTCCCAGCTCAGGCACTTACTCCATGTGTAACTTAGGGTCCTTCAGTAGCCTGCTGCCTCAGTTTCCCTATCTATAAAATGAGGATCTCAAAGATTCCTTGTAGCTCTAGATCTATGTTCATACAATCTCCCACTGTCCATTTGTCTATTCTCCTCCAGAAATTCCTTGTTAGTTTATCCCTTCTCCTGGGAAAGGGGGGGCTCTGGCCCGAAAAATGGCAAAATCAAAATGCCAAAGGTGGCAGATTTAACTGGGTTTGGCAAACCCAACCTCCCTTTTTACAGGGGAGAAATGAAGAAGGTCAAAATTATCAAAGTGGGTAACAGGGTTCAGGCCGGGTTTCCAAAAGATCCCAAAATCCTTGGACCCTTAACCCGATGCCTCACTCCCCCTTGGCATTCTTCTCCTTGGTTTTCCTCTTCTTCCCATAGGATCCCTTGCTCCATTTGCTTCGACATTTCCCCAAAGACAATTTCTGTTGCCCCCCCTCATTCAAGGGAATAATTCTGGTTTGCCTTGGGGACCCCCGTCTTCGGTTCTCGGGGCCTCCTTTTTGCATTTTCCCTTGGGCCTCTCTTTTAAGGACCCCCCTGCTCTTTCTGTCCTCCCAGACCCTTATTCTTTGCTCCCTCATCCCCTTTTCTTCCCTTCCCCCCTCCCCTCTTCTTTTCTCCCCCAAGTCTGATTTCCCCAAGGGAGGTCGGCCCATGCCCCCCTTATGTCTTTTTCCCCACCCTTTTCTTTCCTTCTCTTTTTCCCTTCCCCCCCCTCTCCCTCTTTTCCCCCCTCCTTCCTCCTCCCCTTCTTCTCTCCTCTTCTTTCTTCCCTCTTTTCTCCCCCCCCATTCTTCTGTCTCCATCTCTGTCTCCATTGTCTTCTTTTCTGTGTTTCTTTTGTCTTTTCTCTCCCCCCCTTCTCTCTTTCTTTGTCTCTGTCTCTTCCCTCCCTCTCTCTTCCTCCTCCTCCTCTTCCTTCTCTCTTCCTCCATGTTCTCTTTCTCTCCCCCCATATCTCTAACTCTCTCCGTGTATCTCTTTCTGTTTCTGGCTCTTTCTGTCTCTCTCTCTCCCTCCCTCCATTTCTTTTCCTTCCCCCTTGTCTCTTCCTCCTCCTCCTCTTCCTTCTCTCTCCCTTCATGTTCTGTTTCTCTCTTCCCCTTCTGTCTCTGTCTCTCTCCCTCTCTCCATGCTTCTCCCTTCCCCCCTCTCTCCCTCCTCCTTCTCTTCCTTCTCCTCTCTCCCTCCTTTTTTTCTCTCACCCCCCCCAATTCTCCCTCTTTTGTTTTTGTCCCTTCTCCCCCTTTTTCCATCTCTTTTTTTTCCTTTTTTTTTTTCCCCTCCTCCTCTCCTTCTTCTTCCCCATGTTTTCTTTCTTTCCTCCCCCCATCTCTCTGTGTTGTGTCCTTGTTCTCTCCCCCTCCCCCATCTCTCTTTTTCCTCTCCCCCTCCTCCTCTTCCTTCCCCTCCTTTCCTTTCCTTTCCCCTGTTTCCTTCCTTTCCATCCCTTTCCTTCCCCCTCCCCTCCCTCCCCTTCTTCCTCCCCCATGTTCTCTTTCTTTCTCTCCCCCCCCCCTCTCTCTCTGTGTGTGTCTCTGTGTCTCTCTCTCCCCCTCCCTTTCCCATCTCTCTCTTTTTCTCTCTCTCCCTCCTCCTCCTCTTCCTTCTCTTCCTCCATGTTCTCTTTCTCTCTTCCCCCTGTTTCTCTTCCTCCTTCCATCCCTCTTCCTTCCCCCCCTCTCTCCCTCCTCCTCTCCCTTCTTCTCTCTCCCTTCATGTTCTCTTTCTCTCTTCCCCCTGTTTCTCTTCCTCCTTCCATCCCTCTTCCTTCCCCCCCTCTCCCTCCTCCTCTCCCTCTTTTTTCCCCTCCTGTTCTCTTTCTTTCTCCCCCCCCATTTTCTTTGGTGTGTCCTGTGTTTTCTCCCCCCCCTTTTTCCATTTTCTCTCTTTTCTCTCTCCTCCTCCTCCTCTTCCTTTTTTCCTCCTGTTTCTTTTCTTCTTCCCTGTTTCTCTTCCTCCTTCCATCCCTCTTCCTTCCCCCCCTCTCTCCCTCCTCCTCTCCCTTCTTCTCTCTCCCTCCATGTTCTCTTTCTTTCTCTCCCCCCCCCCCATCTCTTTTGTTTTTTTCTCCCTCCTTTCCCATCTCTCTCTCTTTTTCTTTTTTTCCTCCCTTTTTCCTCTCCCCTCTCCTTCCTTCTCTCCCTCCTTTTCTCTTTTCCTCCCCCCCATTTTGTGTGTGTTCTGTGTCTCTCCTCCCCTTTCCCATCTCTCTTCTTTTTCTCTTTTCCCTCCTTCTCTTCCTCCTCCTCCCCTTCTTCTCTCCCCCTCCTTTCTCTTTCTTTCTCCACCCCCCTCTTTTGTTGTGTCTCTGTCTCTCTCCCCCCCCCTTTCCATCTCTCCTCTTTTTTCTCTCCCTCCTCCTCCTCTTCCTTCTCTTCCTCCATGTTCTCTTTCTCTCTTCCTCCTGTTTCTCTTCCTCCTTCCATCCCTCTTCCTTCCTCCTCTCCCTTTTTCTTCTCTTTCCCTCCATGTTCTCTTTCTTCTCCCCCCACCCCTTTGACCTTCTCTTTTCTAGTTTTAGACTCATCCTTTCCTCCTCCCCCACCTCTTTCCCCAGTTCTTCCCCCCCAGGGGAGTGGGGTGATGTTGAGTGTGCACGTCTGTCTGACTTTTTCAGTCGCTTCCCTGGGGGAGTTGGCGGTGTATTCGCCTGCCCCCCAATAAGAGCTCTCTCCACTCCCGGTCACTTCTCCCTGCTCCATGCAGACCCCTTGGTGGGTGGATGGGGGCTGGGTCCAGGTTGTCTGGGGGGGGGGGCAGAAATTCAAGCAAAGGGGGATTGTGGGAGGAAAGGAGAGGAGACCGGGGGTGGGCGGCCGGCGTCTCCACCTGGAGGTGGTCGAAGAAAGACTGACAGGGAGAAGGGGGAAGAATCCTTTCCCAGGGAAACAACTGGAAATGAGGGTTGCACTCCCTCTGGGTTATCTCTAGGGATGTGTCCATGCCTCCCCGAGTGTGAGTGTCTTTCCTCCCAGCTATCCGCAGCCTAGAGGGCATGTCCCCTTAGAGCGTAAGTTCCATCTAACGGCTGTTGTTGTTGCAGCTGTTTCCCCCCCACACCCTGTGGCCGGAGAGGTGACGTCTACAGCCCAGCCTATGTAAATTGCCAGCCTGGACGTTGCCGGTCGTTCCCCGCAGTCTAATAAGTTATATTTATTCTATGAACACTTTAAATAGTCCGGTGGGGGTCGTGTCCAGCCTGAGGGGTGTTAGCTACAGCCCGGTGGGTGTTATCCCTACCCTGAGGGTGTTATCTACAGGCTAATGGGTTATATTTATTCTCTGTGTTATAAACAGTCCAGTGGGTGTTAGATCCATCCTGAGGGGTGTTAGCTACAGTCCAGTAGCTTATATTGATCCTGAGGGTGTTATAGCCAGTTTAGTGAGCTGTATATACAGCTGGGTGTTATATCTGTCCCGAGGGGCCCAGTGGTCAGGGTGTGCTATACATCCCGAAGCTGTTGCACAGCCCCGAACACATGTTCCCCACCTTCGGGTGGTGTTGTCTACAATCTATGGCCGGTGTCGGCGCTGAGGGGGGGATACCTACAGCCTGGGGTGCAGAAGTCCTTTCTGGGGGGGGGATTAGCCTGACCCTGCCACAGTCAGCCTCTGAGGGCCTCCCAAGTGCTAGTTTAACCATGGTTGGGTTCCCCTTCCCCACCCCGGGATCGGGAAGTGGGACAACGGGGCAGTCCCCGGGTTAAAGTAAGGGGAGGGAAGGGAAAGGGGGGAAAAAGAAGAAAAGGAGGAAAAAGGAGAAAAGGGGGGAAAAAAAAGGAAAGGGAAAAAGGGGCCCCCCCCCCCGGCCGGGCGGGGGGGGGAAACAGGGCCCCGGAAAACCCAGGAGGGCCCTAAAGTTCTTTCGTGGGGGGAGGGCTCCCTGGGGCCCGGCCCCGTATTTAGGTGGGAGTTGGTGCTGGTGTGGGCCCCCCCGGGGTGGGGGGCCGCCCTTTTCACCGCGGGGCGGGGGGAAAGGGG
Source organism: Sarcophilus harrisii (assembly GCF_902635505.1). Taxonomy (NCBI): domain Eukaryota; kingdom Metazoa; phylum Chordata; class Mammalia; order Dasyuromorphia; family Dasyuridae; genus Sarcophilus; species Sarcophilus harrisii. The sequence goes on from NC_045428.1 coordinate 595,069,844, forward strand.
GGGGCCTATACTCAAACTATTTCCGGGGGGAAGGGCCCGGGAAGGAAAGCGGGGATGGGCCCCTGTGTCTCAGGTGGGCCATTTCTTTCCCCTGGACCTTGGCCGGGTGACCCAGGCCCGGGGGGCCACCCGCCCGTTCCGCTCCCAAATTCTCCAAACCGGGGGCTGTCCGGCCCAGGGGCGGGGGGGGGAGGCCCCCGGGGGCCCCCCCACCGGGGCCCGGTCGCCCCCGGGTTCCCCAAATGGGGCCCAAAATTTTTGTCCCCCCCACCTCCCCCCCCCCCCCCTCCCCTTCCCCCCCCCCTCCCTTTTTCGCTTCCTCTTTTTCCATTTCCCCTTTTTTTTTAACCCAAAATCCATCCCATCCCCCCCCAACCCCCCCCACCCCCCCCCCCCCCACCCCCCCCCCCCCCCTCCCCCCCCCCCCCCCCCCCCCCCCCCCTCCCCTCCCCCCTCCCCCTCCTTTCCCCCCCCTCCCCCACTCCCCCCAAACCCCAAAACCCCCCCAAACCCCCCAAACCCCCCCCCCCCCAAACGCCCCCCCCCCCCCCCCCCCCAAAAAACACCCCAAAACCCCAAAAACCCCCCCCCCCCCCCCCCAACCCCAAACCCATTTCCCCCCCGTTCCCAAAACCCATTTTTCCCCCCCCCTCCCCCCCCTTCGTCCCCTAAAAATTTTACCCCCCCCCCCCCCTTCCTTTTCAAAAACCCCCCCCCCCCTTTCCCCCTTTTTCCCCCCCCCTCCTTTTCCCCCTTTCCCCCCCCCCCCCCCCCTTTCCCCCCCCTTTCCCCCTTTCCCCCCCCCAAAAAAACCAAAACCCCAAAACCCCAAAAAACCCCCCCCCCTCCCCAACCCCCAAAACAAAAAAAAAAAAAAAAAAAAAAAAAATCCCGCAAAACCCCCCCTAAAAAAAACCCAAAAAAAAAACCCAAACAAAAAAAAAAAACCCCAAAAACCCAAAACAAAAACAAAAAAAAAAAATAAAAAACACAAAAAAATAAACAAAAAACAAAAAAAAAACCAAAAAACCCAATCCCTCTCAAAAAACCCCAAAAAAAAAAAAATAAAAATTAAAAAAAAAAAAAAAAAACAAAAAAAAAAAAACCCCGAAAAAAATAAATTTCCCCCTCAAACAAAAATTTAAAAAAAACCCCCAAAAACCCAAAACCCCGAAATCCCAAAAAAAAGTTCCCCCCCCCGTCCAAAAAATTTTTTTAAAAAAAAAAAAAATAAAAAACCCCAAAAACAAACTAAAACCTTTAAAAATCCCCAAATCCCAACGTCCCTTTTCCCCTTCCCTTCCCCGAAAAACCAAATCCCCAAAACCCCCAATTTCCCCCCCCCCACCAAATTAAAGAAAAAAGGTTTCCCCTTTTCCCAAATTTCCAAAAACCCAAACCCCTGCCCAACCAAAAACCCCCCCCAAATCCCTCTTTCCCCTTTGGGGCCCCCCCCCCTTTTCCCTTTGTTTTTTTTTTTAAAAACCAAAAACCCAAAAAAAAACCCAAAATTTTCCCCCTCCCCTTCCCCCTTTTTCCCTTTCCCCCCAAACCCCGGGACTCCTCCTAAAACCCCGCAGACCCCTCCTCCCTCTCCCCCTCCCTCTCTTTTCTCTTTGTTTTTTACCCTTTCCCTTGGGTCTCCCTCCCCTTCTCCCCTTTTCCCCCCAACTTGCCCTCCCTTTCCTTTTCCTCCCTTTTCCCCCCTTTCCGGATTCCCCTTTAACCCGGGTTTCCCCTTTCCTCCTGGGCTACCTTTGATTCTCCTTCTCTCCCCCCCCGTTACCCCAATTTGCCCTTCCCTTCCCCCGTTCTCCCTGCCCCTTCCTCCTCTCCCCCCTGTCCCCTCCCCCTTCCCCTGGGTCTTTCTGGCTCTCTGGTTTCTGCCTCCCTCCCCCCCTTCTTTTCTCCTCCGTATTCCCCCTCTCCCCCCCCCTTTTCTTCCCTGCGTTCCCCGGGCCCCGGCTTTCCTGCTCCTCCGCCGGTCCCGCCCTTAACCGGGGCCCCTTTCCGGGCCGGTCGTTTTCTGGCCGGGTGGTCTCGGTCCTCCGGGGTTTGGCCGGCCCGGTCCTCCGCTCCCCCCGCCCCCCCCCCCCGGCCCGGGCCCCCCCGGGGCCCTCCCCTGGGCCGCCCCCCCGTTAAGCCCCCGGGGCCCAGTTTCCCCGGCCCCCAATCCCCCCGGGGACCGGGGCCCCCCTCACCCCCCCCCCCCCCCCCCCCCCCGCGGGTCCCCGCCCGCCCCCCCCCGCGTCCCTTGCCCCCACCCCCCCCCCCCCCCTCCAAACCACCCCCGCCCCCCTTCCCCTTCCCCCTTTTTTTCCCCCCCCCCCCCATTTTCCCCCCCATTTCCCCTCCCACCCACGACCTTCCCCCCACCGTTTCCCTGGTTGGGCGCCCACCCCCCCAACCACTCCCTTCCCCTCCCCACAGGATTCCCCGGTGGCCCCGGGTGACCCCTTTTGCCCAGCCCCTTCCGGGCCCCCGGGAATCCCAAACAAGCCCCGTTGGGTGCAACCGCCCTTTCCCCAAAGCCTCTTGCCCCTCCCAACGGGCCCGCCGGCCCCTTCCCTTTTCCCCCTCTTTTACCTGACCTTATTTAATCCTCCCTCCCTTCTTTTTCCCTAATATCCTCCTTTTATACCCTCCTCCGTCTTGTCCCTTTTTTTTTTTCCTACATTTTAAGGACTTGCCAATCACCCCCCAATCAATTCTGGGAACTTCCTTACCCTCCCCTTTTCCCCCTCCCCTCCCTCCATTCCATTCCCTCCCCCAAAAAACCACCCCCCCCCTGGGAGCCCCCCCACGGGGACCCTCCACCTGCCCCACCCCTTTTTCCCACCCCCCTCCAGTTTCCCTTTATTTTTCCCCCAAACCCCCTCCACCCCCACCACCAATTCCCCTCACCACCCCACCCACACACACCCCCACCCCTCATTTTTTCAATCTTAGGCTATCCCGAAACATCTGGGGACCGGGGCGCAAGCTCTGGGCCCAGCTGTAACTCTTCCCAGCTTCCCTTCTTGATTGGCTGGCCTAGAAAGGCCTTTTGGGCCCGAGAGCACCCAAGGCATCAAAAGAACTCACTCGCCACCGCCTTTCTCCCTCTGCCCCCTTGGGTGCCAGTTCCCTCTCCTGGCCTGTCTCCCTCCTCTTGTCAGGGCCCTCTTGTCCCTCGCCAGCTGGAGGGAGGGTCACGTTTGGTCTCTGCAGCCGTTCTTTCCACCTTTTCTCTCCACTTTCTCGAGCTTCATCCATCCCCCCTTTCTCTCCAGAGCTGAGTACTTGGGTGATGGTGCAGGGGGGAGCACACACAAACACACCCGGATGTTGCAGAGATTTAGGAGTAAGGGGGATACAGAAATAAGTGGTAAAGAGGGGGAGCCTACCGTGAAGGAGCATGAAGGGGACTCCAAAGAGGAGGGAGACATCTTTGGGGAGGGAATGGACTGAAGGGTCCGAAATGAATAGGGGTCTGTGAAAGGGGAAATCAGAAAGGGGAAGAAATCCGGGCAGGAAATCACGAAAGAATTAGGTGTCAGGAAGGAGAAAGGTGGGCAAAGGAAAACCCAAAAAGGGAAAAAGGAAGGTCTTGAGGAGGGTCTGAGGAGAAGGAAATCCTTTCAAGAGATCTCTGAGGTAGGCAGGGGTCCCAAAGGGAGGAAGGTCTTGATTGAAGAGGTCTCGGGGAAGGAGTCCAAGGGGAAGGGTCTCGAAGGGGAGGGAGGTTTTGACCAGGAAAAGGGGTCTGGGAAGGGTGGTCTGGGGAGGGGAGGGTCTCTGAGGGAAGGGTTTTGGGCGGGGGCTGGGAGCGGGGCCCGGGGGGGGAGGGGAGCTGGGGGGGGGCCTGGCAGGGCCCCACCTGGGGGGGGCCCCGGGGCGGGGGCAGGGGCCCGGGGGGAGTGGCGGCGGGCCCAGGGCCGGGCGGGGTTCATCGCCCTTTGGGCCCCATCCCCTGTCATTTTTTGGCCTCCCCCCCGGCCCCAGGGGCGCCTGGTCCCCCCCCGCCCCCGGCCCCCCGCCCCACCCGGGCCCCCTCGGTCCGGGACCCCATTTTTTTCCGCCCTCCTCTTCCCCATCCCCCTCCCCATTCCCACGCCTTCATCCCCACCCTTCCCCTTACCGTCCCGCCTCCCTTCCTTTCCTTCCTTCTCTTCCCCCCTCCCCTCTTCCTCCTTTTCATTCCGTCCCTTCCCTTTCCACCCCTTTCCTTCCATTCCCTCCCTAAATCCACCCTTCCCCTCCTCCTTTCCTTTCCCCTCTTTCCCCCGTCCTTCCCCCCCCTTCCCTTCCTTCCCCCCTTTCCTTCCCCATTCCATTCCCCCCTCCCCTTTTCCTTTCCTCTCATCCATCCACCATATCTCTCCTTTTTTTCCCTCCTCCCCCCCCCCCTTTCCATTGTCTGTCCTTTTGTCCCCCATCATTTCCATCCCCTTTCCTTCCTTCCCCCCCTCCATTTTCCTCTTCCCCCATTTTATCTGGGCCTTTTTTTCCCTCTCTTCCACCTTTTCTCCCCACCAGTCCTCTGTCTCTCCATCTTTCTTTGCTTTTATTTCTCTCTTCTTTCCTCCATTCCTGTCTCTTAGCCATCCTTCTTGTCTTTCATTCTTTCACTTCAAGGGATTCCTCTAGGTGACCTCTAAAGTTCCTTCCAACTTTAAAATCCCAGGTCTTGTGATCTCTCTGCATGGCCATTTTGTTTCTCCATCCCTTCATCCCTTTCCCCTTCTGCCTCTGCCTTCATTTCTATCCTCATGCCCTATTTCTGTCATTTTTTTCCCAATCCTCTCTCTTCTTCCTCCCATCCCTTTCCCCCCCTCTTTCTATCCCAGATCCTTCCATTCCATCACCATTGTTCCCCAGAATATATCTACCGTTCCTTCTGTCCTTTGCCATCCCTTGGTCTGTCCCTTCTCTAGGGGTTCTCTCTAGTCCTTTGTAGATCTAAAATCTTACAATGTCTTTGCCCCTCCTCCTCTTGGACCCTGTTTTATCGGAGTACGAATAAGAATTAATATGGACTTTTGAAGGATGGAGTTGGGATGCTGATGGGGTTGGGGGAGCCATTGGAGTTTAGGTTGGAGCTATGATTAAGGTGATAGAGCTGGAGATAAAGTTGGGGATGGGGATGGAGATTATGATGATGACGGCTATAGAGATGGGGATGGAGATTATGATGACGGCTATAGGGATGGGGATGGAGATGGTGTGAGGGCCAGAGCTGGACACAAAGGCAGTGCTGGGCATTGGGTGATGAAGATGTGGATTATGAGAGTCAGGAAGATGACGATGGGTCAGAGAGGGGGCTAGAGATGGCGATGGCTCTCAGCTGACCTCACGAGCACTAGGCCTTCAGACTTTTGGTTCTTTAGTCTGAGGGCTTGGGCCCTAGCAATGGGAGGTTCTCTCCTTTCCCCCCTCAGGGGGACTGACCTTACTCGACTAATTAAGAAGCTAAGATAGGATATCATGGTGATGAATTAACAAATTATCTCTTTGCTGTCACCCAGCACTGACCTTCCAACCAAAAGCTCTCCTCTCCTCCCCTGCTCTGAGTCCATCTCTCCCTCCCTTATTTTCTTCCAGTCACTCTGTCTTCCCCGACCCTTAATCCCTCAATTTTCCACCTCTCTGCCACCCTCTCTCTTCCTTTCTCATTTGTGGCCTCCTCTGACAGATCGGCGTGTCCAGCTGTCTGTCCTTGCTCTCTCCGCCCTGTCTCCTTCTGATTCTCCCCTCTGAGTTCTCTCCCCCGACCTGTTCCCTCCATTCCCAGACCTTTTCTCTCCATCACCAGCTCCCTTTGGTATGTTTCATTCCTCTCCTTGGTCTCCCTGTATTGTGGGCCCTGACTCAGCCTCTCTCTGCAGCTCTGGGTATCCAAGTCTCCCTCACCACCGTCTCTCCTTCATCTCACCATTTGTCTCTTCCCAGGTGGGGGTCTCTGAGTCCTTGGTTTCCTAGCTACTTTTATCTACCTCACTGTCTCTCCATCTCTCTCTCTTCCTTGTCTCACGTGCTCTCGTTTAGCTTTCTTCTCTCAGTCTCTGTCTCTGCTCTCCTCCTCTCGCTCACCCAGCTCTAGTTCCATGCTGTCTCCTCTTCCAGCTCTGGGGCTCCTGGCCTCTGCCTGGGGCCCTGGCTGAGGCGCAGGGAGACCACATGGGTCGGAGCTCCCAGATTTCCAGTTACTCTCTCCAGCTCTGCTTGGTAGGCGGGGCGCGTGGCACTGCGGCTCCCACCTCCCGGGGGACACCCCCCTCCTTCCCATCCTCCCCCTCCCCCCCACCGACAAGGGCTCCCTGCTCACGTCTGTCCTTCTCCCCTCCCCTCGACGGCCCGCTCGGCCCGGGGATAGCGAGGAGAGACAGACAGACGGACAGAGAAGCAGAGAGGCAGCCAGCCAGATAGATGGACAGAGCAGAGCAGAGAGACCGAGAGCCAGAAAGAAGAGAGAAGGAGGGCTGGCAGGGGGAACCCTTCTGCCTCGCTCCCAGCTTTTCACTGGATCTTTCTCAAACACAAACCCACATCCCCAGAATCCTGGGTGCACCAAAGTCACCCCCTTCCCACAGGGCTTTGGTCCTGAGGAGTGAATTTGTCTCTCTGCAGTGTGTGTGGGGGGGGGGGGAGGAAGAGGGAGAGGGATGGGGGGAGGGAGAGAGAAAGAGACAGGGAGGGAGGGAGGACAGACAGACACGCAGGGAAGGGACAGAGATTCGGACTGAGACAAGGAAGGGGAGACAGGGAGGGAGGGAGGACAGACAGACACGCAGGGAAGGGACAGAGATTCGGACTGAGACAAGGAAGGGGAGTCAGAGGGAGGAAGAGAAAGAGAAGGGAGGGAGGGAGGACAGACAGACACGCAGGGAAGGGACAGAGATTCAGACTGAGACAAGGAAGGGGGGGTCGGGCAGTGGTTGGCGAAACTTGGGAGATGCAAGGTAGGGCGGAAGCCTGGGAGGCGGGGGTGAGGGCCAGGGCGTCCCACTGCCCTTTCTCACGGTCGGAGTCAGTCTCCGGGAATGATGGTGCTTCGGGTAGTGTCGCTGGGTTTTGCGTTTGTTGAGTGAATAACTGAACCTGTGTGTGCAGGGTCTGAATGTCTGTGAGGGTGGCGAGGGTGTGCACAGATTTATCTCCGGTTTCCTTTGTTGGATGAATAATTAAATGGGGGGGGGTGATGTAAGCCATGGTCAGGTCAAGGCTGATTTTTTAAGTGGGGGTGGGGTAAGCAAGTGTGTGTGAACACACCGGTGTCGGGCCGGGAGCAGGGAGACTGGGGGGCCGGTGACGAAAGGGGAAGGGTCCGAGGCCAGATGAGAGAGGATCTTCCTTCTGAGGGACTGAGTGGAAGAAGTGGGCTGGGGGGTGGGGGAAGTTTATTCTGCAGGAGTGTGTGAGTGTGAGTGTGTAAGGGAGTGTGTGAGTGTGTGTGCGTGTGTAAGGGAGTGTGCAGGCGGGTGCTTGGCTCAGACGGGGGCGTCCGGGCGGGCGGCGGGGGGCTCGGGGCCGTGAGAGCTGGCCGGCTCCGCGGTGAGTGTGTGTGAGTGCGGCCGAGTGTGCGGATGTGTGGCTGTGTGTGGCTTGGGGGCCTGGGCCATGTCTCGGTGCCTCCTTCTTAGACTGAGCCTGGAGACGATATGAAATTTAAAAAAAAAAATCAATTTTCATTCCACTTGTGCAGACAGTGTCCCGGGGAGGAGGGGGAGGGAGGAGGGAGGAGGAGGAGGAGGGGTCCGAGGGCGAAGGGTGGGGAGGAGGGAGCCAGGCCCGAGGCAGCTCCAGAGGCGGCTGCGGGAGCTTTAAGGAATCAAAACAGCTGCTTAAATCCCAGCTCCAGGGGAAGGGGGAAGCAGGGGACCCGGCACCAGCCGAGGCGGAGGCTGAGAGGAGGAGGTGGGGGGGGCAGCGGCCCCGCCAGGAACCTGGCCGCCGCCACAACTGGAAGGGCGGTCCCCAGCGCCTGCCCCTGGGGACGGCGCCTGGGCCGGAGAGGGGCGGCCGGACGCCCCCGGGGCCGGTCCGGGCTGGGGGCGGGGCGGGGGCTGCGCTGCCGCGGGGTCCGTGCGGGTCTCGCAACCCGGGCCGCCGGGAGGGAGTGTGCGCTCCTGTGACCGCGGGGCGGGTGTTTCTCTGTGTGTGTCCAATCTCTGCACACACGGACCTGGGCTGGGGGCTGGGGGCTGGGGGGGGCGCAGAGGAAGCAAAATAAAATTAAAAATTAAAACTTGCCCGAAGCCCCCATCCCTGTGTGAGAGAGAGAGAGAGAGAGAGACAGAGGGGAAAAAAGAGAGTCTGAGAGCCGGGCTGGAGGAGGTGGGGGGAGCAGAGACCCAGAGATCGAGAGAGACCCAGGCAGAGAACGAGAGAGACCCAGAGAGAGAACGAGAGAGACCCAGACAGAGAACGAGAGAGACCCAGACAGAGACAGAGAGACCCAGACAGAGAACGAGAGAGACCCAGAGAGAGAACGAGAGAGACCAGACAGAGACAGAGAGAGACCAGACAGAGACAGAGAGAGACCCAGACAGAGACAGAGAGAGAGATAGAGACAGAGACTGAGAGAGACCCAGACAGAGAACTGCGAAGCAGAGACGTGGACATTTGGGAAGGGAGGGAAGGGAGACCCAGAGGCGGAAGGCGGGGTGGGGGTGGGTGGGAACCAAGTATCTCCGCAGCAGAGACGGAGAGGTCAGGGAGACAGGAGAGACATGGGGCCAAACCAGACAAAGAGGAGGAGGAGGAGGAGGATGCGGAGGCAGCAGGCCCAGACACGGGCTCGTCTGCTCTCCCAGCTCAGCTCTCTCCAGCCTCTGCCCCAGTCCTGGCCGGACCCTCCGTCTTGGCTACGCTGGGCTGCCCCAGGCTCCTCCCTGCTCCTCTGGGTCGATCGGGAATCAATGGGGCTGGAAGGGAGCCGGGGGCGGGAGGGAGATCAAAGCCAGAGGTTGGGGGTGGGAATGGCTGCAGAGACAGAGATGGAGCCAGGGAGCGGAGAGATAGAGAGAGACACAGAGGGGTAAACCGAGAGAGGCAGAAAGAGAAGCAGAGGGAGATGGGGAGGGGAGGGAGGGAGAGACAGAAGACAAAGAGACAGAGATACACAGAGAGATTGAGGCAGGGAGAGAAAGAGAGACAGAGAGAGAGAGGAGAGAGAGAGACAGAGAGACAGAGATACACAGAGAGATTGAGGCAGGGAGAGAAAGAGAGAGAGGAGAGAGAGAGAGAGCACAGAGAGAACACAGAGACAGAGAGATTGAGGCAGGGAAAGGGAGAGAGAGACAGAGAGAGAGAGAGGAGAGACACACAGAGACAAGACAGAGAAAGACAGATAGATACATCAAGAGAGAGAGAGAGAGAGATACAGAGAGACACACACACACACACACAAAGGGAGACAGGGAGAGACAGAGAGAAGGATTGGACCCTCACGTAAAGAGACAGACACAGGAGAGAGATATACACAAGAAAAATAGATGGAGAGAGAGACACACACCCAGAAAGGAAGAAAAAGAGAGACGAGTGGAGAGACAGAAGAGAGGGGCCGAAATGTGAAGAAAGAGAGAGAGGATGTGGGCAGAGCCCGGCAGGAAGATGAAGAGACACTAACTCCACAGAGACGGGCAAAGGACAACAGGCACGAGACAGACACTGAGAGAGGAGAGACACAACACACACGCACCTGGGCCTGGGAAAATAACAGAAAAGAAAATGGGGAGATGGGGAAGCAGAAAAAGACTGAAAGAAAACCCCGCAGAGACAAAGACAGACAGACGGACGGACACACACACACACACACACACACACACACACCCCTAGCCAGGCCTGAAGGAAAAATAATCGACAGAGGCAGGAGAACACCAGCAGAAACGGAGCTGGAGAGAGACAAGAAATAGAAATGGAGGCACGAGCACACAGAGCCTGGCCTGGGAAAGAACAGTGCAAGAAAGAGAGAGACAGAAACGGAGACAGAGGCGGACGGGAGAGGGGGAGAAAGGCAGAGAAGAAGAAACAAAGAGGGCCAGAGACAGAGACTGAGGCAGAGAGACAAGGGAGGGGGAAACTGAGGGTTGGCAGCAGCGGGGGGAGGGCTTGGAAGGGAGCGGGCGGGAGGTCCCCCGGCTCCTCGTTATAACGTGTCCGGAGGAGGCGGCGGGGAGTTGAAAGCGTCGGGAAGAGAAATCAAAACCAACACGGAAATGAGCTGGCCCAGGGAGGGGGAGCCGGGGGGTTAGAGGGGGGGGACAAGGAGAGAGATGGGGGAAAGCTAGAGATGGGGAGAGATGAAGGAAAGATGAGGGAGAAGTGGACAAGAGAGCGGGAGACATGAAAGGGGGAGAGATGGAGGAGAGATGGGGAAAAGATGGGGAGAGATGAGAGATAGGGGAGGTGGGAAGAAATGGGGGAGATGAGAGAGACAGGGAGGGATGGGGAGAGACAGTGGAGGGATGGGGAAATATTAGGAGAGAGATGGAGAGAGATGAGATGAGAAATGGGGAGAGATGAAGGAAAGATGAGGGAGAAATAGACAAGAGAAGCAGGATAAATGAAAGGGGGAGAGATGGGGGAAAGATGGGGAGAGATGAGATTAGGAGAGATGAGAGATGAAGAGATGAGAGAGATGGGGAGAGATTAGGAGAAATGAGGAGAGATGGGGAGAGATGGGGGAGAAGAGGGAGAGATAAGAAGGGGAGAGATGGGGAGAGGTGAAAGATGGGGAAGATGAGGGAGAGATGAGACAGACTGGGAGAAATGAGAGAGGTGGGAGATATCGGGAGAGAAGAAAAGATGGGGAGAGAGGAGAAAGATGAGATGAGAGATGCAGAGAGATTGAGAGATGAGAGATAGAGAGGTAGAGGAGGAAGAAGAAAGATGAGGGAGAAATAGAGATGAGAGATGTGGGAGAAATAAGGAGATTGGGAGAGAGGAGAGAGATTGGGAGAGATGGGGGAGAGGAGAGATGAGTGATTAGGGAAAGAGATGGGGAGAGATGGAAGAGAGCTAGGGGAGGAGAGGGAAAGAGGATAGATGGGGAGGTGAGAGATTAGGGAAAGATGAGGAAGAGAGTTGGGGGAGATGGGGAGATGAGGTAAGAGATAAAGGGGAGACGAGGGGGAGCTGATGGCGACAAACCTGGAGATAAGAGGGAGGGAGAGGAGAGATGGAAGGAAGACTGGGAACAGATGCAGGAAGACGGGAAGGGCAGGGAGGGATGCGGGAGGTGCAGAGGATGGCACGGGGGAGCTGGGGAGAAGAGAAGACGGAGGAAGAGGGGGACGGGGAGCTGGGGAGTGGAGGAAGGTGAAGAAGGGGAAAGGTCCGACCAGGCTGGGAGTGAGGGGGGTTGCAGAGACACGAAGAGCTCCAGAGAGGGAAGCCGAGGCGGGCAGAGCTGGCTGAGGGGGGAGGTGGAGATGCGGGGAAATCCCGAGATGGAGACAGGGGGCTGGGGGAGAGGTCGGGGCAAGTGGGGCGGACTAGGGGGGAGGTAACGGGGAGGGGGCAGCGCGTGCTGGCCTGGCCGCGGGGGCGCCCAAAGCTGGGGCTGGATGTCGGGGGTCTGGGGTTGGCGGGGAGGGGGGATGAGACAGCGAGCAGCGAGGCTCATGGGAAGTGGAACAGGCACAAAATTCTAGAGGAGCTTCGTGGCCTCAGAGACAGCTCCGTGCAGAGATAAGAGACAGAACGCAGAGACGGAGAGACAGTCACATCCAGAGCCAGCCGCAGAGCCCGAGTCAGAGCTAGCCAGGGCGGCAGAGGATGAGGGCTGCTGGCTTGGGGAGAGACTGGGGGAGGAGGGGGAAGGGAAGGGGGGGTGAGGGGCGAGTTTCACCCCAGAGCCAGCCTAGCCTCCTGGGGTGGGGGGGGAGGCGTTGGAGGGCGCAGGAGCCGGAGGCAGGGACGGGGAAGGGGCGGGGGGGGGGGGTCTGGGCATGGGGGCCCGGCAGGGGGAGGGCCAACTGACAGCCCCTGCCTCACCCCTACCTGTCTCTGTCTCCGTCTCTGGCTCTGCATCTCTGGCTTCCCGGCCTCTGCAGCGCTCTCGCCATGGATTGTAACTGCGTCTCGGATCTGCTCTTCACCCCGCCGGTGCCGGCGCTCTGGACTCCGGGTAACTCTCCCGGCCCCGCCCCGGCTCCCCGGTGCCCCGGCTCCCGTGCCCGCCGCGGCTGTTCGGTGCTCTCCCGGCCCTCCCCGGCCGAGCAATTTCGCTCTCCCAGTCTCTCTGGTTCTGGCCCTGCCCTGTTCAGCTCCTGTCTCTGTTTCCTCCCCCTCAGTCTCCTTTCCCCGTCATCGTCCTCTCGCAAAAAAAGACCATCCGCGTTTCTCGGATGAAAAACTCGAAGGAAAAACTTGACCCAAACCCCCCAAAGCTTGAGGTGGGGGTGGGGGTGTAATCTAGGAGCAGGGAGGCAGGTGATGGGAAGAGATGGGGTGAGCTAAGTGGGAGGAAAGGGGGGGTGCAAGGCAGGGGAGGAGGGGCGGAGGAAGGCCTGGGAAATAGCCTGCTTGGAGAATGGGGAATTGGGGGATTAGAGGGGCACTGGGGGACTGAGAGAGGGGAGATTAGGAGATGGGAGATAAGGAAATCAATAAGTGGGGGCAGGGCGAAGCTCAGGGTCTCTGAGCTGGCAATTAAGAAAGGTTTCCAGTGCATTTTCCCGAGATGCCCCTTTCCGGCCCAAATCACTGGGAAGGGGAGAAGCTGGAGACACTGGGGTGAGAGCCTTGGTCACAGGGACTGGGCCTGTTTAGGAGAGCATCTGTCCCACTGTGGTAGCCTCGGGGTCTGGGGAGGAAGGAGGGTCCTTGAGCTGGCAGAGGGAGGAAGGAGGGTCCTTGAGCTGGCAGAGGGGTCTCTGAAGGCCACCCCAATGTGAGAGGGTCACTACATATGTCTGTACCCTCATACCCAGCTGGATGTCTGTGGGTCTGTTGGGTCCAGGCCCTTGGGCAGACGGTCCGGGAGGGCAGAGGTTTGCCCGCACATTCTGCAGCCACCCCTTCCTTTCTCACCCGGAGGCCCCCACTCTGGGCAGACTGACAAGGGCCGACCCCGAGATCTGGCAGGAACCCAAGGGCCTGAGAAACCTCAGGCATCTTGTGCCAGGGGCAGCAAAAGCCCTCCTGGGAGCTGCTGGGACCCAAGGGGGGCTTGACTTTGGGTCCCTTCCCTGAAGTCCAGGCCCACACCCAGAAAGTCGTCCCAACCCAAGGCACCGAGATGCCCGGGCTTTCCCGTGCCTTTGTCTCTGCTTAGGGCTGGGGCTTCATGGGGATTGGGACACCTGGGTCCTCCAGTAGAGGAGGGGGGGGGTCAGGACACCTCAGTCTCCAAGTGGAAAGGAGTTGGGGATCGGGACACGGGGTCCCTGAGTGGGGGATGGTGGGGGACCGGGGCTCTGAGCCTGCCCTCCTCCTCCCCCAGGCTTCGCCTTCCCGGACTGGGCCTACAAGCCCGAGTCCTCCCCAGGCTCGCGGCAGATCCAGCTCTGGCACTTCATCCTGGAGCTGCTACAAAAGGAGGAGTACCAGGGGGTCATCGCCTGGCAGGGCGACTACGGCGAGTTCGTCATCAAGGACCCCGACGAGGTGGCGCGCCTGTGGGGGGTCCGCAAGTGCAAGCCCCAGATGAACTACGACAAGCTGAGCCGGGCCCTGCGGTGAGCGGGGGGCTGTGGAGGTCGGGAACTCGGGGCTCAGAGGCATGGGGCTGGGACGTCGGGGTGCCCGAGTCCTCCCAGGCGGGGCCTTCAGTCTAAGATGTCTAGGTCCCCAAAAGGGCATGGGGGATTTAGGGGGTTTGGGACTCTAAGGGGGGAAGTATCTGGGGAGGGGGTTGGGGGAGGATCCAGGATACCTGGGTCCCTGAGAGGACGGACTTGAGGGGCTGTCAAGAATACTTGGGGGGCGGGGGATAGGAGGGGGAGGATCCAGGATTCCCGCGTCCCTGAGAGGATGCAAGTTCTCAGAGAGGATGGAAATGGGAAGACGGGGGTCCCTGGGGAGGAGGTGTCCAGGTCCCCTCCCTGAGGAGGGGGCGAGTGCTTGGTCCCAATCTATCCCGCCCGCAGGGCTCTTGCCCGGCAGCGGCCCCGCGATCCCGAGCCCGGGCTGAGCGTCGGGGCGGGTCCTCCATCTGTGGGGAGCGGGGGAGGGGGAGTCCGGGGGAAGCCCCCCCTCCCCCCGTTTGTCGGGGGCGCCGGCGACCCGTGCTTCCCTTCGCAGGTATTACTACAACAAGCGCATCCTCCACAAGACCAAAGGCAAAAGGTTCACCTACAAGTTCAACTTCAGCAAAGTCGTGCTGGTCAACTACCCCCTGCTGGACATGGCGGCGGCGCCTCTGCTGCTCGCCCCGGGGCCCTTTGGAGGGGCTGCGGGCCCGGACGGCCCCCCCCTCACCCCCGAGGTGAGCCGCCCGCAAGGGTGGGGGGCGTCGGGACACGGAACCCCCGGGGAAGTAGGACCCACCCCCGGCTCCCCCCGCGGGGGACTCCTGAGCCAAAGGGAGGCGGACTTCGGGGGTGAGGGCGAGAACGGGACGCTGGGGTCCCTGGTTGGGGGGCCCAGGAGGATATCGGGGACCTGGGAACAAGCTGCCCGCGCCTGGGGTGCTGAGGGCTCGGGCTCCCGGGGCGGGGGTGAGGCTCTGAGGGGGGGCGCCGGAGTCCTCACTGCCGCTGCGCCGCCCTCAGACGTTGCAGACCCTGTTCTCCACGCCCCGCCTGGACCCGGGCAGCAGGACCCCCCTGTTCGCCCAGCACCTCTCCGCCCCCGACACGGACAAGCTGCGCCTGGACGGCCCGTTCCCCTTCCTGGGCTCTGGTGAGACTCCGGGGGGAGGGAGGGCGGGCGCTGCCCCCGAGCTTTGGGACGCTCCGAGGGCTGGGGGAGGTGGGGGGGGGGTGCCTAGCCGCCACTCTCCCTTCTCCTTCCGCACCAGGTACTGCCGGCTACTCGAAGCCCCCGGCCCTCCTGAGCCCCTACGGCCGCACCTTCCCCGAATATCCCTGGAACTTTAACCCCTACCTGGCGAGCCCCTTCCCTAAGCTGCCTGCCTCCCTGTACCCCCCGCACTTCTACCCCAACCCCCTGGCGGGATCCTTGGGCCAGCTGCCCACGGGGCCCGGGGCAGGGGGCCCCGCCACAACGCCCCTCCTGGCCGGCCCCGCAGCTGACGGGACGGGGTCCCAGCGCACGAGCCTGGCGGCGGGCGCCCGCCTGACCCTGCCCGGGCCGGGGGTCCCCGAGGTCCCCTCTCTGGGGCCCAAGGAGGAAAGCGACTCCGAGCTGGAGGTGACCGACGTCAGCGGCTGCAGCTCGGACAGCGAGGGCGACGACGGCGTTCCCGGGCCCCCCGAGAGCCAGGGAGGCCGGGGCGGGGCCGGGAGCTGAGGGCCCAGGGGATTGGCGGCATCGGGAGCCCTGCCTCCCCCTCCCCCACTAACGGGGACACGGCGCCCCCAGGGTCTCCCTCAAAGTTCACTCCCCCTCCCGGGGCCCAGGAACGGCCCCGCCCTTCCCGAGCCCCGGGGAGCTGCCCCCCCCCCGCCCTCCCCCCCATCGGAGAGGGGCGGGGGTCTCGCCCAGACGGGCCGCTCCTCCTCGGCCTCCGGGGGGGAAGGAAGGGGCCGCAGGCTTGGGACCTGCCCCTCCTCCCGTCAGTTCCTCATCCGGCGCTGAGCCCCTCCTGCCCCTCCCGGGGTCAGGGTCTCCTCCCCACCCAGGCCTAAGTCAGAGAACACGGTCTCTTCCCTCCCTCCCTCCCCCTCCCCCCAAGGGGAGGGCCCGTAGTCTCCCCCCACAAAAAGGGACCAACCCGGAGCTCGCAGCCTCCTCCCGAGCCCGGGGCCCCGCCCTCCTCCGAAGGGAGGGGCACACCTGGCTCCCAGGGAGGGCCTCGGTCTCCGGGTGTACAGCGGTGGGGGCGGGGGGGTCCCTTCTCCACGGCCCCTTCTGGTTCTCCAGTCCACAAACTCCCCTCTGACAGTCTTGCGCCCCCTCCAGGCCCCAGGAGTTCCCAGCTGTGCCCCCTTCCAAAGTGCAATATAGTGTGCCCGCCCCCGCCCATCCCCCGTGTTTGTGAGCCCCCTCCCCAACCTAGTGCGTGACGTGCTTGTGTTCTGAAGGAGAAGCTTCCTTCCCGCCCACCCCGCCCCCGGCCCCGGGGCCAGGGGGCTCAGAGCAATAAATCCGTTCCCCCCCTCCCCCCCCACGGGAAGAGTTTATTACAAAAATAAAAAGGGAGAAAAAACCTATCTCGGTACTAGGACTCACAAGTCACATGGTGCTGGGGGGGGCACCGCCCGGAGAACCTGAGGGGGCGGGGCAGTGACCAAAAACCTGGGGGTTCTGGGGGCAGACAGAGGGAGGGGCCGCGGGGCGGAGATCGAGGGCCTGGCTCTGGCCTCAGCTCCCCCAAGGGAGGAAAGAGGGGTGTGGAGAGAGCCTTCTTCAGCAGAGTGAGCCCCGGCAGGCCCCTGCCGTCCTGCTCCCCACTCGGTGACCCCTTCTGTCGGGGGCTCAGGCAGGGCGGGGCGGAGACATGGAGGGCCGCAAGGACAGAGCGGGTGCCCCGCCCCCCGGCTCGCAGTGTGAGGGGTCCCGGGGAAAGTGACGCTCCATCACACGGGCGTGCATCCATATACACATATATATATTAAAAATAAACCTCAGAATATAAAACGCGCATAACAGGTAAGGCACTGGAGAAGCCGCCCGGGCACAATACTGACGGCCGGTGGGCCGAGGGGAGCTGGAATCGAGCCCTGAGGTCTCCACGGGGCAGTGGACAGTGGTGGGGGCGGCCCGGGGCACTCCGCGGGCCCGGCCCCCTCTCTGCAGACGTAGGCAGTGGCTGATCCGGCTGGGGGAGCTCCCCGACATCGCCCCATTTCCCTTCCTGGGTCCTCCCTTGGAGAGGGCCTGGGGGGGCAGGAAGCCTCAGTGAGCGGAGGGAGGCAGGGACGGGCCCTGTTCCTGCTCTCCCATGCCCCGCGCCCCCCGCCCCCCTTCTGAGGCAGTCTCCCCCCGCGGGGGCTCACCTGCGGGCCCTCAGGAGCAGCTGGCCTGGCTCGGGCTGGCCCCATTGAGCTGGGATATGATGAGTCGCAGGCGACAGAACTCTTCCTCGACTTCCTGAGGATGGGGGAGGGAGCGCCGTGAGGGGGGCCCTTCCTCTCACCCTCCCACCCCACCCCCCGCCCAGCCGTCACTCACCTCCAGCCTCTTGATGGTGTCTTCCAAGTTGAGAAGCCTCTCTCGCAGCTCCTGGGCCTGGGCGGCCCCCGGCGCCCCCTCACTCTCGGGGCCCGGGGCCGGCCCGTTTTCCTCCTCTGGCGGGAGCAGGATTTGCTTAAGGGAAAGAACTGAGGCAGAGAGAGGGTGGGTCAGGAGCAGCAGGATGGGGGGGGGGCACAGGACATTCAGGATGGGGGGGGCAGCAGCTGGGGCCCAGGAGCAGGGGGAAAGGGGGCAGGACCTGGGGCCCCTGGGGGAGGGCACCGCTGAGGAAAGGTGGTTTGGGGGGGAAGGGGAGCAGGGCCCCGGCTCACCTTCCCGGAGGGCAGAGGCCGCGAGCTGGCCCTCGGGGCCCGGGCAGGAGAAGGGCAGCAGGTCACTCAGGATGCGCTCACAACGGCCGGCTGCGGACAGGGAAGGGCCTCAGAGCGCTGCCTTTGGCCCCGGCCCACACCCCCCCCTCCCGGATCTCCCTTACCTTCCCCCTGGGGGGGCTCCCGGCTGCTGTTCCCGTTCTCGGAGCTGCTGGTCAGAGGCTCCCTGGCACTGGGGAAGGAGGCCCAGCAAGGGGAGAGAGGAAGAATTCAGAGGCAGAAGGGGAGGGGAGGGGGCAGGCGGGCGGGGAGGGGGCCTCTCACCTGATGGGGCTGGGCCGGGACTTGGGCCGCCCGACGGGGGCCGGGATCTTCAGGGAGCCCGCGGTGTCCGTGATGAGGGTGCACCAGCTAGAACAGAGCAAGACGGGGCGTTGGGGGGGCCGAGGAGGGGAGGCGGGCTCTGGCCCTCCCCCAGCCCCCCGGCCCACTGCTCACTGCTTTCTCTCCGACACCGTCTGGGCCACCAGTTCATAGATGTGGGCCTCCTGGTCCCAGGTGAAGATGACGTAGAAAGCCCTGTGGTCTGTCAGGGGGTGGAGGTCAGCCCCGGGCCCCTGGGGCCATCCTGGCCCCCCACTCCCTCAGCGCCCTGCCCCGCCCCTGCTCACCCGTGGCCACCTCCCGGGTCATGGCGGAGGTCAGGCGCAGCACGGGCCGCAGCATGGTCTTGCCGTCGGGCGTCGGGGTCAGCGTCCGGCTGTGGGACTTGAGCAGCAGCCGCTCGTCCTGGCGCTGCAGCAGCAGCAGGAGGTCGTCCAGCAGCAGCACGTGCACCTCTGGGGGGGGGTGGGCGGTCAGGACCGGCGGGCGCCCCGGGCCCCCCCACCCCCTCCCCCAACTCACCCACGGCCTTGTCCTTGGTCACCCTCCAGGTCAGGGGTCCCTCGTGCACCAGCTTCTTCTTGGTGATGTCCAGGTTCTGGGGCAGGGCAGGGGGCGGAGGTCAGAGGGGAGGGGCGGCTCCCAGGAGGGGGGGCCCTGCTGCTCCCACTGATCTGGCAGGGATTCTCAGGGAGAGGCGGGGGCAGGGATGAGGAGGAGACCCACCTTGAACTCACTCAGCATGGGGTCATTACTCTGCCTCAGATGGGACAGGTCCAGGCGCCGCTGGTAGTCCTTGAGCCGCTGCAGACAGAGGGCGTGTCTGGCCTCCGCCCCTCCCCCCACCCCAGCCCCCTCCCCCAGCCCCCTCCCCTCCTCACCAGCAGGTCCTCCATGTCTCTCACAGACTGGTTCACATGATGCAGAATCTCCTTACAGCACTCAGCAGCCTGCTCCACCTTGGCCTTCTCCTTGGGCTCCTCTGCAACGGGGGCAGGGATGCCTCAGGAGGGGCCCGTCAGCAGGCGCCCCTTCCCCCCATGTCCCAGAGGTCCCCCCTCTGTGGGGGGAGGGGAGATGGAGGCAGCACGTGGGGGCAGCAAAGTCAAGGCCTGGAATCTGACTCCACCCAGGACTCCTTCAAGGCCCTGCCCCTTCCCAGCCTCAGTTTCCCCTTCTGAACAAAGTAACGGCCAGAGAGAAGCCCTGCTCCCTCCCTCCCCCCCCCCCCGTGTTCTGCCAGATGCTCTGCAGGAGCAGGGGGTACTTGGTGAGCCGCTGCATCTCCGTGGGGATCATGTCCTTGAGCTGCAGCCTGCGGCAGTGGGGCCGGCTCTCGGCTTCCTGGGGAAAGGCACAAGCCCGAGTCCTGATGGCCGCCACGGGGCCCAGCCGCCAACCCTGGCCCCTCCAGCCCTGCCCCCCGGGGCCCAGGCCCGGCCCCACCTGCACAAAAGCACAAAAGCGGGGCTCCTTCCTCTGTTTGGCCTTGAGCTGTTCCAGAGCAAACGACTGCCGACTGCAGAACCGGGAGGAGATCTTCTGGAACCAGGAGCCCTCGGGGCCGTCGAACTGCGGGGGGGTAATTGGGGGTGCCCTGAAGCCCCACTGACCCTCACCAGAGATGGGGGACTAGGAGCACCTGGGGAGGGGACCAGGACTGGAGCAGGGCCCGGGGGGGGGGGGGCAGGGCTGGGAATCAGGACACCTCCCTGGGCAAGGGGGGGGGGGGCAGGGCTCAGCAGGTGGTGCCCGGGGCCAGGGAAGGGGGCTGGAGCACTCACTCCTCAGCAGCACGCCCCGGCCCCTCGATGACGTAGCCGCTCTCCTGCCGCAGCTTCATCAGGCTCTCCAGGAACAGAGCTGGGGGGCGCAGGGAAGGCGTGGTCACAAGGCCCCGAAACCCCAGGGGCTGGGCAGGTAACTGGGCGGATGGGCTGGGGGGGACACTCAGGGACCCGGGGTGGGCACTGAGTGTAAAGGAAACGCAGCAGGAGGGGCGGGAAGGGAGGAGGGAAGGGGGGAGGCCCCCAGGGGCAAAGCCCGCTCACAGTGCACATCGATCAGCTCGTCCAGGCTGGGGAAGATGTTCTGCAGCTCGTCCATCGCAAAGAAGCCCCCGTCAGCCATGGGCTGGTAGAAGAAGTCGTGGAGGACCCGGAGCATCCGTACGTGGGCCGCCTCGGTCACCAGCAACTCTGCAGGGCAGAGGGCAGTCAGGGCCCCAGCCCCGTCCTGCCTGCGTGTGGAGAGCACGGGAAGCCTTCCCGCGCCACACGTCACAGGGAATAGGCGGGGGCAGGGGGCAGTGGGCAAGGGGCGCCGCTGGTCACCAGGGCCAAAAGGTCGGCTGGGCGCAGCTCTTCATGACCCCTTGGGGGGTTTCCTTGGCCTTGCATTTATTGTAGTATTAATAATCACAATACTCAAATAGTTTTAAAGTGCTTAGCACAGTGCCCCACACACAGTAGGACTGTTTTTTGGTACAGATGTTCAACATGTCCTGCTCTCTGTGTTACCAAAGTCCTTACCAGAATGCCTGACACATAGTAGGACAGTGTTTTTTGTACAGTTAATTCAATCATGTCCTGCTCTCCATGCTACCAAAGTGCTCAGCACACTGCCTGACACACAGTAGGACCGTGTTTTTTGGTACAGATGTTCATGTCCTGCTCTCCCTGCTACCAAAGTGCTCAGCACACTGCCTGACACATAGTAGGACTGTGTTTTTTGGTACAGATGTTCATGTCCTGCTCTCCCTGCTACCAAAGTGCTCAGCACACTCAGCACACTGCCTGACACACAGTAGGACCGTGTTTTTTGGTACAGATGTTCATGTCCTGCTTTCCCTGCTACCAAAGTGCTCAGCACACTGCCTGACACATAGTAGGACTGTGTTTTTTGGTACAGATGTTCATGTCCTGCTCTCCGTGCTACCATCTGGGTTTTCCTGGCAAAGCTATTGGAATGATCGGCCATTTCTTTCTCCAGCTCATTTCCCAGATCAGGAAAGTGAGACAGACGGGGTCACGTGACTTGCTTAGGGTCACAAAACTAGTCAGTTACTGAGGTCATATTTGAATTCAGGAAGAGGAGTCTTCCCCATCCCAGGAGCGGTGCTGTGCCTACTGCGCCACCTAGGGGCCGCTGGCGATACAGTCACCAATGGTCAGTCAAGCCATCCCTGAGTCCTTCCTAGGCCTTGGGGGAGGTGCCGAAAAAAATAAAAATGGACAGTTCCTGCCCTCAAGAGCCTTACGACCCGCCAGGAAATTCAAACCACACGAGAACATAAATCTGCGCCGTCGTGGGCACGCCTCACACTGGCACATGGGGGGGCTGTGCTGGCGCGGCCGGGCAAGGCTCTGGCGTTGCCATGGCGCGGCTTCCCAAGCCCGGCTCCCTTTTATCTCCTCGCGGCCCCCGAAGGCGGCGCTGTCATTACTGTTTCCATTTTACAGATGAGAAAAGTGGAAATAAAGCGAGCTTCCCGGGCGCAGGTTCCGAGGACCGAACCCACTGCACCCCCCTTGTAGGGCAGGGACCCGGTTAGGCCCGACGTGGGAAAACCACCGTGTGGGGGAGGGCGGAGGGACATAGTCGGAGGCTGCTGCGCCAGGCCGGGGGAGGCTGAATCGTGGAGGAGGGAGGAAGGGAGGACAACTCGGAGGCCGAGAGCCCGGAGAGCTAGAGGACTCCCACCTGGACACGCCAAACGTGGGGCCACGGGACGGTCACTGGGGCAGCCGGGGGCGGCAGGGGACTAAGCTCAGGAGAGGGACTGGGGCCGATCTCTCGCCCTGGGAACCACGGGCAAAGATGGAGCCACGGGGCCCATGAGCTGCTCAAATGTAGGAGCAGGGAAGGCCCAGCTGGAGGCGCAGCTGGGGCCGTGACGGGGAAGATCCGGCAGAGGGGTGGGAAGGGAGCCCCAAAAAGGCAAAGTCTGAGAGGAGAGAGTGGCTCCTCAAAGGCCGCAGGGGGAGAAAGCACCCGTACGTCGGGCGGCGCAGACCGCGGAGGGGCCGCTGCTGGAGGGCGGCTCATGGGGGAAGTCAGGGGGCCGGGAGGGAGGAGGCAGCTGGGGGGCGGAAGGTTTCCGGAGGGAGGTAGGGATGCAGACGGGCTTGTGGACAATAAGTAGGGAATGGAAAGTTTCCAGAGGGATGCAGGGATGCAGACAGGACAGTCTGAAGATGGAGGATTCGGGGCAAAAATCCTAAAAGACAGAGGAAAGGACACCCAGGGCCATGGGGACTGGGGGCTCCAAGGTAGACAGCTAATTGTGTCTGGAAATGGTTGTTTCCAAGAGGAAAAACCTGTGAAAACCATCGACACCCTTGGGGGTCCCGAGAGAGGGGCAGAAGGGCACTCACCGCTGATCACTTCTTGCCTCTTCACTTGGTTCTTGTGCATCCCATTCAAGGTGTCAGGGGGGACCAGCTCCCGCCAGCCCGGCGGCTCCTCGGGCTCGAGCTCGGGCCCAGCACGCCCCGGCTCCCCCTCATCACCTGGCTCGGGGCTGTGAGGGAGGCTGCTGGTCAGTCCCCTGCGAACCCTTTAGCTGGCAGTCAACACAACTACCCCTCACTTCAAGGCCTGTCCCCCCCCGCCCCGCCCCAGCAAGATCACCCACCCCCTCGAGCTCTGTGACCAGGGCCCGCTCTGTTCTCCTGCTTGTCCGGGGGAGGGGGAGAAAAGGGTGACATACGTAGCACGTCGGGCGGAGCCAAGGGCCGCCGCGGCAGAGCCAGGGTCTGTGTCCACGTCGCTTCGGGAGCGGCCCCCTGCTCGGCCCTTGCCCCCGAGGCTGCCCCGGGAAGGCCGGCGCCGGTCAGTCACCCGAAGGCTCTCGGAACGCCCCAGTCTCCCAGACAGTCTGGGCCCCGGGGGAGTGAGATATCACAGTGGGGGGCAGGGGGGGAGACCGAGAGACCAGGACAGAAACCAGGACAGAGACCAAGGGAGACGGAGACCAGGACAGAGACCGAGGGAGACGGAGACCAGGACAGAGACCGAGGGAGACGGAGACCAGGACAGAGACCAGGACAGAGACCAAGGGAGACAGAGACCAAGACAGAGACCAGGACAGAGACCGAGGGAGACGGAGACCAGGACAGAAACCAAGGGAAACGGAGACCAAGGGAGACGGAGACCAGGACAGAGCAGGACAGAGACCGAGGGAGACAGAGACCAAGACAGAGACCAGGACAGAGACCGAGGGAGATGGAGACCAGGACAGAGCAGGACAGAGACCAGGACAGAGACCAGGACAGAGCAGGACGGAGACCAGGACAGAGCAGGACAGAGACGAGGACAGAGCAGGACAGAGACCGAGGGAGACAGAGACCAGGACAGAGACCGAGGGAGACGGAGACCAGGACAGAGACCGAGGGAGACGGAGACCAGGACAGAGACCGAGGGAGACGGAGACCAGGACAGAGACCGAGGGAGACAGAGACCAGGACAGAGCAGGACAGAGCAGGATGGAGACCAGGACAGAGCAGGACAGAGACGAGGACAGAGCAGGACAGAGACCGAGGGAGACGGAGAGCAGGACAGAAACGGAGGGAGACAGAGACCGAGGGAGACAGAGACCAGGACAGAGCAGAACAGAGACCAGGACAGAGCAGGACGGAGACCAGGACAGAGCAGGACGGAGACCAGGACAGAGCAGGACAGAGACCAGGACAGAGCAGGACAGAGACCAGGACAGAGCAGGACGGAGACCAGGACAGAGCAGGACGGAGACCAGGACAGAGCAGGACAGAGACGAGGACAGAGCAGGACAGAGACCGAGGGAGACGGAGACCAGGACAGAGCAGGACAGAGACCAGAACAGAAACGGAGGGAGACAGAGACCGAGGGAGACAGAGACCAGGACAGAGCAGAACAGAGACCAGGACAGAGCAGGACGGAGACCTAGACAGAGTAGGACGGAGACTAGACAGAGCAGGATCAGAGACCAGGACAGAGCAGGACGGAGACCAGGACAGAGCAGGACAGAGACCAGGACAGAGCAGGACAGAGACCGAGGGAGACGGAGACCAGGACAGAGCAGGACAGAGACCAGAACAGAAACGGAGGGAGACAGAGACCGAGGGAGACAGAGACCAGGACAGAGCAGGACGGAGACCAGGACAGAGCAGGACGGAGACCAGGACAGAGCAGGACGGAGACCAGGACAGAGCAGGACAGAGACCAGGACAGAGCAGGACGGAGACCAGGACAGAGCAGGACAGAGACCAGGACAGAAACGGAGGGAGACAGAGACCGAGGGAGACAGAGACCAGGACAGAGCAGGACGGAGACCAGGACAGAGCAGGACGGAGACCAGGACAGAGCAGGACAGAGACCAGGACAGAGCAGGACGGAGACCAGGACAGAGCAGGACGGAGACCAGGACAGAAACAGAGGGAGACAGAGACCAGGACAGAGCAGGACAGAGACCAGGACAGAGACCGAGGGAGATGGAGACCAGGACCAATCAGGACAGAGATGGAAGAATGGGAATGGACATGAGGCAAGGGGAAGAAGCCAGGAGAGAGAAGAGGCAGGGGAGAGTGACAAGGGGGCCGGAGAAGAGGGGAGAGAACATGCAATGGAGAAAAGACAGAGTCAGCACTCAGGCCATGCTCCTCAGCTGGGGGAGACTGGGGGGCCCGGGAGGAGAAGAGGAGCCGGGTTCTGACCACAACGGTTCTAGGGTGCCCACCCTGCCCTAGGAGGGGAAAGGGGAGCGGGGCAGGGGGCAGGCTTCAGAGAGCCTGAGAGGGGGCGCCAGATACTTAGCTGTCTGGGGCTGACCTGCAAAGGTAGGGAAGGTGGGGGCGCTGGGGAGGGGAAGGAGGCCGGAAATGGGGAGAGGGATAGACCCCTTCCCCCAGCCCAGGGCCCAGTCACCCACCTCTTCCACTTTCTGGGGAGAGAGCAGGTTTAGGGTCAGAGGTGCCCCAGACGGGCCCACCCCCCAGGTTTCCCAAAGCAGCAGCACGAGGACGGAGAGTGCCCGCCTCAACTAAGGGGGGGGGGGGGCTCGGGTGGCAGGTAGCAGGGTGGGGGTAACACTGCAGGGAGGCAGGAGCTGAGTGCAGTGAAAGGGGGAGAGAGAGGTGGAGGGAGAAGAGAAGGGAGGAGGGAGAAGAGGAAGGAACAGAGAAAAGAGGAAGAAAAAAAGGAGGGGGGAGAAGGGAAGGGAGGAGGGAGAAGAGGAGGAAGGAGGGAGAAGAAGAGGGAGAAGAGAGGAGGGAGAAGAGGGAACAGAAAAGAGGGAGAAGAGGAAGGAACAGAGAAAAGAGGAAGAAAAAAAGGAAGGGGGAGAAGAGAAGGGAGGAGGGAGAAGAGGAGGAAGGAGGGAGAAGAAGTGGGAGAAGAGGGAACAGAAAAGAGGGAGAAGAGGAAGGAACAGAGAAAAGAGGAAGAAAAAAAGGAGGGGGGAGAAGAGAAGGGAGGAGTGAGAAGAGGAAGGAGGAGGGAGGAGGGAGAAGAGGGAACAGAAAAGAGGAGGGAGAAGAGAGGAGGGAGAAGAGGGAACAGAAAAGAGGGAGAAGAGGAAGGAACAGAGAAAAGAGGAAGAAAAAGGGGGGGAGAAGAGAAGGAGGAGGGAGAAGAGGAGGGAGGAGGGAGAAGAGGGAACAGAAAAGAGGAGGGAGAAGAGAGGAGGGAGAAGAGGGAACCAGAAAAGAGGGAGAAGAGGAAGGAAACAGAGAAAAGAGGAAGAAAAAGGGGGAGAAGAGAAGGGAGGAGGAGAAGAGGAAGAAGGAGGAGAAGAAGAGGGAGAAGAGAGGGGAGAAGAGGGAACAGAAAAGAGGGAGAAGAGGAAGGAACAGAGAAAAGAGGAAGAAAAAAAGAAGGGGGGAGAAGAGAAGGGAAGAGGGAGAAGAGGAGGGAGGAGGGAGGAGGGAGAAGAGGGAACAGAAAAGAGGAGGGAGAAGAGAGGAGGGAGAAGAGGGAACAGAAAAGAGGGAGAAGAGGAAGGAACAGAGAAAAGGAGAAAAAAAGGAGGGGGAGAAGAGAAGGAGGAGGGAGAAGAGGAGGGAGGAGGGAGGAGGGAGAAGAGGGAACAGAAAAGAGGAGGGAGAAGAGAGGAGGGAGAAGAGGGAACAGAAAAGAGGGAGAAGAGGAAGGAACAGAGAAAAGAGGAAGAAAAAAAGGAGGGGGGAGAAGAGAAGGGAGGAGGGAGAAGAGGAGGGAGGAGGGAGAAGAGGGAACAGAAAAGAGGAGGGAGAAGAGAGGAGGGAGAAGAGGGAACAGAAAAGAGGGAGAAGAGGAAGGAACAGAGAAAAGAGGAAGAAAAAAGGAAGGGGGAGAAGAGAAGGGAGGAGGGAGAAGAGGGAACAGAAAAGAGGGAGAAGAGGAAGGAACAGAGAAAAGAGGAAGAAAAAAAGGAGGGGGGAGAAGAGAAGGGAGGAGGGAGAAGAGGAGGAAGGAAGGAGAAGAGGAGGGAGGAGGGAGAAGAGGGAACAGAAAAAAGAGGAGGGAAAAGAGAAGGGAAGAGGGAGAAGAGGGAACAGAGAAAAGAGAAGGAGAAGAGAAGAGAGGAGGTAGAAGAGAAAGGAGGAGGGAGAAGAAAGAGGAGGGAGAAGAGGAGGGAGGAGGGAGAAGGGAGGAGGGAACAGAGAAAAGAGGGAGGAGGGAGAAGAGGGAAGAGGGAACAGAGAAATGAGGAGGGAGAAGAGAAGAGAGGAGGGAGAAGAGAAAGGAGGAGGGAGAAGAGGGAGGAGGGAACAGAGAAATGAGGAGGGAGAAGAGAGGAGGGAGAAGAGAAAGGAGGAGGGAGAAGAGGGAAGAGGGAGAAGAGGAGGGAGAAGAGAAAGGAGGAGGGAGAAGAGGGAGGAGGGAGAAAAAGAGGGAGGAGGGAGAAGAGGAGGGAACAGAGAAAAGAGAGAGGAGGGAGAAGAGGGAGGAGGGAACAGAGAAATGAGGAGGGAGAAGAGAAGAGAGGAGGGAGAAGAGAAAGGAGGAGGGAGAAGAGGGAGGAGGGAAAAGAGGAGGGAGGAGGGAGAAGAGGAGGGAACAGAGGAAAGAAGAGAGAAGATGAGGGAACAGAGAAAAGAAGAGAGAGAGAAGAGGAGGGAGGAGGGAGAAAAAGAGGGAAGAAAGGAAGGAGGAAAGAGAAAGAGGAAAGGGGGAGTGCTTAGAGGTCATCTGGTCCGATCCTCTCTGCTGGCACAGGGCACAGCTGAGGCCCAGTGAGGAGGGGAAGAGTCGGGCCCAAGGTCACACAGCCCGAGCACATCCGGGAAGGCTGGAAGGGCCGGGAGGGCAGCGCTGCCCAGTCCTGCGAGGCGGGGCCCGCTGCCTGGCTGTGGTGGGGTTGGGGTTCAGGGGGATTCTGCCCCCATCTGCCCCCCCAGCCCCCTCCCTGCGGCTCTGAGCCCTGGGCCGCTCTGGCCTCCGCTGAGGGCACTGAGGGGCTCGGGAGTTAGGGCCGGGGCCCCCAGACCCTCGTGCGACAGCAGCCGTAACTGAAGGCCCCGGGGCCTCGACCCTCCTGAGATCAGGAGTGGATGAGGGGGCACAATCCTGGCCTTGTCCACCACGGAGCGACGGGACTTGAGGGGGATAGGCAGCAGGCAGGCGCGGAGCAGGCGGGCGGGCGGGCAGAGCGGCTCCCCCAGCCCCAGGCGGACACCCCCTCCCCACTGGGCCCGGCCCCCTCCCTACCTCTCCGTGTCGGCCCCGTCCTCCGTGCTGCTCTCCGGGAGGACGGGGGGCTCTGAGCTGGACGGGCCTTGGGGGGGTGGGTCCCCCACTTCTGAGGGTGGGTCAGTACCTGGGGAGAGAGAAGACGAGGGCTCACGGCCTCAAGAGCCCCGACGGACCACGGGCAGCCCAAGCCCAGGAAGGAGCTGGGCCGAGCACGGAGGAGCCTGAGGCTCCCAGAGGCTGCAGCCTGGCCTGGGCAGAGGAGGTCTGGGGGGGCCCCTGAGGACCTCGCTCAGAGAGAGGGAGCCCCAGCTCAGGCCCAGGGGCAAAGGGCGAGCCTGAAGCCCGAGCAGGGGTCCCTCCCCCTCCTAGTCTGGAGCGGGCTGGGGTTCAGAGACCCCCCCAGGCAGGGAAGTCTTACCCCGGGGCAGGGCAGGGCCCTGAGGGGGCCGGGGTGCCAAGAACCCGAGACCTGGAGCCTGCCAGGACCCCAGACTTACAATGGAAGACGGCCCCTCCCCCACTCCAGGGAACCCCCAACTCTGCCCCTCTTCCCCCCCCCAGGCCCTTTTCTCACCTGGCTCCTTGTCTGGGCTCTCCCCTGGAGGGGGATGCACAGTAACACCAGGAGCTTCCGGCCCAGGGGGCCCGACGACCCCCCGTGGGGGGGTCACATGGCTGACCTTCCGCTCAGGAAGCCCTGGCTTCTCTCCTGGGGGGGAGGGGCAGGCATCAGGGCCCCCTGAGCCCCCCCTTGGGAACCCACAGCCCCTCCCTGGGACCCTGACACCCAGCGGGGGGGGGACCCTCTCAGCGCTGTTACCATCGCTCTCAGCTTTAGGGTGTCGGCAGTCAGGAGCTGCAACGAATGAGAGGAGCCGTGAGGTGGGGGGTGCAGGCCATTCCCACCCCAATATAACGGGGGCCAGGGCCCGGGGTGACTGTGGAAGGATCTGGGGGGGGCAGAGGCAGGACTGGGGGTGACTGCGGGAGGATCGGGGGGCATAGGCAGGGCCCGGGGCCTGTGCTCACCCTGCGTCTCTCCCCAGTTCCGTCGAGCCGCGTCCAGGATGATGCTGAGCCCCTTCTTGGTCTTGGGGGGATCGTCTGCCCGGCGGTTCCCAGACATCTGTGGGGGAGGGGCCGTCAGGGTGGTCAGCAGCCCTCCGAGCCCCAAACCGGCCCGGGGGGGAGGGGGAGAGAAAGGAGGCACCTTTTTCCGGAAGAAGTTCCCGCGGGCCTTTTTGTCGCTGCTCTTGGTCCGGACGCCAAGGTAGCGCATGTAGGCGCTGATGGCGCTCACGATCGCCACGCTGTGGGGAGCACACAGTGAGCCCCTCCCCACAGGCCCTGGGGACCCAGAAATCCCGAGTCCCTCCACCACTCCTTAAGGGCCCGGCCCCTGGCCTCCAGCATCACCTCTTTTCCTCATCCGTGGAGATGGTCGGGCTGTGGGGAGAGGGTTGGGAAAGGCCGGTCAGTCCTGCCTGGCCCTTCCACCCCATGCAACCCCCACAGGGAGAGGGAGGGGAGGAGGGAGGAGAGAAAAGGAGGAGGGAGGAGGGAAGGGAAGAGGGAGGAGGGAAGGGAGGAGGGAGGGGAGAAAAGGAGGAGGGAGGAGGGGAAGGGGGCTGAGGCTCAGGGTCACTCACTGCATGTCCTCCAGTTGGTTCAGCAGCCTCTCCGCCACGAGGCGCTCCCGGCCCTCGAAGCTGACGCGATCACGGACCGCCCAAGCCTCCAGCTGGGACAGATCCGGCTCCCCGGGGGTCATCCCCATGAGCCGCTTGGACCGGAAGTCCTCCAGCTGCCGGGAGACGGCGCTTTGCTGGGCCCGGACTACTTTCTGCAGGGAAGGGTTATGTTTCCTCGAGAATCAAGGGTATGTGTTCAGGGGATTAAGGATGTATAACATGGGGTGGGGCCTCTATCCTAGCCCTGGCCCAGTTGAAGTTCTGTCTGGGCTCTGCCCCAATCTTACCAAGCCTGGAAGGACACTGACGGGGGCACAGGCACGCGCAGGACCTGCCAAAGGAGAAGCCTCGTGAAGGGCAGGAGGGGGCAGGAGGAAGTGGGGAAGGGGAGCTGGAATTGGGGGGGGGGGCTTCCTCACTGGTGGGGGGAGGGGAGCCGGGATTAGCAAGGGGGAAGGGGGGGCTTCCTTACCGCCGTCTTCTCCAGGAAGTTGTGGTAGAAATCCAGAAAGCCCTTCTTGGCCTCCTTGGGGCCCAGTGTGGCCAGCATGTCAGCATGGAGACAGCACAGCTGGGGGGCAGGGGAGGGAGCAGAGGTCCCATCATCTCCTGCCCCCAGCCCCCCCACAGGATTTCTACCTGCAGGGCTCCCCCCCCCCCAGGGGGTCCCTCCCCTCAGCTCTCCCAATTCTGGCCTTGGGGACCCCACAGTTTATGTGGACACAAAACTGCGGAGAGCCCGGGGGAGGGGGGAGGGGGGAGGGAGACGGGGACCAGCTCCCTGGGTTCCGGGGCTCCAGGCTGAGGCTCCCTGCTCGGTGCTGGACTGAGGCCCAGGTTCTCGACGTCACAGGCCCAGACACCCCCATCCCCGGCGGCTGCAGGCTTGGGTCTCCCCAGCAGGGGGCGACTCCAGGATCCTCCTGGCCCGGGGCAGCTCTAGACCCCCCCCAGGCTCTGTGCCCCATCTAAGCCCCCCCGGGTCTCACCAGGGGTCCCGGCTCAAACTGCAGAGCCACGTGGTGAAGCAGGGCCATGAGGTGGGCCGGACGGCGCTTCACCTGCTCCAGGCTCTGGAACTCACTGCTCCGCTCCTCCGGGTGCTGGGGGCGGCAGGAATGGGAGGGGGCCGTCAGCCGGACCTGGGGGGCCCAAGCCCATCCCTGCCCCTCCGGGACTTCCCAACTGCCAAGGGAACGTGGGGCTCGCTTGCCTCCCAGCTCCTGCCCAGAGCTCCTGCGGCCGCCGCACCCAGGCCGGGGGGGGCTCCTCGCCCCCGCTTCCCCTCCCGGGCCGGCCCCAAGCCCCCCAGCCCTGACGGTCAGTGAGGGGACCCTGGGACACATGGGGCAGAGGGGGAAGGGACAGGCCCTGGGCTGTGATGGGGGGGGGGGCCTCACCGTCTCCAGCTCATTCTCAAAGTCCTCGTCCTCGGCACCGATAATGCTGACGGGGGCCGGCCGGGTCGGGCCAGGGGCCTGGAATGAGCCGGCAGGGAAGCAGGGCGGGGGGCATCAGTTGTACCATCCAGAAGGGCCCTGGCCCCTGCCCCCCTTTCCACCCCCCAAGTGCCCAGGCCCCAGCCCCCCCGCACTCTGACCCTTCACCTTCCCAGGCCCCGGCCCCCCACTCTCTGACCTCTCACCCTCCCAAGCCCCCTCCCAGGCTTCCCCCCAGCAGCCAGAACTCACCCCTCGAGCTGCATCTTCCATCTCCATGCTGAGCTGAGTCTGTGGGAAGGAGGCGGCCACAGTGAGGCCCCGGCCCGGGCTGGGAGGCCCGGACGCCTGGGTTACTCACACATTCCTGGCCCAGGTGGGGAGGTGAGTAAACAGAGCCTCCCCTCATCCCCCGTCACTCAATGGAGCCTCTGTCCCAGCCCACAAAGAGCCCTTCAGAGGCCCGGGGCCTCGGCCAAGCTGGGGGCAGGGTGCACCGGGTGCCTGGGCCCCCAGGGGATGGTGGGATGGGCAGCCCCGATACCTGGGGCCCTGGGAGGAGCTGGGGGCGTCTGGGGGGTGAGGGGACCCCGATCAGAGCGGGGCTGGGGGCCGGATGTCGCCCTCACCTACCAGCCCCGCTTCCTGAAACAGGAAGTCACGTGGGCCCCCAAAGCCACGAGCCCCCCCCACAGGGAACCCAGGCGTCCGGGCCCCAGCCCCCCTCCCATCGCCCCCCCCAGGGCCCCGTGGCTGGCTCTGGGGAAGGGGTGGGGTCTCAGGAGCCCCCTGCCCGGCTCGACTCTCCATCCAGCCGGGACCCCTCTGCCCGCCGGCCTCAGCACACTCCCAAGCCTCCTCCTCTTGGTGTTAATTAGTCTGTCTAATGGGAACATTAATCACACACAAGTGGGCCCTGGGCCAATGTGTCAGGGGGCAGAGCCCGGGGGGCGGAGGGCGGGACAGGCTCCCCATCCCCAGGGAACAGAGGGGGAGGGGCCCTGGACTGCTGACCCAGCAGCTCTTTGTAACAGCTGGCACCGCCCGGGGCCTGCCCCGGTTCCACCCAACCTCCCCCAGCTGGGCCTTCTCTCCCACCGTGACCCCAACTCTTCCTCGTTAGCCGGGCCTCCGCCCCCTCGCCAGACCCCCAAGACCTTCTCCCCTGCGCCCGGGCTTTCCTGCCGCAGCCTTTCTTGGGCCCCGGCCTGGGCCTCGTAGGCCCAAAGCAAAGGGGGGTCCTGGGGAACCAGGGTGGGAGTAGGACGGGTCTAGGAGCCGGGCCGGGAGTTGGGGGGCAGGCTTTGGGGCCAGAGGAGCAGATCTGGGGGGACCCTCAGCCGTGGGGGTACCGGAAGCCGCCGGACTCTGTGGCCTGTCTGGGGGGGGGGGGGGCCCAGGCCAAAGCACTGGGAAGGTCCCTCACGCCTCTGAATCTATAGCCCTTCCCAGCTGGGGAGGGGGCTCGGTGGGGCCTGGGGCACTTGGAGGAGAAAGCCACGTTGGGGGGGCCATAGGGGGAGCCAGAGGGACACATTGCAGAGACGGGGGTCTTGGGAACGGCAGCAGGGCCATGGGGGCGCCTTGGGGGGGGGCAGCATGGACAAAGGGTATGGCTTGTTCGGTTAGAAACGAGCCCTGAGGCAGGGCCCTGAACCCTTCCAGGTGCCAGCTGGGCAGCCCAGGCCCTTCTCCCCGCCGGCTTTCACATGTCTAAGATTACAAAAGAGACTTAGCGAGAGTCTTGCTGGCTCCATCGCCTGCAGAGCTCTGGCCAGTGTGGACCACCCCTCCCGGGATCCAGCCACCCCCCAGGCCACCCCTTGTTGGTCCCTGCCCGCTCCCGGTCCATGGCGGGCGTTCCCTCCATGACCTCTGCCCCCACAGCTCAACCCTCCCCCCACACCCAGCCCGGTCCCCCTCGCGAGCGACAATCCCGCGTCACCCACAGCTCGGCCCAAAAGGCCCCGGCCACCCTCCCGGGCTTGCCTCGCTGGCCTGCTCGGGGCCCTGCAGTAGCTCCCCAGTGCTCGGCATCCGGCCCCCCCACCGTTGGGCTGCAAGTCCCGCTCTCGGGGAGCCCGGCCCCCTCACGCTCTCCACATTCCAGACGAACTGGTCCTCGGCCCTTCTGGGCCCTTGACATTCCAGCCTCTGCTCCTCAACTTAACCTGGACCGAGTCCCTCCCTCACCTCGGGGCCGCCTTCCCTGTGCTCCCCGCCCCCGCTCCGACCCCCAGAACCCCTCAAGAAAGCCGCCAGGTCCCTTCCTCCTCAAACGTCTGCGCCAAGAGGGAAAGTGATGAAGATCAGAAGGGAGGCTTTGGGAGGTGGGGACGGTGAGTGCAGCTTGTGTGGAACGTGCAAGGCTTATTTCAAGTGCAGGCAGTCACAGCACCAGTGGCAATGGCAACCAGTGCCACTGAGTATAGCCATAGCACCAGCAGCAGCAGTGGCAGTCATAGCACCAGTGGCAGTCATAGCACCAAGTACGGCAACAGCCAACCCATGTTCCTGAGCAGCAGTGGCAAACAAGAAATCATGGCCATGATTACAGCACCAGCAGGCAGTGGCGGCAACATGGCAACTAGCAGTGCAGTGGTGGCAGCCAGCAACCCATATGTTAAAGGACAAATATAGCACCAGCAGCAGCAGCAGCGGTGGTGGCAGCCACAGCAACCATGCATGCTAAACATGACAGCTCATACAACTGTAGCAGTGGCGGCAGCCATAGCAACCAGTAGCAGCAGTGGCAGAAATACAGCAACGAGTACAAGCAAATTATGACAGTCATAGCACCAGCAGCAGCAGTGGCAGCCATAGCACCAGTGGCAGCTCATAATTGAAGCGACAGCCATACAAATCAGCAGCATAGCGGCAGCCATAGCACCAGCAGCAGTCACAGCAACTAGCGGCAGCAACAGGATATTACAGTGGCATTAGCAGTAGCAGTGGTGGCACATAGCAATCAGTGGCAGTTACAGTCCATGCCAGCAACAGCGGATAGCCACATGGCACCAGCAGCAGTGGTGGCAGTTATGGCAAATTAGCAGTAGTTAAGTAGCGGCGGTATAGCCATAGCACCAGTGGTTACAGCCAACTAGCAAATGTGAGATAGTTACAGGCAATCAGTAGCAGCAGTGGTGGTAGCGTGCACCAGTAGTGCAAGAAAGTGGTGGTGGCAGCTGACAGCAACCAGTGGCAGCACAGCGATAGCCATAGCATTGCAGTAGCAGTGGCAGTAGCCATAGCACCAGTGGCAGCTTTGGTTGTTAACCAGTGGCAGCAACAGTGATAGCCATGGCACCAGTAGCAGTAGTGGCGGCACATGGCACCAGTAGCAGCAGCAGTGGTGGTGGCAGTTACAGCACCAGTGGTAGCCAGCACCAGTGGCAGCAATAAAGTGATAAGTTTATGGCAATT
Organism: Sarcophilus harrisii; assembly: GCF_902635505.1. NCBI lineage: Eukaryota > Metazoa > Chordata > Mammalia > Dasyuromorphia > Dasyuridae > Sarcophilus > Sarcophilus harrisii. The sequence goes on from NC_045428.1 coordinate 595,103,990, forward strand.
AGCAGTAGCAGTGGTGGTGGTGGCAGCTGGCACCAGCGGCAGTTATAGTACCATGTTAAAAAGTGGTAGTTATACTATAGTAGTGGCATTAAGACAGCAGTACTAGTTGTTGGAGCAGCAGTAGGAACGGCAGTAGTAGCGGTACTAGAGGCAGTAGCAGCAGTTATAGAGCAGTACCCGGTAGGAGCCCCGGCAGCAGTAAGAGTAACAGCCCGTGACTAACCCGTGCCCATCACCAGCGCTGCCCTTTGCTACGACCCCTCTCACGTGGAGGGGGGGGACAAGTGCCCACCCCCACAGCTGCGGGAGCCCCGCGCCTGGCCGGCTCTCGCTGACCATTGGGCTCCTGCCGGGCCCAGGCTGCCAGCACAGGCTGAGGGGCCGGCGGGGCACTATCGGGTCGGGCCGGAGAGGGGCTCCCCGAAGTCTGCAGCCCGCGGGGCGGAGGCCGGCCGCTGGGGGAAGGGGAGGCCGGAGGCTGCCTGGGTTCTGTAGGACGGGGGTCTACAAGGAGGGGGGTGGGGCATCCACAGCAGGGGGCGGGGCGGGCGAGGGTCTCTAGGCCCAGGGCCGCCGCAGGGCGAGTGGGGGTGTGTGGGATTGGGGGCGTCTGTATTGCTGGGTTCCTGTACAAGTTCCCAGGGTGAGGTATCGCGATGTTGGGGGGGCATCTGGGAGCGGGACCTCCAGGGTCAGGAGAGGTCAGAGTTCAGAGGGGGTTGTCTCTGGGGCAAGGATGGCTTCCACACAGGGAGGGGGCCACAGGGCGAGGGGTGGGGGCGGGGGCGATGATCAGTGAGCTCAGATTCACAGGGTTTGTGACTGTGCGGGGTGGGCGGGTCTGCGGGTCCCGGGGTGTCTACAAGGTCCCGGGCTCCGCAGGCCTCACGGGGGAGAAAGGAATCCCCAAGGTCTGCCCCCTGGACAGGATGTGACACGTCTTCAGGACCCGGGGATCTGCCGGCACGGAGGGGGAGGGGGAGGGGGAGGGGGCGGGGCGGGGGCTGCAGGGTCCGCAGCGCCTCCGGGGTTAGGGGCTCCCGAGGGGTCCGGGCCCGTGCGGGGCAGTGGCTGAATCGGGGCGGCGGTGGAGGGGGATCCCGGTCCCTAAAGGGCGGGGCTGGGGGGACCCTCACCTGCTCCGTAGCTGCGTCCCGTCCGTCCCGCTCCCGGCGCCCCCGCCCCCTCTCCGCCCCTCCCCTCCCGCTCCCTCGGTGGAGCCGCTCTAGCCGCCCCCCGGAGCCTTTCCCCCGCAGCTCCACTGCTCCCGGAGGCCCGGCCTAGCCCTCTCTAGCCCGCCCGCGGCCGGCGCCGCCACCCCGACTCCACTGCTCCCCGCGCCGCCACCTGGGGCCGCTCTAGCCCGGCGCCACGCGACTGCTCGGGGCACGCACGAGGCCTCTCGAGCCAGCCGGAGGACCCGCCGCTTCCGCGCTCTCGACTGCTCCGCTCGCATTAGCGGAAGCCCCTCCCCCAGCGCCAGGAGCTCGCGTGGTCCTGCCCTGCCCTGCCCCCGGGGCTGCATCCCCGCCAGCTCCGGGCCGGGGAGCCCCTCCCGAGCAGGCACCTCCGGTCCTCCGCGCCTCACCTGGCCCGCCCGGCCCCTTGTCCTTCAGGGCCTGACCGTGCCCTCGGCCCGCCAGTCTGGCCTCCCCCCGGGAGCTCTCCCCTCCCCCTCCGGCCCGTCCCCCTGATGCTCGCCCTGCTTGGGGGTCCTCCCTTTAGTTAGGCCCCTCCTCCAGTCGGGCGCCTCTCCCCTCGTCGCTCCCTGTCCTCCCTCACCGCAGCCTCTCCCGCTTTTCCTTCTCCTCTTCCTCCTGCCTGCCCTCCCTTAGCGCCCGCGCCCCTTCTTCCTGCTGCCTTGTCCGGGGATTCTCCCCTGCGTCTCCTCCTCCTCCTCTGGTCTGGTCCTTCATCCCTTTCTATTGGCCTCCCATTAGCTCGCCCCCCATCCTGCTTCTCTCTGGTTCTCCCCTCATCTCCCCCGCCTGGTGATCCTCCCCTTAGCCACTCCCTAGTGGTCCTTCTCCCCCTCCCCGCTGCCCCTCCTTCATCCCTTCCTCTCCTCGGCCATCCTTCCTCTTCCTCCTCCAGTGCGGTCCTCCCTTTACCCCCTCCCCCCTGGCCTTCCCTTAGCCACCCCTGCTCCCCCCGTGCCTGGTGATCCCTCTCCTCACGGACGCTTTTCCCTCCTCCCACCTGATTCTCTCTTCATCCCTTCCTCTCCCCGCTTCCCTTAGCCATCCCTCCTCCTCTCCCGGTCTGCTCCTCCTCCTTCCCTTCCTCTCCTCCCTCACTTCAGGCACCTCTTCCTCCTCCTGCTTAGTTCTCCCATCATTCCTTCCCTCCTAGTTTCCCTTAGCCATCCCTCCTCCCCCTCCTCCTCCCTAGTTCTCTGTCCCTTCCCCCCCCCTCCTGCCCGGTCATCCCTTCACCCTCCCCACCTGGCCTCCCTCCTCCCTTCTCCGGCCCTCCCCTTTCCCAGGTGAGCGGCTTCGCGAGCGGAGGGAGCCGGGGCACGGAGCGAATAGGGCCCGACGGGAGCGGGGGGAAGGAAGAAGGCGGGAGAAGTACCTGGGGTCGGGCCGGGGAGAGCCCCGAAGGTCTCGGGGCCACGGGGGAAGGGGGATCTCGGGCCCCGGGTCCCGGCTCGGGTTTCCTGGCTCCGGCGGGGCAGGAAGCGGAGCTGGGCCGGCTTTCCGGAGGCCCCGGCCCTCCTGCCCCTCCCCGCTTCCTGCCCTGGCTGGGAGGGTCCCCCCACACCCCACACCCCCTCCTCCCCTCCGCTTCCTTCCCCTTCCCTGCCCGCGCCGCGGAGCTCCTCCTCCTCCCAGGGAGGCTCAGCCCCGTCCTAGGTGCCTGCGGGCCCCGCTCCCGCCTCGGCCGCTCCCGCCTCCGGCCCGGCTCCCGCCTCGCGCTTCCCGCCCCTCTCCCGAGCTCCCGCCCGGCCGCCCTCCCCCCCCCGCCCGTGCCCGGACCGGCGGCCGTCCGCGCCCCCCCTCCCCCCACTCCTTCCCCCTCCCCCTCCCCCTCCCCGGGGCTCTTCTCCCTCCCCGATGGTCTTCCTGTCTGTCTGAGCCCTCTGACCGGCGTCTCTGCCCGCCCGCCGCCAGGTGGCGCCGCAGTGCGCAGAGCGCAGAGCCAGAGACGCGAAGCCCTGAGTTCAAATCAGCTCTGACACTTCCTAGCTGGGGGACCCTGAGCAGGTCACTTCGCCCTGCGTGCCTCGGTTTTCTCATCTGTGAAATGAGCTGGGGAAGGAAACGGCAAATCATGTCAGCGTCTCCGCCAAGAAAGCCCCAAATGGGGCGGAAGAGCCAGACACTGAAAAACAATTCCCACTTCTCTGTCTGTCTCTTTGTCTCTCTCTCTGTCTTTCCAAATCCCCTCCCCCTTCCCCCCGGGGTTTTCCCCCCCGCGGGCTCCCCCCCTTCCCAGGCCCCCCCCCCTTTGCCCTCCCCCCCCTGCCCGGGCGGGGGGCCCCGCGCCCCCCCCCCCCCCTTCCCCTTCCCCCCCCCAGGGACTCACCCCCCAGGTCTCCCGGGCCCGGCCCCGGCGGGCCCTGCCCCCGGCCCGGGGCCCGGGGCCCGGGGGCCCGGCCCCCGGCCCTCCGCCCCTCCCGCTTTGGGGCCCGGGGTCCCCCACCCCCCCCTCCTCCCTGTTTTTCCCCCGGGGCGGGGCCCCTCTTCCCCCGGGGTTCCCGGGCCCCCCAGGGGGGCGGGGCCGCCGGCGTCCCCCTTCCGTCGCTCCTTTGCTTCCCCCCGGCCCGCCCTCGTCCCCCGGGGCCGTCCGCCGCCTCCCCATTTTCCCCTCCCCCCTTCCCCTTTCGCTCTTTTCCTCCCTGTCTTTGTCTTCTGCCCCTGGGGTCTCTGCCCGGCCGCCTTCCCCGTCCGCCCACCCCGGGCCCTTTGTTCTCCTCTGCCTTTTCCTCTGCCCTTTCGTTTGCCCTGCTCTTTCTTTTCTTCTTGCTCCTCTGTCCGTTCCCCCCCTGGCGCCGCCCTTTTCCCTTCCCCCTTGTTTTCCTTTCTCTTCCCTCTCTTTTCCTCTCCTTTTCCTCCTTTTCCCTCGGTGTCCCTTTTCTTCCTTTCCCTTTGTGCCTCTTCTCTTTCCCTTCTTCTTCTCTTCTTCCTTTCTTCTCCCTTTTCTCTCTGTCTTTGTCCCTTCCTCTTTCTTCTTTTCTTCCTTTTCTTTCTGTCTCTGTCCCTCTCTCTGTCTCTTCTCTCTGTCTTCTCCCTTTCTCTTCTCTCTGTTCCTCTTTCTGTTTTCCCTGTCCCCTTTCTTGTTCTTCTTTCTCTTTTCCCTCTCTGTCTCTTGTCCCTCTCTTGTCTCTTTGTCCCTCTTTCTCTTCTCTTCTCTCTCCTCTCTCCCCCTCCCCCTGGCTTTTTTCCCCTTCCCTCGCCTCTGTCTCTCTGTCTCTTCTCTGTCCTCTTCCTCTCTGTCTGCCTCTCTTCTCTTCTTTTCTCTTCTTCTCTGTCCCTCTCTTTCCTCTGTCTCTGTCTCTCTCTCTCTCTGTTTCTCTCTGTCTCTCTGTCCCTCTCTCTGTCTCTCTGTCTCTGTCTCTCTCTCTGTCTCTCTCTCTCTCTCTCTCTCTCTCTCTCCCGAGTCTCTCACCCTCGGCCTGGTCTTTTTTCTTCCCTCTCCCTGCCGGCCTCTGTCTCTCTCTTTGTCCTTCTCTCTAATCCACTTTCATTTGGCAAACGCTCATTAGGCCCTGGTTGTGTGTAAGGCCCTGTCCTGGGCTCCTGGGCAAAGAAAGGAAAAAAGCAGGGCCAGACCCTCCTCTCTGACCCAGAGACCACCAGGCCCAAAGACAAGGACACAGCATGTCCCGAGGGGGTGAGGGACGGGACGGCTTTGGGGAGGCGGCGCCCAAGCCGAGGCTTCCAGGGGCCCTCCTGGGTGAAGGTCCCAAGGTGGGACCTGAGAGGACCAAGCAGGGCCTGCTGTTCTGCAAGCAGAATATGTGGAAGGAGGCGTCTGAAGGGGGGGGCACAGCCGGCCCGGGAAGGGCCTCCAGCCCCCGCCGGCTTGTTGAGGCGACGGGGACCCCCAGTTGTTGAGCATGGCAGCCGGCCCGGACCTTTCCTGACTTGCCAGCCGAGGGGAAGGAGACCGAAGAGCCCAAAGCGACCCTGAGACGTGGGACCCCCACCGCTGCCGGTCTCTTACTGCTCTTGGTCTCGGGGCCCTCCTCCATCTGGTCTCTGTGATTCCCCACCACGGGTGTCCCCTCTCCTCCCGTCCTTCTTCCCTCCATCTTGGGGCTCAGCCTCTTCTCACCCGTGCGGATGGGAAGGTCCCCTCCTGTGTGACCTTGGACAAAGTCCCCCCACATCAGGCCCGGTCCCCTGCCAATCACCCCTGGCAGGGGGGCCCAGGGACCTCTTGCCCAGGGCGCTGGTCGCAGAGCCCATTTCTTCTGGGCTGGGTGAGGTAGGGGCTTGTTGGTGGCCCCTGGGGCCCCCCGGCTCCTGGAACCTGGATGGCTCTCAGTTCCTTCTCCTTGCCTCTCATCCCCCTCAGCTTCTACCTGGGCTCTGTCTGGGACCCCCCGGAGCTGATGTCATCCCAGCTGAAGCCGCCTGGTCCAAAGGCTTCCTCTTACAGGAGGTGGAAACTGGAAGCTAGAGATGGCACTGGGAGTGGCACTGGGTGATAGCACTAAGGCATGGCACTGGGATAATGACACTAAGGGATGGCACTGGTGGTGGCATTGAACAGATGGCACTGGGAGATGGCACTGGGGTAATGGCACTAGGGGTGGCACTGGGGGATGGCACCAGGGCCATTGGCACCTTGGTCTTAGAGGGAAATAAGGAAGGGGAGACAGGAGGTGCTTGAGTTTGCCCAAAGCAAATCAGGATGGCAAGCCTAGAGCAGAGACCTCAGCAGAGACTCTCAGCCTAGAACAGAGACCCCTGCCAGGACCTCAATCTCTGAGCATCTCTCCTTGGCTCCCGCATCAGGTACTTCCTGTTTCTTGCCCACCCCCACCCCCAAGGGAGAGCTGGAGCAGCAGGTGCTGAGGGGCTTGTTTACTCCTGCGCTGGGGACACTTAGGGAGAGCCAGTGGAGCACCCGAGGCCTCTTGCGGGGGGAGTTTCCAAAGAACTCGGCCCTGAGAGGCCCCAAGCCCAGAAGCGGGTCCTGGGTGAGGGGGGGCCATCCAACCAATTGAGCCCCACCCCTGCCTCCTCGAAAGGGGTTTCCAATGCCCCCGGCAGGGCCCACCCAAGAAACCACCAGGCTCTGCTGCCGGGAGGGGAGCCCCACCTCAGGGGCCAGATTTATTGTCTTTAGTGGCGGTTACACAGCTGGGGGGAAGGGGGGGATCCTGCTTCAGACACCTCCTGAATTAGGGGAGTGAGTTAGAAGGGGTCTGGAGTCAAGGCATCATGAAGACAAAGAAGGGCCTAAAGTGGGAGAAGGGAGAGGGGCCAAAGACTGGGAAACGGGGCCCGGAGTGTCAGAAATGGGGGGCTTAGAACAGGGGGGCCGGGGAACGGGGAGGTCAGGGCTGGGGAAGAACGGGGATCAGGGGCTGGGGGCCGGGAAAATGGGAGGTCAGGGCTGGGGGGCTTAGAACGGGGGGGGTCAGGGCTGGGGGGCCGGAGGCCAGCAGGAGATCACAACAGCCAGGGGGACCTTGGAACGAGGGATGTCAGAGCTGGGAAGGACCTTGGATACCTCCCAGTCCAACCCATTGCTGAGCGCACTGAGAGCCTGGCAAAGCTGGGGAGCCCCGGGGCGCTTGGGGCCCTCACGGCTTCTCCAGCTGCACGTCCCCCACCCTGAGGGTGGGTCCCCTGCAGGCCCCGGGAGATGTCCTCATACATGGCACAGTCGTCTAGGTTAAGGCCCTGGAGGGGGAGGGGGAAGCTGGAGGTCAGCCTGCAGGGGGCAGGGCCGGGGAGGCCAAAGGGGGTCCGCCCCCCGCCCCTCCCCCACACCCCCGGGGGCTCACCTCATACAGGTTCCTCATGTCAAAAGTCCAGGTGCTCCAACTAAGGCTCTGCCAGCTTCTGAAGGGGTGAGAAGTGGGGGGTCAGCCTGGCAGGGGGAGGGGGCGGGGCCAGGCCCATGGTCCCAGGGCCGTGGGATTTAAAAGCTGGGAGAGGCCACGGGTCCCGCTCACCCAGCTCCTTTTACACAAGGAAAAGCTGAGGTCAAAGGCAAAGATCAAGCGGGATTCAAACCTGGTGCCTCCACCTGGGACTCCGTGGCTGCCTCCCGGGGCCCTGCCCGTGGGGAGTCCGACCCTCCCCCCCACCCCAGGCCTGCCCCTTCCTCTGGTCCCATCCCTCTCCGCCTTCCCCCTGGGAGCAGAAGGGGAATGGGGGAGGGGGGAGGGCAGCCGTGGGCAGGGCTTTCTCTCTGTGGAGGAAGAAGCAGTGGAGTGAGGCCCCCCGGGGGGAGGGGGGGAGGAGGAAACCTGGGGGGCCGGCGGGCTGGGCCCCGGGAGAGGGGGGCTGGGGCCCCCGGGAGCCTCACCCTGAAGAGCAGGAACGTCCCCGGGACAACGGCGCAGAACAGCAGGATGATCCCCTCGGCGGTGATGATTCTGTTCTTTGTGGCTTCGCCCATGTCCAAGAAGGGCCTGGGGATGGGATCTGGGGGGGGGGGAGAGGGGCAAGTAGGGCCCCCGCCTACCCAGCCAGCCCAGGCCTGGCCGCCCCCCACCCCTTTAGGGTCGGCTCCCCCTTTGGCAGGCGGGGGAGGAGGGGGGTCTGGCGGAGGCGTCCGCCCTCCGTCCTGGCTCTGCCTGCTCTCATTTTACAGATGAGAACCTGAGGCCAAAGGGCTCCCCCAGGAAGCCTCACGCCCAGGGCGCCGCCGAGAGCTTCAGGGACCCTGCCTTGCACACACACACACACATACACACACACACACACACACACACACACCCGGTCACGGGGGAGACGCTGAGCACAAGTATCGAGAGTGGCGCCAGGGCCGTGGCAGGGAAGCCCCCAGACCCATCGCTCTCCGGGGCCCTCACCTCGCACCCGGAGGTAGGTGCCACAGGACTCCTGCTGCAGCCTGTTCCCAATGGAGACCCGGCACTGGTACATGCCCCCGTCGCTCTTGCTCACTCCCCCAACCACCAGCGTCCCGTTGGGCAGGGGCTGCCTCTCCACCGGCTCCCGGAACAGCTTGCTCAGGCCGATGCGCCACCAGGTCACGGTGGCGTTGCGGCCCCCGTTGTGCTGGCAGGGCAGCCTGGCCGTGCCCCCCACGGGCACCGTCACGGAGGGCGGCACGGGGCTCAGCTGCAGGCCCCGCGTCTGGGAGCCTGGCACGGGGAGGAGGGAGTGGGTCAGGGCCCCAGCACTGCCAGACCCGGGGCCACGAGAGACGGGCCCGGACGTGGCTCCGTCCTTCTGGGCCCCAAACCCTCCTCCTTGGGGGTCGCAGTCGGATTTCTGAACTCTGGCTCCGCAAATTCATCTATTATCTGTCCTAGGGCCCCCCACCCTGACACCCCCTGTCCTAGAGCCCCCTGCCCTGACACCCCCTGTCCTAGGGCCCCCTGCCCTGACACCCCCTGTCCTAGGGCCCCCCTCCCAGCTCTGACTTTCTTGGTCCTTGGGCCAGGATCCGAGCTTTGGGATGAGAACCAGCGCCAGGCAGGGAAGGGGCTGCCAGACTTCCCATTGCTGCCCCAGCCAATGTCAGAGCAGGGAGAGCCAACCCCCTCTGGGGTGCTCTGACTTACGGGAGGGGAGACCAAGGCCCCAGAAGGCCCAGGATTTACCCAGCACCACAAGGAGGAGGCAGGGCACAGAGGGAGATCTCGGTGAGCATTAAGTGGCTCCTGTGCACAATGCAGGGGGACCCGGCCCCCAGACCACCCAGTCCCCTTGTTACCTGGCCCCCTGGTCACCCAGCCCCCTGGCCCCCGGGTCACTTGGTCCCCCGGCCCCCAGGTCACTTAGCCCCCTGGCCCCCGAGTCACCTGGTTCCCCGGCCCCCAGTCACCTAGCATGGTACTTCCTTCTCTATCTCAGTGAAAGAAGGAATTTTAAAAGCTGGGCCCCCACTTAGTTCTCCTCGCCCAAACCCACTAGGGATCTGGAGGGGGGACCAGGGGTACTTTCATTTCTTCATTTGAACCTAAGTAAATAGGGATGGGGGCAGAGGGGCCTGGGTATCAAAGGGCTCTTTGTCCCTGCTCCCGGGCCCCTTCCCAGACTCCTTTGGAGCAGTTCTTCCCCAGTTTCTTGCCGGCCCCAGAGCTTAGCCCGCTCCCTCTGTGCCTCTGAAGAGCGTAGCCGAGAGCGGGTGGTTTAATGGCTGCCCGGGAAGGAGGGACGGGCTGTGGGCTGGAGGGCGGCAGGCGGCAATCAGGCCCTTCCTGCCTCTGCCCCCACATCCTTGAGCCTCCAGGGGTCCGAGGATCTGCGGCTTCGTGGCTCGGCATCTGGCCTGGGCCCTTCGCCCTGGACGGAGCCGTCTTGGTGAGCCCAGCCTCGGAGAGCCCCCACGGCCCAGACCCGAGCTTGCGGTCCTCACCTGTGCATTGCCCCGGCTCCTTCCCTGTACCAGCCTCACCCCCGAGCCCTGCCTGGATTTCAGGCCCTCCCTGATCCCCGACCCCCACTCCCGACTCAGACCTACCGAGGCTCAGGGCAGAGATGAGGAGAAGGGCGGAGGGCGGCGTCAGGCCGGACATCATCCCCGAAGGACCCGGGCGGGCTGAGACAGCGCTGCCGGAGGGGAGCTCTGCCCTTGCCCACCGGGGCGTTGCTTCCTGCCGCACCTTCACAGGAGATGAGCTTCGCTGCTCCCTAGTGCCAGCCCTCAGACCCCGGCCTAGAGCGCAGGTGGGCAGGCCCTGGGGGACAGAGGGGGCTGTGAAGGGCCCCAGGCAGGACCTGTGGGAGCTCTGAGGGGCCCCGGGCAGGGCCTGTGAGGGCAAAGGGACCTCAGAGGCCCGGGGCAGGGCCTGTGGGAGCAGAGGGAGCTCAGAGGCCTGGGGCAGGGCCTGTGGGAGCTTTGAGGGGCCCCGGGCAGGGCCTGAGGGAGCTCCAAAGGGCCCCGGGCAGGGCCGTGGGGGCAGAGGGAGCTCTGAGGGGCCTGTGGCCCAGGGAGCCCCAACTAGCCAGAAAACTGCCCTGGCCTGCAGGGGGTGACACTGAGGGGAAACACAACTGGAAAAGGGTCCGAAAGGAGCAGCAGATGAAGGATTAGAAATGGAGCTAAGATAATTGTACAATAATTCAGAGTCTGATTCTTTTTGTACAGCAAAATAATGTTTTGGTCATGTATACTTATTGTGTATCTAATTTATATTTTAATATATTTAACATCTACTGGTCATCCTGCCATTTAGGGGAGGGGGTGGGGGGGGTAAGAGGTGAAAAATTGGAACAAGAGGTTTGGCAATTGTTAATGCTGTAAAGTTACCCATGTATATATCCTGTATAAAAGGCTATTAAATAAAAAAAAAAAAAAAGAAAAGAAATGGAGCTAAGAGGCCCGCCCCCAAAGTGGAGGCCGTCGGGCAGGGCTCCCCAAAGGGGGAACAGGATGGGGAGGAGAGAGGTTCCAGAGGCTCTCAGGCCTTGAAGGAAGTTCAGATGGGAGCGGCAGGGGGGCATTACCATTCCAGGCCCACAGCTGCCCGGCAAAAAGGACTTTCCCCTTCCCACAGGAATTGACTACCAAAGGAAAAGGACTCTGGGAAGGCAGGGGCACACGCTCCCCTTCTCTGGGCTCAGGTTTGAGAAGAGCCAGTTTCGGGCCCTCTGTGCCGGGTTCACGTAGAAGGCCCTGTCCGTTGTCCCAGAATCTCTCCCAGGTCACCCACTGCGGGCCCGGGGCATCAGTCCCCTCCCTGCATGTTCACCCCCTTTGCTACAAGACCGGGAGACTGGACTAGCTGGGGGGTCTCGCCCTCTTTGTGCTTCATGAAGACTTTGTTGACCAGGCCTGACTCCAAGTGGGCAGCCAGGTGAGGGGAGTGCTTTAGTTGCTTATTTTTTTAAGCTTTTTATTTTCAAAGCACGTGCGTGGAGAATTCTTCAACGTTCACCCTTGTATAACCTTGTGTTCCAACTTTTCCCCTCCTTCCCCCACCCCCTCCCCCGGATGGCAGGTAGTCCCATCCATGTTAAATGTGTTAAAGTACATGTTAAATACAATATATTTGTACAGACTTGTAGTTATCGCGTTGACAAGAAAAATCGGGTGAAAAGGGAAAAAATGAGAAAGAAAACAAAATGCAAGCAAACAACAGAGAGCGTGAGAGTGCTGTGCTGTGATCCACCCTCAGTTCCCACCATCCTCTCCCTGGGTGCAGATGGCTCTCTCCACCACAAGGTCATTGGAACTGGCCTCAATCACCTCACTGTTCAAAAGGGCCCCTTCCATCAGAATTGATCATCATACAGTATCGTTGTTGAAGTATATGATGATGCTGGTCATTTCTTACAGAACAATAATATTCCATAATATTCATATACCATAATTTATTCAGCCATTCTCCAACTGATGGACATCCACTCAGTTTCCAGTTTCTGGCCACTACAAACAGGGCTGCCACAAACATTCTTGCACATACAGGTCCCTTTCCCTTCTTTAGTATCTCTTTGGTGTATAAGCCCTGTAGTAGCACTGCAGGGTCAAAGGGTATGCACAGTTTGATAACTTTGGGGACATAATTCCAAATTGCTCTCTAGAATGATTTCACAACTCCACCAACAATGCATCAATGTCCCAGTTTTCCCACATCCCCTCCAACATTCATCATTATTTTTTCCTGTCGTCTTAGCCAATCGGACAGGTGTGTAATGGTGTCTCAGAGTTGTCTTAATTTGCATTTCTCTGATCAATAGGGATTTAGGAGTGTGTAAGTTATAAAGAACTCTTCCCTGCCACTTTTACTCATTGCTGTTAGTCTTGCTCTTTATGGCCAAGCTGAACAAGTCTCTGTGATCTAGAATCCAAGTTTCTCAGAGCACATCTTCCCTGTCTCTGTGTCTGTCTGTTTCTCACCAGGCATCTTCCTTCCCTTCCCCATCTTCACCGTTTCATTAATCCCTTATTGGTTCTTCACGGATCCATTGCCCCTTCCCATGGGCAATGCCCCGCCCGGGCTGAAAGGCCCCTTCCCATGAGCATCCATTTACCTTTAAAACAGACCAAATACCACCTCCAAAGGAAGCTTTTTCTGGTTTCCCTCCTCCCCGGGTGCTAGCGTTTCCATCCCACCAAAAGTGCCTTGTGTATTGTGATAATAATAATAATAACAAGCTGATGCGATTCTAAAGTGCTTAGCACAGTGTCACATAGTAGGCACTATAATGTTTAGTTATATGACTCCCTGTGACATCACTTGAGTTTTCTTGATAGAGATACTGGAATGGCCCAGCTCATTGGACAGATGAGGAAATTGAGGCAAACCGCTTCCTTGAGGGAAGGAGCTGTCTTACTTTCGTCTTTGGAGCTCCCAGGGCCCTTATTTGCTTGATTTCTCTCTCCACCCTGACTTAGAGTCATTGAAGAGTAATGGCCTATGTTCCTTTATCACGTTAAGCTTTGCAAAATGTTTTATGAAATGACCTTTTTTGAGCCTGGAAACAACCCTGGGAGGTAAGGGCTGTGATCATTCCCATTTTAAAGATGAGGAAACTGAGACTCAGAGACTCGCTTGAGGTTACATAGCTTGCGACAAGATTGCACTTCCAGTCCCCTAGGATACATTGTTACCTCTCACATGGTTATGTGCTTCTCTTACATCAGCTGGGTCCTCCCCACTGCACGGCAACCCTTCCACACTCATTCTCTCTGCATTCTCCCGTGCTGGGAATGCCCTCCCTCCTCTGCTCTGACCGCTGACCTCCCTGGCTTCCTTTAAGTTCCGGCTAAAAGCCTGCCTTCCACTGGGCTGGCGGTGACACTGTGCACACCCTCTGACCCCGCAGTGGCTCTGCTGGGCCCGGAGCCCAAAGAGACCATAAAAAGGGGAAAGGATCCAGGTGTGCACAAGTGCCAGTGGAAGCCCTTTATGCAGTGGTGAGGAACTGGAAACTGAGGGATGCCCATCAGCTGGGGGATGGTTGGGTAAATTGTGGTATATAAATGTTATGGAATATTATTGTTCTGTAAGAAACGATCAGCAGGATGATTTCAGAGAGTCCTGGAGGGACTGACAGGAACTGATGCTGAGGGAAGTGAGCAGGGCCAGATCACTGTACACAACAAAATTATATGATGATCAATTCCGATGGACGTGGCTCTTCTCAACAATGAGATGATATCAGCTAATTTCAGTGTGGCATGGAGAGAGCCGTCTGCACCCAGACAGAGGGCTGTGGGGCCTAAATGTGGATCACAGTATAGCATTTTCACTTTTTTGGTGGTTGTTTTCTTGCACTTTTGTTTTCTTTCTCATTTTTATTCCCTTTTTGATCTCATTTTTCCTGTGCAGCAACATAGTTGTGGAAATATGGATAGAAGAATTGCACATGTTTAACGTCTATTAGATTATTTGCCATCTAGAAAAGGGAGTTGGGGGAAGGGAGGGAGAAAATTTGGAACAGTTTTTGCAAGGGTGAATGTTGAAAATTATCTGTGCACGTGTTTTGAAAACAAAAAGCTTAAATTTTAAAAAATCCTGTATTCCATAGGAAGATTTCCTCAAACTTTTCATTCTTGTGCCTTCTCTCTATTAATTCTTTGCTATTTATTCTGTAGTTTGTTAGCATTTATATATTATATACATATTATTTATATATATACAGAAAGAGGGGGGGGAGAGAGAGAGGCAGAGAGAGAGAGAAGAGAGAAAGAGATAGAGAGACAGAGAGAGAGAGAACAAGCAGCTAACTTAGCAAAAATGTTGTCTCTCCCCACTAGATTATGATTCTTTGAGGGCAGACTGCCTTTTATTGTATCCCCAGGACTTACCAGGAAGGAGTGTGTGGCATCTAGTAGGTACTTAATAAATGTTAATAAATGTATTGACTAGAAAATTTGTTAATTAGGTTTTTATTCACCCTTTAAATTCAAAATAAAAATAAATAACCCCCCTTTCTTTAAGCCAGCTTTGCCCTTCAAGTTATCATCCTCTATCTTTTCTCATTCCACCTCAGCTCTAGAAAGGCTCGTCTCCACTCACTTCCTCCACTCCCTCACTTCCCACTTCTCAGTCCCAAGCAAAGCAATTTCTCTCCCCCCATTCAGTGGGAAAAGTTGCCTCCCGCTCACCAATGCTCTTTATTGCCTTTGGTTAGCCCTGCTTGGGCTTGCCTCCTGAGACTTGCTGCTGCTCTCCTGGGTCCTCTCACCATTCTGGGCTCTCCCCTGGTTCTCCTCCCCCTGGCCCGGCGTCCCCTTCTTCAGTGGCTCATTCACTAAATGCGAGCGTCCTCCTGGGCTCCCTGCGGGGCTCTCTTCTCTTCTGTCCTTGTCCAAGGATCTCCTCAGTCACACGGAGAGCAGCTTCTCTGCATGTGGTTTCGGCTTTGGACATTCAGCCGTTACCCGAGCCTCTCCCGAGCTCCAGTCCTGCGGGGCCCAGCGTCTCCCATGGTCTCAGCCCGAGCCTTTGCAGGGCCTCAAACTCACAGCCCCAAGCCCGCCTCTTGCTATGGAAGAAACCAGATGGGGGCGCCCAGTTGGGAGTCAGCAGCGCCGCAGTTTCCAGCCTAGTCCCTCTCTTTTCGGCCGCCAGGCCTTGGAGCTGCTGCCCCACCACAAGTCTTCTACCCAACCCTTCTCTCCCCTCCAACGGCCACAGAAGCGGGCTGGTGAATATTTAACCACCAGCTCTGGGGCTCTCCATAAGACACCCTTTTAAGTCTAATATGCATTATTAACATTTTCTTCCATTACTTTCTCAAGTCTAGAAACTCAACAAAATAATAAACCAAGCCTAACATATAGAGGGTTTTTTCTTTCCTTCCTCCTGCCTTCCTTCTTTCTCCCCTCCCCATCTCTATCTCTCTGTCTCTCTCCCTTCTTCCTTTCCTAACTCCCTCCCTCCTTCCTTCCTTCCTTCCTTCCTCCATCCCTTCCTTCCTTCCTTTCTTCCTTCCTTCCTTCCTTCCTTCCTTCCTTCCTTCCTTCCTTCCTTCCTTCCTTCCTTCCTTCCTTCCTTCCTTCCTCCCCAAAGTCACATTGCAAAGAGGAAGACAGCCTGCTCCCCACCCTCTCAGAAGTAGTAGCCCCTGTCTCAGGCCTCTGGGGTAAAGTGGAAGCCCTTGGGCAGGCACTCCGAGCCTTCCACATTATGGTTCCTCCTCCTTCCCCATCTGACTTCAGGGTTCACCTCGGGATCCAGTCCCGCTGAGCGGCTAGCCGCACCCGGAACCCGACATCTCTCACCCCTCGGCCTTTGCACAGGTGGGATCCCCTGCCTGGAATGCCCTCCCTCCTCCCCCAGCCCCTAGAAGCCTGAGTTCCCCCCAAGCCCAGCTTCCCTGGGAGGCCTTTTTGCACCCCCCTCCCCCTTCAACACTGCCCCTCTTGACAGCACTTTGCATGGTTGGCTATGCAAATATCGCTCTAGATTGGGGCTCCCCACCAAGGGCAACTTCCTGGGGCAGGGCCTGGGGCAGGGCCTGTCGGCCTGCGCTGGCTAGGGGAGTGAGAGCACCCCGGCAGTGGGGAAAAGCTGGCACGAATGCCAGAGGGGGAAGGGAATAGGGAACGGGGGCTGGGCGCTAGGTTTGCCTGGAACACAGAACATCCAGAGAAGGGGGGAGGGGTCCCTTTGGAAAGGCAGGTGGGAGCCAGGTGAGGATGGCTCAGAATACCAGCTGGGGAGGCTGTATTTTCTCCTCAAGGCAAGGGACTCCGGAAAGTTTGTGAGCAGGAGACTGAGGCAATGGGAAACCGGCAGGTCAGTCAGTCGGTCAATTAACACAATAAATACATAACAGGGCTGAGGGCTGGGGACCCAAAAAGAGGCAGAAGGCAGGGCCTGGCCTCTGGGGGGGGGGTGGAGAGCAAGGGAAAGAGACCGAGACAGACAGACAGAGACTAGAAACAAAGAAGCGCATTAAAGGTCTTGTGCACAAGTCCAGGGGAGAGGTGAGCCGGGTTTAAATTCAGATGGTGCTTCTGTGAGTGGACAGAACTGGGGGGGGGGGGGGGAGGGAACAAGATGGACCATTGAGGGAGGAAGGGTGAAGTAATAAGGGAGACAAATAAAAGAAAGGAACAGATGGAGGATTGAGAGATCAGTGGGTTGATTGAATTTGCCCATCTCTTTTCATCTTAAACCCGGTTCCACTCCTCTCAGTTCTCCAGCTCCTTTTTAATCTCTCTCTGTGTCTCTGTCTCTCTCTCTGTCTCTCTATGTCTCTGTTTTTCTCTTTTTCTGTCTCTCTGTCTCTGTCTCTCTGTCTCTCACTTTATTCTTCTCCCTTTTCCCCTAACCCTCCATCTTTCCCTCCCTCTCCATCTCTCTCATCACTCCCTAGCTCCCTCAGTCCGACATCCCTTCCTGTTTCCCCTTTCATATTGTTCGCCCCACCCCACCCCCACCCGCAAGGGGACAGAACAGTGGCCGGCAGTGCTTCCCAGCATTTCCTGGGTGCCCAAGAACGGAAGGGGGGCCGGGATCTGGCTGGAGGCCTGCAGGACCTCAGGGTACCAAACTCCCACCTGACTGGGAGACCCCTCCAGCCTACCTGACCAATGATGGCCCCCCTGCGCCTGCGGGCCCCCGGGAGGAGGGAGCTTGCTACCTCCTGGGACAATCCAGTCCGCTTTCGGACAGCTCACGAGAAGGGATTTCCCCCTTGCATCGAACTGAGAGTCTACCCCCTAGGTTTCTGCCCTTTGGAGTCGAGGCCCACAGATGTCATGTCCCCACATGAAGCAGCACCTCCCTTACTCAGTCAGTTCTAATCTCCCACCGACATCCCTACACCCCCTCCCTCCCTCCACTCTTGGGATGAAAAACTCCCCAGTCTTTCCCCCAATCCTCTGTGACCTTCACCATCCTGCACACCCCCCAGTTCAGGAACGCTCTTCTCCCTTTGGTGGATTCACCAACTCTCCCCGAGCTCCAAGAAGCCATAGGCCGGGGAGCGGGCACAAAGAGCCTCCTGGCAGGGGGGGCCAACCAAGGGCCCTCAGAGGTAGGGGAAGCAAGTGAAGACTTCCCATGGCAATGGGTGAGGACAGGGGTTCCTGCCGTCACAAAGGCAAGTGAAGCGGCACCATGGAGCACGCGGTTGGACATTTAAGGGCGCCCACGGCGTCCCGGCCACTGCGGGTGGCCTTGGCTTTTGTCCTGCCGCAGTACCGCAGTGGCGGAAGAGGGAGTGTGGCTGAGGACCTTGTGCAGCATTGCCTTGCCCTTTACAAACGATCCATCACATCATGGGTCTTCAGGGATGACGCTCTTTTTAAACACGGTGATCTCACCACCCCAGGTGCCTGAGAGAGAGAGCAGGGTGCCTTTGCCTCCATCGATGGAGCCCTGGGGACTCCGCTGCCCACGAGCGAGCTTGGAGGTTCACCAAACCCCCCAGGTCTGTTTCAGTGGAACTTCAGCCTGTCTGCCTCTCTCCCCACTTTGCCGGAAGGACATTGATTTTTAGAACCCCAAAGCAGAACTTTTCATTGAATTCTCTTTGATTTAGCCCAAGGTTTTAACTTCTAGGATATTTATGACTCTGGACTCTGTGGTCCCTTGGGTTAGCTAACCCGCCCAACTTTTTGTCATCTGTGAATTTGGCAGGACAAAAACTGAGAAAGAGCTGGACTTAAACTGTTTTCCTGCACAAAATTGTATAGTTCAGAAAGAGGGAGGGGCTGACTGATATTCTCTATCATGATTTACAAAACATTTATTTCAAAACCACCTAATAAAGGAGGTTCTACAACTTTTCCAGAACAATAGCAAGTAAACTCCTCAGGACAAGTACTTTTCCCTTTTTGTCTCCAGTTCTTTGGTACTTAGTAGAGTGCGAAACACATGTTGCTTGTTTGGATTGAATTGGATTGAATGAAAGCCTTCATAGCTTTCATTGGGAAGCTCTCCTGGAAATCCCCTTCTATACTGACTTATCAATGATTACTCTTTGGGCCCATTCATTGGATCTAACATCTCCTAACATCTGGGGGCTGCTCTCCACTCTTACCCGCTTTCTCCCCACCCCCCAGCGCAGAAGCAGCACTCCTGGTTCTCCCCAAACCAGATTAAAATATAATTAAGAAATATTTAGCAAAATAAATAAAGATATCATAAAACCTAGATTAAATTATATTTTAAAAATTAAGTCAATATGTGGTGTGCAGGGAGGGATCCTTACAGAGGTGGCCCCATTCCTATTTGAGTTTGATATCACTGATTCTAGGAACATTTCTCCATCTTGTCCACAAGAATAGCACGAGCTGCTTTGTCAAATGCTTTGCTAAAATCTAGGTCAGTGAAGCTGATAGCATTTCCCTGATCTATTAGGGAAGCACATATGGTAAAAACAAACAAACAAACAAACAAAAAACGATAAATGAATAAATACATCTAAAAATAACAAATCAAAATTAAATTTAAAGAATAAGTCTAAGAGCAGCTAGGTGGTGCAGTGGATAGAGCACCAGCCCTGAAGTCAGGAGGACCTGAGTTCAAATCTCATCTCAAACACTTAACACTTCCTAGCTGTGTGACCCTGGGCAAGTCATTTAATCCCAATTACCTCAGCAAAAAACAAAATAAAACAAAAAACAAGTATTTAGTAAGTGAGCACTGGATACCTTGCTAGGGAACGGGGACAGAAAGACAAGATCCAACAGTCCCTGGGGGTCTACCACTGGGGGCAATCAAGATGTACAAAGGAAAAGGAACTTCAATGTAATTTTGGTGGCAGAGGGGATGGATGAGAGAATCATTCAAGGATTCTTCAATAGGACTTTGATAGGATTTCTACTAGGCGGAGGCAAGGTAGGAACTCATTCCTGGCCCAGAGACGGGCTAGAACTAAAGGAAGCCTTGTTTCCTCGTCCATAAAACGAGGGGATTGAATTATGTGACCTCTGAGGTTCCTTCCAGCTCCGAAGCTAAAGCTCCTTTCATCATTCTCAGGAAAACATAGGAAAAGTAAGCTCTTGATCAGCTCTGAGTGTTCCTAATGAGAATACATACGTATGTAAATGACCCGAGACAAACATACACACGTGCGTGTGCGGACACGTGTATTTCTGTAGTGGATTCATCTGACAATTTTTATGGAGAGGCTCGAGAGTGAAAAGTGAGGGAGAGAGAGAAAACTTCCTCCTTCCATATATCTGCCAGAGCAGCCCCCACAGAAAGGAGCGGCTACAACCACGGAAGGCTAGTGGGAGATACGGCCAATAATTCACAGGAGACAAAATCCAATAAAATCCATGGGCTCAGATGGCTATACACAAATGTATAAAGTACAGGTGATAAACAAGTTGAAGAAGAGCTATTTATGCTGGTCTATTTTTATGTGTACTTCTTGTAACTTCAGGTAGCCTGTCCTTCCCATTGGACCCTAAGCTCACGGTGAGGAGAGAGTGTTTCATTCTTTGTACTTGTCGAGTCAAGAAGCATTAAGCACCTACTGTGTGTGAGGCATTAAGTGCCTACTGTGTGCAAGGCATTAAGTGCCTAGTGTGTGTAAGGCATTAAGTGCCTACTGTGCGTGAGGCATTAAGTGCCTACTGTGCATAAGGCACGGGGCTAGGCTCCTAAGGTTTTAGCGTTCGCCATGGTGCCTGCCAGAAAATAAATATTAAATAGATGCTTGATTGATGGTTAATGTAAAGGAGGAAATTCACCATTTTTGACTTAAGTTTTCAGGAATTAATGTGCTTTGATGGAATGGGGGGGGGGGTCATGACAGATGGTACTTATCTAAGGGTCTAGGTTATTTGGAAGAAATAAAGTCTGGAGAGAAATACAGATATATATGAAAAAGCTGTCATTATGTGAGGAAATCTGGGACCCGGAGGGTGGAGAAATGAGGAGGGATCAATGGAGAAAGAAACCGAAGAGTGTCCCCCAGACAGAGGAATAAATTTTATGGATGGAGTTTGCCAAAGTTTCTCCTTGCCAAAATCGGAGCCGGGATTTACTGAAAAGCCAAACCTGGTAAGGAGGCGCAGCAACAACATCTTCTGCCTAAAGCTGGAATACTTTCCCAGAAGTACTCAGGAGAGCCGGGGAAGATTGAATCGTGAATAGAATTCACAAGAGGGAAAGGACACCGTCAGGAGCACATGGGACTGAGGCAGGTCATGTTACCAGAGCTGCCATTCCCCTGCTCCTCCTTGGTACAGTATCTCTGCCGAGGGAGCTGCTCCAAAGTCCTGAAGATCCCCTGGACCTGCTCCTGGATGGGATTTGTGGCTCTAAGGCTTCTGTCTTCAGTCCTTCCTGCTTGACTTGGCCCGAAATTCTACTCTGCACTTTGGGGAACTCGCACTGTAGGACCCTGGAGTCTCAGTTGCAACATGTCCCATTCAGGATTCCATAGAGCATAGAGAATTCCAGATTGTTCTCCAGAATGGCTGGATCAGTTCACAACTCCACCGACAATGTATTAGATCCCAGTTTTCTCACATCCCTTCCAGCATTTATTGTTATGGGCCAGAACTTGAAACAAGATACTAAGTCAGTGGGATTGACAGAGACAATGGTTATCTAATCTAGCATGGTTCCATATGATCGATTTAATCCTACAAGGAGATGTTATGGGCCAGAACTTGGAACAAGGTACTAAGTGGAATTGAGGAGACAATGGTTAAATCCAGTTCAGCATTGATTTAATCCTAAACAAATAATGGTTTCCTAGTGATACAATGATTGGTTCCTACTCGTGTGGAATGTATAAGGGAGGAGCTCTCAGAGCCAGAAGGACAAGCACACTGGAAGCTCCCGGAGGCTGAGACAGATTCGTTCCATCTTCCACCTTTGTTGTGGCTGGAGGCTCAACACAAACCCTTGGGAGTCAGGGAGATTCAGGGCCCAGAGAAGGCAGGTGGGAGCTTGAGCTCTCGGAACCAAGGAAAGAAATAGGCCTCTAAGAAAGCTAACCAGGCCCCAGGAAAAGAGACAATAAAGGATTTGGACTTTAATCCCTGGTTGCACTTGTGGTGACTGATGAACTGAAAGGAAGGCTGCCTCCAGAGACCCCAAGGAAACCCCAACAAAAGATTACCTTTTAGAGAAGAATATTACAAGTTATCAATTCTCTTTTCCTGTCACATAGGTATGAAGTAGTGCCTCGGAGTCATTTTAATTTGCATTTAACTCAAGTGAATTAGAGTATCTTTTCATGACTATAGATGAGCTTTCATTTCTTCTTCTGAAAATTGTTTATACTTTGACCATTTATCAATTGGGGGATAACTTACTTTCTTATAGATTTGACTCAGTTCTCCGTATTTTAGAAGCGAGCCCTTTCTCAGAAACATTGGCTATGAAAATTGTTTTCCGGCTTTCTGATTCTTTTATTCTTGCTTTTGTTTGTGCAAAACCTTTTAAATCAAAATGATGCAGAGCAGGTATTCTTAACCTAGGATTCACAGAACTTCGAGGCCTATGGATAGATTCAAGAAATTCATAACTTGCAAAAAATCTTTTTATTTTCACCAAATCCTACTTAAAATTTAGAATGTCCTTCCCACTACCTAAAAACATGATTTTGTGTAGGGACTTAAGCTTCGTGAGATTGATGATCAGGGGTCCATGACCGGGAGGAATCCCTCTGTTCTCCATCAGTTCTTGCATCCGGAGGCCGAGGAACTCTTCTTGTTCTTGGATTGTTCAGGGGCACGGCCCAGTTCGATCAGATTGGGATCTACTTCCTTGATTACGTAACGCCGGGGAAACTGAGGCAAGATGGAGCCCAGAGAGGGTTTTTCATATTAATAGTGGAGAGTCTGGACTGGCGGGTCCGCCCGATGGGACTCTCGTCTCAGAGCATCCACGCAGGGATTCCGGACAGTGGGGGAAACAAAGGCGGGGCGGGGGGGGGGAGGGGCAAGAGCGCTGGCGAGCTCCCGGAAGGGACCGGCTCCGACAGGCTGCGGCCAGGAGCAAGGACCATAAACCTGGGGAGAGAAGCCGCCGGAGCCGGATGGCAGGGCCAGGCCATGGGGGAGGGGCGTCGTCTTATGCCTCCGGAGCGCCCCGTGGCCAGGAAGCGGGGGTGCCGCCAGGGACGGAAGGCAGCGCGATTCGGGGAAACTGAGGCACAACCAAGGTTGCCTCCATTTCACCATCATTCGCCCCCTTTCCCACAAGCTGCGCCTCCTCTTTATAAGGGTCGGGTCTTCGCCTCCAATAGCGGCCCTCGGACGCCCTGGAGACGGGCTATGTGCACAAGAGGCCCCGAGAATCGGGGGACAGAGATCGGGCCCCCGGGGGCCCTCACGGAAGGCTGGGGGAGCGTCCCGAGGGAATTCCCACCCAGGCCTGGCTGCCCCGCTCGGGGCATGGGCCGCGCCGCCATCGGCACCGCAGCTCTCCCGCTCGCCCCTCCCCCCGGGCCGGACCCCGGCCCCTCCCCCAAGGCTCAGCGTCCTGGGGCGCATTTATCTGGGGTGGGAAGGGGCCCCCTCCCTGGATCCCACCAGCCCCCGCTTGCAGCCCCCCTCGGGACAGGGGCCTCCCTCCCACCCTCCCTGGCTGGGGATCCCCCCCTGCCCGCACGTCCCAGGGAGCTCCACATGGATCCCCTCCCCACGTGCTGCGGCAGCGCCGGGGGAGGGGCGGGCAGGGTACCAGACCCTGCAGATACCAATTTCCCGCGCCGAACCCCGCCTCCCCAGGCCAACCAATCTGAGCTAGAAACGTCAATCCGGCCCCGCCCACCCGCGCTACGCAAACCAATCGAGTCGCGACCGCTTAGACCTGGGAACACAGCCCTCGGGCGCCACCTCGTGGCCTCAGCTAGGGTTCCTAGGCGCGTACTCTGCGCAAGCGCACTCATTGAGGCTGGGAGCGCGTGTGACCCGGAACAAGCCATGGTCTCGGGCCTCCACAGAGGTTCTGGTCCCTGCACTAGGCCCAAGGTTGCCCGCAGAGACATCCCCCCTTCCTGAGGTTCCCGTCTTTCCCTAACTGAACGGAGTCCGAGATGGGTGTCCCCGCCTCTGGGGGGAGGCGCATTTCTCAAGTCACAGATGGGTAAACTGAGGCCGAGCCAGTGGCCCACTGGCTGGGGACCGCAGGTGGCTGGTCCTCCTCCGTTCCGGGCAGCTTCAGCCTGGCAGTTGCAATCCCCCAACTCATTCCCAGGGGTCACGCTGTCAGACCCCAGCCTCAGTACTCCATTTTCAGATGGATCCTTGACCCCAGCGGTCACCCCCGTCACAGGGGCAGGCTTAGGAGGCCCTGGCTCCAGTTCCCAGGACAACCCAACAAGCCCACCGAGGTCCAGCTGCCCAGGGTCGCCAGGCCAACAGAGGCCCCTCAGAGGGACCAGGGTGGGACCCGGATTGGGGGCAGGCACCCAGGTACTGTGGCTGGTCAAGGACAGCTCCACCTTCTAGTGGTGGGGAGAACTCGCCCATTTACATTCAGGCTGACTCCAGAGGCAACACCATTCTGTGCCAGGCGGCTGCTGCCTCTCACCCCCTTCGTTGTTGCCAAGGTAATAGGAGATGCCCAAGGCCACTTTCCAGAGGGAGCCCCTAAGCTCCGGGCATTTCATGCCCTGCCACCCCATCCCCTTACAGAGACCCCCGATAGAACCTCAGCTCCCCCATGACACCCATTTCAACCTCAGCAGGGTGAAATCCTAGCCAACACCTTGGGCTGCTCAGCTGCGGCTTCAGGGGCTGGGCCGGAGGCAGTGGGGGTCTCTGGGGTTCCAGCCCAGTACACCCATGTTAGCCAAGGTGGCAGCTGCAGGTCACAAGGGCCCATGGGCACAGCTGGGGGGAGAGCGGCCGAGCCTGACTCCCACCCCGGAGTCCACCTTCATCCCCAGACCCTCTGGGGGAGAACCTGCCCAACAAAGGGAGGATGCAGACGGTTACGAACAAGGCAATTTATTAATGACTCTGGTGTGGTTTGTCCTAATGTTTCTTGTTGGCAGCTGCCACCTGCAAGAGAGACAGATAAGGAGCCTTGGAGGGCTGCGTACCCCCAGCTCAGCCTCTGCCCCCCTCTGCTCCCACCCAGGCCCAGAGCAGCCCCCACAGTAGGAGCCCAGGGTTGTGGGCACAGGCCCACTAAGAGCACCCAGACAGGAGAGGGAAGAACACAGCACCGGGTACCAGGGACTTGGGGAGTCTAGCTGGGCCATTGGCTTCCCCAGGCCTAGGCAGAACCCAAACTGCCCCCGTGTCTCACCTGTCCGGCGATTCTGTCCAGGTCTCTCTGTCCCTGAGGTGTCAGCTTCCGGCCCCTGCAGAGGAGTTAGGGCATCACTCAGGGGGGGCGCAGGAGACCACAGCTGCGCCCCCTCGCCCCCCAGACCTAAAAGCCCCCAGACTCGAGTCCTGCTGGAGCCATTTCAGCCCAGCCCTGATGGCTATCACAAAACCCTCCATCCACAGAGCTCGTAGGGGAAAAAATCAATTGGGAGAAGTTAATGAGTGGCCTAATGAAAGCCGAGAGTCACTAAGTTACCTTCCAGAGTCCCCAGAGCCGCTGCCAGGGAGGTCGGGATGAGGCAGAACCTCAACCACCCGGCCAGTCTGGGCCAACTGGGGGAGCGGGACCCAGTTCCCAAGTAACCAGACTGCGCCGGTCTCAGCTCAGAGGCACCGGCGGCAGGCCGGGAGACCCCCAGACGCCTCAGGGAAGGGCCCCCTTACCCATCCTGGTCCTTTTCCACCATCTTGAGGCCCTCCAAGGCCTGCAGGACCCTCCTCGCCACGCTCTTGGAGCCTCGGCTGAAGTGGCTGGGCATGACCCCGTTGCGCTGACGCCCCCCGTAGATCTTGGTCATGGATCCCACGCCGGCGCCCCCTCGGAGGTACAGGTGTCTGGCGGTGGAGGCTGCAGGCGGAGGGGAAAGTTGGCCCGGGCCCCTTGGCCCCTGCTTGGGGGCTGCCAGAGGCACCCCAGAAGCCCCGGGGCCCGGCGGCCGCGCCCCTCCCCCAGCCCCACTCACCAGCCCGGGTGTAGAACCAGTTCTCGTCATAGGGCGCCAGCTCCTTGTGTTTGGCCAACTTGACCGTGTCCACCCATTCGGGGACTTTCAGCTTCCCTGACCTGGGGGAGGGGGCGGGGGTCAGGCGGGGTCAGGCCCGGGCCGGCCCCGCACTCGGCGCCCGCTCACTGAGCGCCGCCGCAAGAGCCCCGCTCCCCAGCCGGGGGTGGAGTCCCACGTGCCCCCCCCACAGCCCCGGGGAAGCAAACCCCCCCCCCCCGGGGTCCCGCTCCACAAACGGGGAAACTGAGGCTCGGCGGGGGAGCGCGCACTCACTTTTTCAGGAAGGCGGCCAGGGCCCGGACGAACTCCTGCTGGTTCACGTCCTTCACCGTGACTCCGGGCATCTGCGGGAAGCCGGCCGGGAGGCTCGAGGAGCGCCGGAGGACCGCTCGGGACCCCCCCGCCCCGCAGCCCCCTCCCGCCGCGGCCCCACGTGGGGGAGGCCCCGCGCCTCCCCCCCCCCCACCCCGCCGGGTCCGCCTAGACCGTCCCAGGCCCGCCCCAGGGTCCCCGGTCCCAATTCCTGCCGCAAGCGCCACTCACCGTGCGGGCTCCGCGAGGCCAGCCAGGGGAAAGGGAGAAACGGGGCTTCCCGGCCGCACAAGAGGGGAGGAAAACCTCGCGAGACGCGCTAGTTCCGCCCACCGCGGCTCTCGCGAGAACAGTCCGCGCTCTTCCCTACCAGAGCCGGGCGGAAGTGGCTTCTTCGGCTCCGCCCCTTCCCTCCCAGGAGCGCTAGTGAGGGCGGAAATGCTTCAGCTCTCGCCTCTGCGCCCTCATCCGGCGTTGGCGATTCCGTGCGTCACGTAACTCCTCTGGGTCGAGAGCTCCGCACGTGGCTCGGCGTCCCTTGCCTCAGAGCCTGTGCCTCTGCCGTCCCGCCTTCTTGCCCCCCGATCCTTTCCTTCCTCCTCGGCTCAGGCGCCCCGGCCTTTCCAAGGCCTCCCCGAGCTCGGCCTCCGGGCCCTAACTCTGAGAGCAAACGTGTTTGTAAAGCGCTCGGCGGGGGCCCTGACACCCAGGAGGGGCCTGTCCGGGCCTACCCCGCTCCCGCCCCTCCCACCCGTGCGGGCTCTTCGTGCTTCGGGGCGCACGGGGAGGGGGCGTGGCCCAGGTGACCACGCCCCCTCAGCCTCAGGCACTTCCTGGCTGGCTGACCTTGGCCGGCCGCTTCCCTCCCCTTCCCGCCTCAGTTTCCTCTCTGCGGGGAAACCCCACGTGGGGGAGCCTGGGGGGAAGCCGAGGCTGGGAGGGGGACTCGGGACCTCCAGCCCTGGGCCCGTGGGCACCGGCCGGTTCTCCGGGCCGTGGAGCCAGCAAAGGCAGGCGGACGTGACTGGCTGCCAGGCCGGGAGGCCGCCCGGCGGCTGCTCCTCAACTCCCCCTGCCCCGCTCCTCCCCGCCCCTCCCCCCCCATCGCCGCTGCACGTGACGCCACAGTTATTCTCCCGTTACTTTGTACCCGGATGCATTCGCTGGGCAGTTTTCCTCCTGACACGGAAAGGGGGGCATCACTGACTTGGGGTCCTGGTGGGTACGAGGCCGCAGAGAAAAGGAAGAGACCCAGGCCGCTCTCCCCGGGGACTTGGGAACGCAAGCGTTGGGCCTTCAGTCTGGCTGGGGGCGGGCCGCTGCCCCGCTTGCCTCAGTTTCCTCATCTGTAAAACGAGCCAGAGGAGAAGGAGCCGGCCCCGGCAGGATCTTAGCCCCCAATGGGGGTCACCAAGAGGCAGAAGCGCCTGAAACCCAACGGCCCAGAGAGTCGGGACCACCTAGGGAGGACACACTTGGGAAAGGGAAAGCCCGAACAAAGGCTCTGTCTGCAGGCGGGCGCTTAGCTGCCGTCTGAAGGGTGCTAGTGGCAGCAGGGCAGGAATGGCCCCGCTCCCCGAAGTCACTGAAGGAACAGCCAGGAGGCCTGCTGGGGGCCAGGGCCCTGTACCTGCGAGGACTGAGGGGGGAGCCAGGGCCCTGTACCTCCGAGTCCTAGAGGCAGCAAGGGCCGCAAAGGTAGCCGGGCAAGAGAGAATCCATGGAAAAGGGTCAGACCTGTGCCCTTTTCCCAAGGAAGCACGTTGGCCCCCATGTTTTGGATTATGTACCTGAGGACCTCAGGGCAGGAGTTCTTAAGGTCCCGCCCACAACCTGCATTAAAAAGGGGTTTGCTCCCCCTCTTTCCGGAGGATTGGCTTCCTCCAGAGTCTTCTGGGTTTAATTTTCGCATTTAAGAGCATGATTGTGAGGGGGGTCCCCAGGCTTCTCCACCCTGACTGCCCAAGGTTTGCCGCCCACGGTACTTTCCAAACTTTAGGCAGAGATGCCCCCTTCCTTTTTTTATTTAATTTAATTGTTTTAATTCTTTTTTTTTTTTATTAAAGCTTTTTAATTTTCAAAACACATGCATGGATAGCGTTTCAACATTAACCCTTGCAAAACCTTGTGTTCCAGTTTCCTTCCCCCTCCCCCCATCCTCTAGATGGCAAGTAATAAACATATTCAAATATATGTTAAATCCGATGCCCCCTTTTATTAAAAATAGAATAAATTCTGCGCCTCCCTCCCATAAACTAGCGGCTGCCGGGCCCGCTCAGTAGCAGCAGATGAGAGACTTAAACAACTGGGTGGAGCCGAGTTCGAATATGGCCTCTGATTCTGGGCAAGTCACTTCACTTGGGGAAATGGAAAATGGGGTGATAAGAGACCTGTTTCCTGTGGCACAACCTTGCAAAAAGTGCCCAGAGAGACGGGACAGAAAGGCTTCTCCCCTCCCCGGGTGGCACCGGGAACACTCCCCTTTCACGCTGGTGGGTCCCAGAAGGGCCACCCTGGGTGCGCTGCTCTGTGGGTCCTCATCCACTTAAATGACAGCCCCGCGCTGTGGCCCACCATGTCCACATCTGTGGTTGCCAGGGGAACCATCAGAAGCCCTGGAGGCCGGATGGTTCTCCAGATGGATCTGGGCATGTTGCCGGGGGCATCGGCCTGCGTGGTAACTGTTGGCCCCCCCCCCCAGTCTCTTTATCTCTGCAGGAGCCACTCTTTGGATTTGGGGGCCGGAGGATCCCCAGGGATCCCGGAGCTCTTTGTCAGGGACAAAATCATTTTCATCATGATACTAAGACAGTAAAATTTTTAATTCAACAAGTCTCAATGATATAACCCAAGAGCTCTTTGGGGGTCCTCAATGTCATCATCAGCCCCAATAATCACTGACGTGACATTTATTCCATGGTAGCCACTGTGCTAACTAATTTGGTGCTCACAACCTGGGGGGGAGGTACTGTATCCCCATTTTACAGATGAGGAAACTGAGGCAAATAGAAGTTAAGCGGCTTGCCGAGGGTCACGGAGGCAGAAGTGTGCAACATGGGATTTGAGCACCCTGACTATGAGCAGGAGCGCTCTCCATTGGGCCACCCAGCTGTGAAGGGGGGACTTGAGTCCAGAAAGTCTGAGGACCCTGTGCCAGACCAGGGGCTTGCAGTCTGTCCTATGGAGGGCAGACCAGAGGGCACCCATTCTTCAGTGACCCACAGCTCCCTCGATACCCCTGATTCCCCGGGCTGGAGGGGGTGGCGGCTTGTGCCGGGCAGTGTCAGGAGACCAGGGGCACGTTTAGGGTCCTTGCGAGGTGTAATCGAAGGGCTTGCCTTCCCAAGGAGGGCACAGGGGGAGAATCTGGAAACCAGGGTTTTAAAAAATGGATTTAAAAAGTAACAGGGAATTAAGAAGTGGGTGAGGAAATAAGGAGTCGTCAAAGTAAAACTGCGGGTTCGATCAATGTGGGCAGAAGGGGAAGGCAGAGTCAAGGATGGTCCCCGTTGGGTGGGAGGGGGAACATTCAGGAGCCTGGCCCCTCTGTGGGGGTAGCCCAGCACCCCGCTAACGCTGATACGGCAGAGGGCCCGACCCAGGTTCAGGGCGATCCGGCAGCGAGTTGGGGGTGTCTCCCCAAGTGCATGACTTCCCTGCGGGAAGGCCATGAGGACAGGGGGTTCCAAGCCACCTCCCTGGGCTTGGCCAGACCCCTACGGCGCCAAGGCCATGCTTGGTCACTTTTGTCCGGCCTCTGGATTGGATGACTGCAGGAGAGAGCGAGGCTGGTGACTTGGTCTGCCGATTCAAGTTGAGACAGGGCCCCATGATGTCCCTGGGCCCTTCAGAAATGAAGCCCTGAAGTCAGGAGCGAGAGAGGGAGGCCCAGAATGGCCTCGGGCAGCGCCCCTGTTACCTAACAAGTGGGGGGGCGGCCCAGAGATGGAGGCAGAGCAGAGCGGCTCAGACTTGCAGGATAGCAAAGAGAGGGCAGGGAGGCCGCCGGCAAAGGCCCCGGAGGGGTGGGGGTGGGGTCCATCACGAGGCTCCAGGGGAAGCCATACTGCCAGAGGAAGAGGCGCATGAGGGCAGGGGCAGAAGGCATCCAGGGGACGTACGGAGGGCGGAGGGACGGGGAAGGAGAGCACGCTCCCCACAATGGGCCTCAGCCTTTTCAGGGAAATATGGCTCTTCTAGCCGAGAGGTGGGGGGCGGGACCCCCAAGAGACCCGAGGACAGCCGGATCGAGCCCGGGCACCCCAATCCACAATGGACTCGGGCGGGAGCCTTCTCTTTCTCCACCGTCCCCCAGCAGCGCAGGAGCAGGAACAAAGACCATGATGGGGCAAGATGGGCTAAGGGGACAAGAGACTTGAGAAAGCAGACTCGCCAGAGCAGAAGGGAGGGCTGGGTAAGATCTTGGATCGAAAGGAGTCCTCAGGGTGAAGAAGGCTGGGGGCCACAAGGCAGACGGCGAGGTGGCTGATGGGACGGCAGAGGTCTTGGCCATTCTTGGAGCGGGGGATGGCAGGAGGGTCAGCAGCAGAGCGCTCCCTTCCTCCCCCTGCCTCTGCCGGGCCTTGGCTCCCACCAGCATTGACTGGCCTGAGCCTCATTTCATAAAAGCTTATTTATGTTCGGAAGCGGCTGCTCTTGGGGGGGGGGTCCTGTCTGCACCCGGCCCAGTGCCAGGGACCTCAAGACCTAATACAGAGCTCCTCCCAGGGCTGGGGGTAACTGGGGGGCTCCTGCAGACAGTGTCTCCGAGCCTACTTCTGCCCAGAATGGCAGGTGGGGAACTCCAGGGGAGAAGCATCCAGTGCCTGGACGGTCCCCCAGATGTTGGGGGGGCACTGCCAGCTGGACTCTTGTTCACATGGAAACAGCACAAATACATCCCCCTGCTCTCGAATGGCTGCTCCATCCCAGAATCCACCGTTTGGGGCGGGGAGGCCGCCATGCAGGCGTCCCCATGCTTGTGCATCATGGACAATGTAACACTGAGGGATGGTGGCCAACATTCGCCTGGTGCCCACTTGGTGCCAGGCCCCTTACGGTCACACCTCACCTGTCAGCAGCCCTGGGGGGCAGAGGCTCTCATTATCTCTGTTTTCCCATTGAGGACACTGGGGGAGTCAGGGGTGAAGGAACTTCCCAGGGTCCCGGAGATGGGCCGGCATCCCTCAAGGTGGGCAAAGACACAGGACGGCGGGCAGTGCCCCTGGGCATTGTACAACCACCCACTTTCCTGCAGGAGGCCCACTGACACACAGATCAAAGGCTTTGGGCCCAGTCTCTCAGCCTTTATTGGGGAGAAGCGTCTAAAAGGGGCCCAGAAGCCCCTCGATGTGCTGAGTCCGCATCCTGCGGTGGGGGTGTGGGAGAAGCTTGCAGCCCAGCAGGGAGAGGGATCCCATGTGGCCGATGTGGAAGGTCACCAAGGGGGGCGAGCTGAGCCTGAGAGAGTCCCCTGCCGCCCGAGCTTCCTCGCCTTTCCTTGCGGCAGCCGGGCCTGGAATGGGGGGATGAGGGGTGAGCCCTGCTTCCTCCGAGGCCGTCCCCCTGCCTCCTGGCCTCCCCTGGGGGGCCCCAGACTTCCCCCCGCTCTTCCTCACCTCCGGGCTGGGGCCTCCCTCCCCCTCCAGTTTGGGTCAGATCCTCTCGTTTCTTGCTTTAGCTTCTGTCCCCCCAGAACAGAACACGGCTCTTCTTGTCCTCTCCGCTTGCCTGACATTCAAGGCCTCCAGGAGAGCCGCTCTATCCCCCTAGTATGACCCCTCTCTGAGACCCCTGGGCTCCTCCCGCCTTCTGGCTTTCTCCCCTCCACTTCCCAGGACCTGAGGGGCTGCCAGGGGGGTGCAGGGATGCCCCGGCAGGGCTGGGGGGACCAGCAGGAGATGGGGGGCTCTCAGGGGGCTGGGAGGAGTCCCACAGGCCCACCAAGGCCTCAGCAGCTTCCCGCTGTAACTGGTGTTCCATGGCCGAGCCGGAGGCCCCTGGGGCCTACGGAAAAAAGGAGGGAGACAGCGATTGGCCTGAAACTCCTGCCTTTTACCTCCCATGGCCCTCTCACTTCCCTGGCCCCTGATCCTTGGCTCCCCAACCCCCGCTCTGACCTCCCTAGTCTAAGCTGAGAACCTATTTGGGGCAGACATCCAGGCCTCCTGGCTCTGATTCCCACCCAGGCTCTCAGAGATTTGGATCTTCCTCTCCCAGATCTGGGCACCAGCCCCGTCCCCTCCCCACAGGACCCGGGAGCAGCCCCCCTTTCTCTCCTCTCCCCCAGTCCCCCGCCCCCTTTCCTTCCTAGGACCTGGGGCTGCAGGAGCAAGGGGTCCGCGGGACCACAGGGCTCAAGAATCAGCGTGGAGCATCTGGAGCGGGGAAGGAGCAAAGGGGAAGGGAGAGCTTGGAGCAGGCACGGGGTCTTCTGCCCCACCCTCCCCATGGTCCGGGGTCCCCTTGCAGCCTGTGCCCAGACTCTGCGCTCTCGCAGCCACGCCAGGGGCACGTCACCGCTTTCTGGTCCCTCTGTGCGGCCTCCCGGCTGCTCTGCTTCCCAAGTCACGCTTCACTCAACCCCCACAGGCTCTTCCCTGGGAACAGGCCTGCTCCAAAGTCCTGCAGAGCTCCCCAGCCCCTTGGCAGGAAATGCCCTGCTCAGCTTATGGCCAAAGGGCCTCCTGTGCTCCCTGCCTCCCCGTGCTCCCTGCTCCCTGTGCTCCCCGCCTCCCAAAAGCGAGGGCAGCTCTTCCCTTCCATGATATGGCCCAATGCTGGAGCACAGCAGGTGCTTCATCAATGCTTATTGAGCCGCTGCACCATTTGTCTCCAACCAAGGCAGGGGATAGAATGCTGGGCCTCAAGTCTGAGACCTGAGTTCCAATCCAGCCTCGGCTTCGAGCCAGCTGTGACCCTGGACTCACGGGGGGGCGGGGGGGGGGGAGGGAACGGGCCCAAGGGAGGCTCAGGATGACGGCTGACCTTGAGACAAGGCCTCGGTGCGCCAGGCCCTGAAAGCACTTGGCCCTGATGATGTCATTCCCTCCTCACACTCTCCCCCACCCTCCCCACCCCCACAGGTGCTGCTGTTCTCTCCCTTTTGTAGAGCAGGCAGGCGGAGGCTCAAGGACAGGGCCTGGCCTAGGTCTCCTCCCCCAGGCCTCATGCTTGGAGCTGTGGCTCCCGCTGCCGCCATGACTTCCAGGGCTAGATCCTGTGGTCCACACGCAGACACACACTCACACACACACACACACACACACAGAGCCCCTCTTCTCTCCCACCCACAGCTCAGGCCCCAGGACTCACGGCTCGGCCAGGCCAGAGAGCCCGGAGGGTTCCCCTGGCACGGGGATCATCAGTAGCTGGCACTGTCCCGGGCAGCTTGGGAGGGCCCCGTGGTTGGTCAGGTGGAGAAAGGAGCCTGAGTCGAAGACAGACCGGGACGGGCAGAGATGGGCTCAGCGCTGGCTCTGCTCCCTGGGCATCCTGCGGGCCTGGCCAGGGTTCCCAGCTCTCCATGACACCCCCCCCCCCCACTGGGGGCCATGGGGATGGTGGGGCCAGGGCTGGGCTTTCTGATGCTCCCTCCCCCCTTCCCCTCCCCCCTTCCCCTCCCCCCTTCCCCATCCCACCCGCCCCACCTCCCACTTTCTCACCGGGCAGCGGGTGTGGGGCGATGCCGGGCTCCAGGCACAGCAGGTAACTGGGGAGCGGCGGGGACACCAGCAGGGTGGGGGGAAGCCAGGGCGTGGGGGGCCAGGACAGCGGCGTGGTGTCCAATGGCTGGCTTAGCAGTAAGGCCCGTGGGGCGCTCTCCTGGGAAGCGGGGGTAAAGGGGAGGTGCGAGGGCGGCTGCCACTAAGTAGGGACCAGCCTGGAGCCGTTCTGGGCAGGGCTGGGTGGTGCCCAAGGTGGAAAAATGGAGGAAAGTGGAGAGGAGCCCCACGAGATAGAGAACCCCTGGGGGAGGCCGTGGGGGCACATCTTACCGTTTCAAAGGACATCAGCACAGTCAGGGGAGCTCCTCGGAGGGTCCCCCCCGGCTGGGGCCCCCCCTTCTCCTTGCCAGCTGAGAATGACAGGAAATGCCTATAGGAGACGACTGCTCTCCTGCCCCATGATGAGACTCCCTACCCAGCAGCCCCAGGACTCTCCACCTGTAGCTGGCCCTTCCAGTGTCCAGGCAAGCTTTATCAAGCCGGCTTTGGCCCAGCTGAGCGTGAGACCCTGGAGAGGGAGGGACCCTTTGGAGCCACACTGGAGCCCAGGTGAGCCCCCCAGTCCCCCCAAGTCCCTTCCGACCCCAGCAGACTCCTCCCCCAGCCAGAGGGAGAGCGTTTACCAGGGGTCCCCTTTTCACAGTGGGCCCCCCCATCTCTGGGCAGGCCCTGGGACTCCTGCAGTCTCTGCAGAGCCAGGTGGGCAGCCCTGACACGCCTTCGCCTTCGTTCCCTGAAAGAGAAAGGGGCAGAGGTCAGGGCCAGGTCCTGGGACAGAGGTCAGGGCCAGGGCCCGGGACCGACCCATGGGGTCAGCGGTGGCAGGTCCTGGGCTTCGGAGGCAGGTGTTCAAATGGCTGCTCTGCTGCTTCTCTCCTCCTCACTGTGCTTCTGGGGCCTCAGCTTTTCCTATCTGTGAAATGAGCGGGTTGGGATAGAAGCTCCTGGGTCCCTTCCAGTCCAACTGCCGCAGTCTGTGGAGACTAAGATTTAACTGCGAGGGGGCAAAAGGCTGGTGTCCTTGGGAGGCTGTGCCCCCGGGGGGGGTCCCTGCAGGGGCAGCAGCTTCGACAGAGACCACGCTCTTAGGATACTCACAGGAGGAGGGCGCATTTCTGGCACTCACAGGCCCGGAAGAGGCACAGGTGCTTGTGGTCCTTGAGGGGGGCAGCGAGACCATGGTTGCGGCAACGGGTGCAGGTCGGGGCCCGGCTCCCAGGAAGGCTGGCAGAGGGGACGGCCCCATCTCCTGGGGCAGAGTCGGACTCCCCGCTTGCCTTCATGGAGCTGGGGGAAGATGAGGGAGTGAGGATCCCTCCCAGCATTCCCTGAGCCCCGGGGTCCCAAGGACATTGCCCTCCCCACTGCTCCAGCCCAGCCTGCCCCCTTTCTGCCTTAGACACTGGAACTCTTTCTCTGTATACCTCCCTTCCTTTATCATTTCCTCTAAAGGACCCCCTTCCCAGGCACTTACAGCTAACCAATCAAGGAGCAATTATAGCCGCCAGACAGCAACAGTGACAAGTGGTAGATAGCATTAATTCTTTATCATCACAACAAATACATTTTTGGGTCCAGAGCTATAATTTCATGGAGGCAGGAAACTCCCAGTGTGGAAAAGCCCCTTCACAGAGGCACTGGTGGGCTTGGGGTGGGAGGGGAAGGACGCGGTCTCAGAGTCCCGGGTGGCTCATGCGTCGGTTGGGGGCAGGCCTTGTGTGCTCCTGACTCCCAGTGTGGCCTTCCTTTCATTTCCCCAAGCTGCTGCTAAGCTTGTAAGTAGCTGCTATCACATTGCACCCCTTGCTGTTTTTGTTGTTGCATTTCCCAAGTGTAGACAACTCCGGAGGGAGGCAACTCTCACTCCCGACACTGGTCAGCGTCTGCTTGACAACTAATTATTTCAGAAACTCCTCAGTTCTGTGACTGGACAAGTCAGTGCATCTCTGCCTCAGTTTCCTTATCTGTAAAATGGGGATAATATCTACTTTGTGAAGATAATATTCATAAAGGGTTCTATAAATGACATGATGCTGATGCTTCTTAGGAGAAGCCATTTATTTGTGTGTGTGTGTGTGTGTGTGTGTGTGTGTGTGTGTGTGTGTGTGCTGGGGATGGGATAGACCTCAAACGCAGGTCCTCCTGGCTCCCAGGCTGGCTTCTCTACGCACTGCCCTGGCTTGGTGATTTCTGGGACACGAGTGAGTTTTCCAAGGATTATGACCCTCTCTTTAACAGTCGCGGAGCTGAGTGCCTGGTTAAGGCTCAGGAGTGTCAGCGGGCTGGGGCCATGGAGCCGCCCTCCCACAGACCCCTGGGTTTGAAGGTTATGCCAGCAGCCCCCAAGCTGGTCCAGGAGGGTCTAGGATCTGCCAAAAAGGCACCGAAGGTACATTCGTGAGACCTGGTGATCCGGGATTAACCTCTCTGGCCTCAAGTTCCTCCATCTGTAAGACAAGGAGCCTGGATCGGGCATCGCAGAAACTCTGGGCACCTGTTAGTCCCAGGATAACTGCTCCGGGAGGGCCTGGGGACCAGCCTGGCTAAGGGCGCAGATGCTCGGCACCCAAGGGAAGGAAGCACCCAGCCCGGGAGCCTGGATGAAAAGGCAAGGATAAAGTGGTCCTCGGGCCTCCAGGGCTGCAAGGATGGCAGGAGAATGGTGGTAAAGGGGGGCAAGGGATAAAGAAGCCAGCCTCAGGCTGACCTGAAACATTTATTTTACGGTTGCTGCACTCAATGTGACGTCTTTGTCCAGTGATAGGAGTCCCA
This sequence comes from Sarcophilus harrisii, assembly GCF_902635505.1. Lineage (NCBI taxonomy): Eukaryota > Metazoa > Chordata > Mammalia > Dasyuromorphia > Dasyuridae > Sarcophilus > Sarcophilus harrisii. Next base: position 595,139,895 of record NC_045428.1, read on the forward strand.
TCGATGACATCCCCCCACTACAGACCACACTAGGAGACAGGAGGATGGTTTGGCCACATGGAAAGCAGCTCACGGGCTCTCCTCAGACAGTCAGAAGCCGGAACGAATTTTATTGTGCCCCAAAAGGCAACAAGAAACATGTCATGAGTGGTCATCTCACTCAGGACGAGCCCAAGCCAAGAGAATGACACAAAGAAAACTGTACATGTTATCATGTGTGGAAGAGAATGAAAAAATAGAGCAGAAATGGTAGAAACCTCAGACTTGGCCAAGCCTTCCCATTCAAATATATACTGGAAATCCTAAAGTGGGGAGGGATGGCAAAAAAACTTGTTGGAGTATGTCAAGATACAGGTTTCAAAAGGTTCGCAGACTACACAGAAACTTCTGGTCTGCAAATCATGAATGTTTTCTCTAAAGAGACAGCTGGAAGACAGATCTGATTCCACAAAGAACATAAAAATTTTTAATAGTTATGCCTGGACAGCAGGTGTCTCTTTATATGAACCATTAAAAATCAGCTGTCTTGGTGCAGTTGGACCCTCAATCAAGTGAAACCAAAGGTCAGAATCAACAACAAATCAAAAGAATGGCTAAAGATGAGAAGACACTGCTAGCTCCGACCCAACTTTTTTGAATGAACTACTTTTACAGAAAAATAGGAAGTGGATAAAGGTAAAGTTAGTGACTATGATTATCACTATTTCTTATAAAAGTTTAATGAAATGAAACAGCGATCATAACATGGAGGCCAAAAGAGCCCAGAAAACACATTAGAGATTCAATATTTCTTCTCTTTGCCGCAAACTTTAGTGAACAAACTCATGTGCAAAACATAGAGGAGAATGGGGGGAAAAATCCATCGTGGAGATGGGTAGAGAGAAATTATGCACAGTATCACCTCCACCAGTGCGAGGCAGCGAAGGGGAAAATGAATCTTCAGAAAGCCAAGCCAGATTGTCCCAAGAGCATTTATAGATAAAAACGGGAGGATAAGAAATGGAAGCAAAATGGAAAAAATGTCAGCATCCCTTTAGGGGTATATTCCCATCTCTGCTAACGGCAGCCTTGCCGCGTTTGGCTTTGCCACCAGATGAGCTGTACGAGGAAGCAGAAATGGTATCTCAGAAGAAGTCATAAAAAGTGGCTGGACAGTTCTAAGTACAGGGTGAAGAAATCTGTGCTAAAGGTAACCCAATTTTGTTAGCACCGAGGGGATTGATTTTTGAGATCTCAAAGAAGGGAAGACACCAAACAATTGGAAAAAAAAAAGTCTCAAATGGTATTATTACCCAAAAAGTCGAATGAGAAGGCATCAGCAACTACTGACCCATATGCCTACTTTCTCATCTCTATAAAATCTTTATGAGAATGAACTTCATGTATTGAGGGCATTCTTGATGAAAATCTGACAAGGAAAAAGGCAGCCTTTCACAGCCAATTTTCTATAGCAGACCACATCTTTCCAGCTCCACAATTGACTGAAAGACAGATAATACAAGGTCTTTCTGTGTTTACTGTTTGTTGATTATAAAAAGGCATTTGACTTGGGAGCACAAAACTGCCTGAAAGGCTCTTTCCCAACAAGTCGGAGGCTCCCGTGCATATGTTAAAGTCTTAGACCATCCTTTAATAGACAGCCACAAAAATAACTTTGTTCAACAAATCATTAGTGATCAATATCAACTAATCCATAAAAGAGTGTGACCTCTGCTCTCTGGGGGTGTTTGTCTCTATCGTGCTGAGGGATAGCTTGGAGTCTAAATGGAAGAGGAATCTCCTGGAGCCGATGAACTCCGGCACCTGCTCCTGTCATTTGGCAATGACCTTGTTTTGATTGCATTAGGTTCCCCCCCTCCTCCAATTGCATTAATCAGATCGAGGCGTACTCAAAAGAGATTGCCGTCACAATTCACAAAGGGAAAAAAAAATCAAATAGACAAGTGGATGAAGAATTTTTACTACACAGACTATGGCATGCAATTGTACCGGCAGTCCACTGGGTCAGTCTCTATCAGTGTATTTATCTTGGACCGGCACCGAAGGATAATAAACTGGGCTTGGCCTGGAAGAGGAGAAAGAGTGTGAGCACTCTTTTAAAAGAAAGTGGACAGAACTCAACGATCTTGAACTGCTCCCTGACACAAAAGGCTGTCTTTTGAAATCCTGGTGTTTATTCTCTCATTGTTATATGGCCGCGAATTGTGAAAGACCATAACCCTTAAAGAAGAATCTTGAATGGCCTAAACAGTGGAGTCGGGTGGGAAGAGAAAGGTGGGCTGGTCGCCTAGCAGGAGAAAGATCCTGGATGGTCAACAGCCACAACATTGCCCTGTGGTCTAGAGAATTGCAAGATCTAGGGAAGGGCCTCCAGGGGCTTCGGATATTCTCGAGGGAGGATTATGGGGTCGCCCGATGAAAACAAGAACTAGCACGTATGTAGGTTTTTAAGATTTGCAAAGTGCTTTCCAAATATCCTCTCATTTTACTGGGCCAAAAATTCCCATTGGCTGAGGCACAGATGGATTGCACTGCTGGAGGGAGGACTCCTCTTTGGGATCCACTAAAATGCAGAAGTTGGGATGTAATAATATTATCAAAGTTAAATAACAGAATACTATTTGCACTCTCTATAAGGAGTTTTGTGAATAAAGTGCTTTGTAAACCCCTGTAAACCTAAGAATATCAAATATTCTTAGCCTCATTTTCTAGACGAAGAAATGGAAGTTGAGGAAGGTGACGTCCTTTGCCAGGGTCCCACACAAACTCAGCAATTTTATGGCTCAAAGCCGACTGCTCCTATCTCTGTGCCACCCAAGCCTCACCAGCTCCCTTTCTGATGCATTTCCTAAACCATCTCCGCAGTCTTTTGCCTTTCTTTGCCTCCCAAGCCCATAGCACAGAGTCTAGCGCAAAGTAGGTGCTTATCAAATGCCTGATATTGTATTTTTTTCCCTCTGAGCCTCTCCTATTTTGTTCAATACTTTCCACGGACCCTCTTGACCCATTTTTTCTCAAGCATCCTTGAGCATCCCCCCCCTCCCATTCAGTACCTACTATGTTGGAGCTTGTCTTTCTTTCTCGAAGAGGATGACATCAAGGACAGGTTGCCCTGGCGTGCAAATGAATTGGACTGAAGTGAGGGAGGGTTGGCCATGGTCATTCCTCTCACTCTCTCGTCCGGAGACATCTGGGTCCGGTGGCCAGAGACAGACCAGAAGAACTGGAGATGGCCCTGAACTAAGTGGGGGACCTTGGCCTTTCAGGTCTCAGTCTGACGGGGACAACTCTCAAGCAGAATTAAGAACAGATAAGAAATGAGGCCGTTTTTTAAAAAATCATTCTGGGAGTAGAAGCCCCTTAGAATTTCTGGCTCAAACAGAAACGATTGCTATATTGTATTCACTCAGAGCCAATTAGGGCCCAAACAGTGTACAAAGAGGACCTATTGTTGGACAATCAAGGAGAGCAAGGGTGATTTGGGTTTAGGGCATGGTCCTGAAGACAGAAATCTGGCCACTAAACTACTAAAAGCATCTGCTCACTGTTCTTTGCAAGCCCTCTGTTGTTCAGTCCCATTCTCCCTTCCTCCTCCATGCTTCCCACACAGTGTACCCCCCCACACACACACACTCCCTGCCCCAGCTCCCACTTTGCAAGCTTTTGCTTTTGGTTCACCCTATTCCCAAATCCCCCCTTACTCTAATTCTTTCAGCTCAGCCCTTTCCCTACTTCCTGGGACACTCCCAGCCTAGGAGAGAGAGTAATGAATGGGAGTAAGAAGAAGCATTACAGTGGAAAGGAATCAACAAGGGCAAGGGGGGGAAATATGGGAGGACGGGCCATTAAAGCAAAGAAGGATGAGTAGGGAGGAGAACCCAAAGGAGGGAGGGGAAAACTACAACAAAGATGGTTTGGAGGGACTGGGGAGGGACGAATCTAGGGAACAGCCATCACACACTACAGCTGGCAACGATCTAAGAAGCCGTGTGTTCAAATCATAATGGAGAATCTCTTCTAAAACAGTTCCAACAAGGGGTCATCTAGCCCCTGCTTCAAGACCATGGGCTCATGTGGCAGGGATTTGCCTCCTCTCGCCGTCTCAATGACCCTCCATAGTCCAGTTTGTCGATGTCCTTGAAATGTGGCCACCCTAGGTGAGGGGGACCCAGGCTCCATCTGCACACCACCCCACGGCCCCCCAGAGGATGACTGATAGAGCTGGTGAGTCTCTTCCACTCGAGCTCTCACGTGGCCGTCCGTCCCACCTCCATCTGCTACTGGTCCCACGTCTGATTTTGGACCCAACTGTAATATGCTCTATTTCTCCCTCTTAAATTTCACCTTCACAGATCTGGCCAATTGTTCTAGCCTGGGGAGAGCTTTTTTGGGTCTCAATTCTGCCATCTAGTGCGCTAGCCTAGCTACCCTTTAGGACTCTGAGAAGCATCTCATCTTTCTTCCAATCATTAATGAGAATATTAAACGTGGAAGGCTAAGGGCAGATCACTGGGACTCTAACAGTCACTTCTCTCCGAGTGGCCATGACTTCATTAATGGACACTCTCTGCACCTACTTGTTCAACTGCCCATAATCCACTTAACGGATCATCCTCTGACTCAGCCAAATGTCTCCATCTTACTCACAAGGACACAGCCAGAAAGCTGGGGGACAAATCCAGATACCTGCACCAGTCCTGAGGCAGCAGCGGTCAACTTGCCCGGTTGACAAAAGAAATCGGGCTCCCTCGAGATTTTTCCCTTGGCAAACCCGCGCTGGCTTGCCGTAATCATCACTTCCTGTTCTAAGGACTCACAATCACCCTTTAGTGAGAAGTCCTAGGAAGAAGTCAATCCTGCCAGCTGGAAGACCACACCTTCATCCTGGTCCTGGCCCCAGTTTCCAACCATTGCAGAGAGAAGCGCAGCGGCCTCCTTTGCCCAGTGTTCCCTTAGGACCCTGGCCTGCAGACTGTCCAGGCGGGGCCTTCAACTTACTGGGGCAGCCAGCTGGCCCTTACCACTGTCTCACACTGACCCTGGCATTCAGTTTCCTGGGAACCGTTTTTCTTCTCTCCTTCCCAATCCTACAATTGTTCTTGATTGAGAAAACAGAAATAAAGCCGCCCCATTCTGCCTTCTCTCCGCTGGCCTTCCTCCTCCTGCCCAGACAGCAGTCCTTCCTCTTCCTTCTTTTCTCTCTCTTTCTCTGCGGAACTTAACCCCCAAACTGATGTCCTCGATGCTCCCCGATTCCTCCCCTTCACCAGAACGATCGCTGCTCCAGGACTGGGGCAACCATGTTAGGGCCGGACTCTGGATGTCGTCCTTCTCAAATTTTTTGGTCTTAGAAAACCTTTACTTTTATTAAATACTTTTTAAATTGCTGAGGACCCCCAAAGAGCTTTTGTTTATGTGACGCTATATCTATCGATATTTACTGTATTGAAATTAAAACCTCTTACTATGTTTTTTGGAAACAATTTGACCTGAATGATGCTTTTGAGGGTTTCAGGGCCCCAGACACCAGGCTTTGGGACCTGCTGCTCAAAGGTGACTAAGGGGCCTGCGCCCCTTCTGGAGCCCAGTCAGCTTCCCCAAGAGGACCCTAGTCCTTCCCCTTGTCCCTAAACACAGACGGGACCCAGGGATCTGAATCTGGGCAGGGCCTTCCCCTCTCAGAGTCCTGGAACTTCTCAGACCCCCAGACCCTCTTCTCAGCTTTACTCTAACCCTGGGGTCACTTCCTGTCTCGACCTCCCCCCAGGGCCTAAGTCTTCTACCTTAGAACCACAAAGGAAAAGCCCATAAAGTGCCATAAGGAAAACAGAACCAGAATATCCTAGTGAAGGGCCCAGGCCCCCCACAACCCCCACCAGAATCCTGCTTCCTCTTCTTTAGGGAGGGAGGGAAGGAAAGGCAGCTGGGGGAGGGGAGGAAGGGTAGCTAGAGGGGGAGGGGAGGAAGGGTAACTAGAGGGGGAGGGGAGGCAGGGCAGCTAGATGAGGGGAGGGGAGGAAGGGTAGCTAAATGGGGGAGGGGAAGAAGGGTAACTAGAGGGGGAGGGGAGGCAGGGCAGCTAGATGGGGGGAGGGGAGGAAGGGTAACTAGAGGGGGAGGGGAGGAAGGGCAGCTAGAGGAGGGGGAAGGCAGCCCCCTCCTTCCAGCACACCAGTATGGTACAATCATTACTTACATCCCAACATGGCAACAAGGCCAGAAGTACATGCATCATTACATTTATTGAGGGCTTAATATAATAAATGATGCTGATTATGACATATACTCATGGGCAGGATATAATAACTACTAACTGAAAATGAAATGAAATCGGGGAGGGGTCGCCCAGAAGAAGTCTAGGTTGGTGGAGGACTCATGGGAAAGTAGAGGAGGGAAGTGAGGGGGTCACCAGGGCCTCCTCTCGGGCCCCCTCCCTCGTCTCCCGAGCCGGGTCTGTGGGCACATCCACAGATCAGACACTTACTGGGAGTGACCCAGCCTCCCCCCCCCTCCCCCCGTTCCGTCACAGGTCACACCGAGACCAGTTTAGATCCTCGGTCCCGAACCTGCAGTTTAAGAAGCTGGGACTTAGGCAGGGGCTCCCTGGGGGGGGAGGGGAGGGTCACGTGGAATGGGAGGAATCACTCAGGAGGGGGGGCAGGGTGGGGAGGGGGAGGGGAAAGCATGGGAGGGGGGAGGGGAACTGGAATCTCGAACAAGCACAAGAGGAATGGAGGGAGGGAGTGAGTGAGGTGGGAAAAGCGAGGGGGGAGGGGGAAGGGACTGGGGGAAGAGGGGGTGTAATCACGAGAGGACGGCCTCCGAGCCCAGCGTCAGGCGCGGAGAGACAGGGCCAGTTACCTCAGCCTCAGAGGGAACAGACACCCGAGGCTTTGAGGGGCACTTGGAATCGAAAAGGCAGGGGCAGGGCCGTCTAGGTTCGTTCCGCCTCCTTCCCGCCTTCTGAAGCCTCCACCAACCGCCTGGGGGCGCTGTCGCTGCCGCCGGCCAATGGGGCTTCGAGTCGGCCTTCCCGCTCTCCGGTTTTCAGCCAATGGGGCGTCGAGCTGAGTCAGCGGCGGGAAGGAGACTGCAGCTGAGGTGGCCAATGAGGCGTCAAGAACCAAGTTCGCCCCCAGACTGGTCCCGCCCCGGGGGAGTTGAAAAGGGGAAGAGTTTGCAGTAAATTTGCGGAGCATTTCACTAACGGAGGAAGCGGAAGCAGAGAGTGTCGTGGGTGGGGGAGGGGGAACCTTGAACTTGACCAAGGACCTGAACTTGGGACCTCGCTGCCCCTGCGTGCCACGCTCTAACCCAGCCCCCTCTTCTAGAATATCAGTCCTAGCGCCAGGATCACAGCGCGGTGACACACTAGAGAACATACCGAGTGTATTGATAACTGAATGTGATCAATTACATTGATTATAAGACACACCAGGGCCCATGATATAAGGAAAAATACCTAATAATGAGAAACGACGCCCGCTTTGTCCCTCGCTCCCACCCTTCTGCCCTCTAGGGGGCGGCACAACCGGCACGTGGCCGCCCCCCGGGGGGGGGGGGGGATCAGCAGGCGGCAGCGGGCTGGATCTCTCGCGGAGAGTCTGGCCAAAGCTCCCCAGCCCCGGCTGCGGGAGGGAGGGGGGGGCGCTCGCCCTGAGCGCAGGTGTCGCCCAAGTGGCCCTGGCAGGAGTCCCGGGGGCAGCGCCCCCTTCTGGGGCCTCAGAGGGCTTTGTCCCTGCAGGCCGGAGGCTGCTAGTGCGGGGACTGCCCTTGGGGGAGGAGCGTCGGCGTTCTGTCTCCTCCCCCAGAGACTGAGACAGAGGAACAGACGGAGGGAGGGACCGAAAAGGGAGAGACAGAGAGGTGGGGGAGGGGCGCGACCCCGGACAGCCCCAGCCGTGGCCCGGGGGCTTCCAGGGAGACGCCCTTCCTGCCGCCCCAGAGTGTGCTCAGCTTCTCTCCGGGATGTCCTGAGGATGGTGGCCCGGCCCTCTCCGGGGGGGGGGAGGGGCGGTTCCTGGGGACCCCCCCCCCGGGAGCTGGAGGGACCCCTGCTGCCCCTCCCCAACACGGCCCAGTTTGTGGGGGAGAAATCCGAGTCCCTGCTCGAGCTGTGAAGCGTCTGAGGATGCAAAGACAGAAGGGAAGCCCCAAGTGGGGGGCGGGGGGGGGGGGATTTACATCCGAGGGTTCGGGTAGAAGCCTCATTTCTAAAATACAGAGTCAAAGTCATGGAATTCAAGCCGTTCTCCGACTGATACACGGTCACAGGACGTGAACAGGCAGTTTTCAGATAAATTGGAACCGTTTCTGGCCATATGAAAAGTGCCACAAACCAGCACTGATCAGAGAAACGCAAGGAAGACAGCGCCGAGGTTCCGCCGCCGCACGTCTCTCAGACTGGCTAGAATGACCGGGGATGATGATGCGGAGCGTTGGAGGGGGTGCGGGGAAACGGGACACTGATGCATTGTGGGTGGAGTTGTGAGCAGACCCAGCCACTCTGGGGAGCGATCTGGAACCGTGCCCAAAAGTTATCAGACTGTGCGTCCCCTTTGACGCAGCAGTGCTGCTACTGGGCTTATACCCCAAGGAGATACCAGAGAAGGGACAGGGACCCGTATGGGCCAAAATGTCTGTGGCGGCCCTGTTTGTCGTGGCCAGAAACTGGAGCCTGAGTGGATGCCCCTCCGTGGGAGAATGGCTGAATAAGCTGCGGTGGGGGAGTGCTGTGGGATATTATGGTTCTATAGATGATAAAATCTATAAATGAGCAGCAGGAGGATTTCAGAGCGTCCTGGAGAGACTGACAGGAACCGATGCTGAGGGAAGCGAGCAGGGCCAGGAGATCATTGTACACGGCAGCAAGAAGATTACACCATGATCAATTCTGAGGGACGTGGCTCTTGTCAACAATGAGGTGATTCAGGCCAGTTCCAATGCTCTTGGGATGGGGAGAGCCTCTGCACCCAGAGAAGCCTGTGGGGACTGAGTGTGGACACAACACAGCATTCTCACTCTTTCTGTTGTTTGCTGGCGTTATGTTTTCTTTCTCATTTTTTCCCCTTTTTGGATCTGTTTTTTTTTTCTTTTGCAGCATAATCGTGGAAATATGTATAGAAGAATTGCACGTGTTTAACATGTATTGATCACTTGCAGACTGAGGGAGGGGGGAAGGGAAAGGGAGGGAAAAATTAGAACACAGGGTTTCGTGGGGGTGAATGTCAAAAATTATCAATGTATGTATTTTTTGAAAATTAAAAGCTTCAATTAAAAAATGATAAAGTGTTTGCGGTCACACAGGCTATTGTGTGATAGGGACAGGATTTCAGCCTAGGCCTGCTCACTCACTGTTTCTATGGTTTCATAGTCCCTCTAAGAACAAGGGGTGTCAGAGCTGGGAGGGGGCTTAGAACAGGGGGTGTCAGGGCTGGGAGGGGGCTTAGAACAGAGAACATTGACTGGGAACATATGAAGATTTGTAAGGAAGACCACTGAAGGGAGGGGAAGGATCCTTGGAGTCAATCTAGGACAGGGCCTGGGGTTCTGGGGCCAGAGCAGAGACCAGCTCTCCTGGGCCGAGGGGGAAAGCAGGCACCCATGGGTGCATCTTGGCTGGCTTTCCCCCAGGCCCTGGATGCAGCCACACTGAAGTCTGAGCCCTGCCTTCCCCACTCTCAGCCCCCCAAGCCAGGACGCAGTAACCGGGCTCGGCAGGTCACCAGAGAGCCCAGAATCATTAACGTGTAAAATCTGATCACAGGGAAAAGCAGGGGGAGGGAGGTTTGAAACTGTTGTTCCTCACTTGCCAGCTTAGTAAATATCTTTGCTAAAAGCTAATAAAGTTTGGCTGATCATTAGTGGGAAGCGCACCGGCTGGGCCCAGGATCGATAACAGTGCTGGAAATCCCGCCAGCCCCTCAGGGTTGCCTCTCTGCGGACCCCGGCAGTGGGAAGGACTCTGGGGGTGCCCCTGCTCATTCTCATTGGGGACTTTATTGGGGGGAGTTTTCTTTTACGATAGACAGGCTGGACAGCGGCTGAGGGCAGCCCAGCTCATGGGTCTCCCCATCATTGTTTGTCCTTCCTTCTCCGAGGGACCTGTGAGTGTGGGGGTGGGGGGAAGGGGGGGCCCGCGCCAGGTCCCCTGCCTCCCTTTCCCCTTCAGAGCCGTCCAGTCCAGGGCCAGATCCAGATCAGGACGATGGAGGTGGCCCTGGATGCAGGGGGAGGCTTTGACCTTTCTAAGCTGAGCCTGTCAGCGGGTCTCAGTGTGACTGAGGCAACACTGCTTCAGTGCTTAAGGCTGGGTGGTTGTTGAGGCAAAACTCTTTTTCACCAAGGCCAAAAAATCTAAATGAATGAATGAATGAATGAATGCACACCGCTCAGGAGAACATGGCCAGCATAAGCCGTTCTGTGTGGGGAGGGGGGTGCCATGATGCACAAAGGCCAGAGTTGTAAAGACTCATTTCTTTTTTTTTTTCTTTTTAAGTTTATTTAATTTTTAATACACATTGTTTTATAGGAGAGAAACATCAGAGCAAACGGGAAAAAAACATGGGAGAGAGAAAGAAACCAGAAAAAACGTTCACCAGAAGTGAACGTAGCCTGTGCTGATTTATGTTCAGTCTCCATAGCTCTCTCTCTGGATGCAGGTGGTATTTTCTGTCCCAACTTTATTGGGATCGCCTTAGATCACTGAGAAGAACCGAGTCTTTCATAATCGATCATGGCACCTTCTTGCTGTTATTGCATACACTGTATTCTTGGCTCTGCTTGTTTTGTTCAGCATCAGTTCATGTAAATTTTTCCAGGCCTTTCTATAATCAGCTCGTTCATCATTTTTTATAGAACATTAATATTCCATCACCTTCATGTGCCACAGCTTGTTCGGCCTTTCCCCCCTTGATGGGCAACCACTCATTTTCCGATTCTTTGCTACCACAGAAAAAGCTGCTGCAGACACTTTGCACATGTGGGTCCTGTTCCCTCCTTAATGATTTCCTTGGGATACAGACCCAGTAAGGGCACTGCTGGGCCAGAGGGGATGCAGTTTTACAGCCCTTTGGGAATAGTTCCAGATCGTTCCCCAGACTGGGGGGTGGGGGGAACTCATTTCTGTGAGTTCAAATCCTCAGACACTGCCTAGTTGTATGACCCTGGGCAAGTCACTTCACCCTGCTTGCCTCAGTTTCCTCATCTATAAAATGAGCCAGATCTCTCCAACAATGAGATGATTCAAATCAGTTCCAAGTGTTCAGTGATGAGGAAAGCCATCTATACTCAGAGAGAACCATGGGAACTGAATGTGGACACAACATAGAATTTTCATGCTTTCTGTTGATGTTTGCTTGTATTTTGTTCTCTTTCTCAGGTTTTTTTTCCTTCTTGATCCAATTTTCCTTGTGCAGCAAGATAACTATACATATATTGAATTTAACATTTTTAACATGTATTGGACCACTTGACACCTGGAGGAGGGGGTGGGAGGAAGGAGGGAAAAATTTGGAACAGAAATTTTTGCAAGAGTCAATGTTGAAAAATTACCCGTGCATATGATTTGTAAATAAAAAGCTTTAATAAAAAATAAAATAAAATAAAATGAGCCAGAAAAGAAAATGGCAAACCATGTATCTTGCAAACAGCAATGCACTATCTTTGCCAAAAAAACCCCAAATGGGGGCACAACTGAAAAAAGACAAAACCACAGCCACAGTCTCTAGTGCGCTGAGCTAGAGTTCCCTCCCAGATCCCTTTCACTCCTACACAGGTGTTGCCCATCAAGCTGGCTCTTTGTGCATGGGCTGGAAAGGCCCCACCCCCAGCTCCCAGCCTGCTCAGGGATTCTTGCTTGGGAAAGGCCCGGAGCACGAAGAAGAGACGTTACAACACCGTTTTTTATTAGACATATCCAAACTGACTCAGTTGGCCTTCATCCTATTAAGAGTCATCTTTCCTTTAGGACTCACCCAAAGCAACAAGCACTGGCAGTTCAGATTTTCTTCACTGAATGCAATTCAGAATTTATAAGATACAGCATTAAAGCCCTCGGACCCCTTGGTATCTCCACTGGAGATTTCCCAACTTCCAGTTCCCAGTCTGCAATTTAAGTACAAAAGAGTGATCTTTTCAGGGGGCAGTGATTCTTGCTCCATTTGCAAGGCCGATGACAGAAAAGGGACTTGAGTCTCCAACTTTCCCTCCAGCTCCCAGGGCTTTGGGAAGTACTTCACTGGGGGTTCAGGGTTGGGACACATCAAGCCTGGAGAAGCAGGCCTAGGGGTCTGTCTGTGTGGCCCCCTGTCCCACTGTCTCTGCCTGGGTTCAGGCAGGGTTGTCTGGCTGGATCCCCATATGACTAAGAGATAGGATGGGCCCTTGTTACAGAACGACCCCCATGCAGAACTTGGGCACAAGCAGACCCGCTGACCAGAGAGGAACTGGGCTAGCTTTTCGGCCTTTCAGCAGGATGGACACCACGAGAATGGTCAAGAATAGAATCTAGAGTCTTTATTCAGGCCCAGTCTGAGCTTAGTGCAGGAGGCAGAAGGGCCACCAGGAGGTTGGTCAAAGATAGAATGTCTCATTTCCAGTCTTTCTCAGCCCTTATATATCTTATTATAGTTACATCATTACAGCTACTGAGCATGTGTGAACTAGAGAACCATGACATCACCACGCTGAGTACTAAGTATTTATGGGAACGAGAGAACCATGACATCTCCATGCTAAGCACTAAGTATATGTAGGGACCAGGGAACCATCATCTCATCAGTTCCACTGAGGTAACACCTTGTTGCAAGTATCCTTCTCCAGAGTACAAAGAACCCTCTACAAGGAACCGCAGGCATTTTGGCCAAGACTTCCCTAGTCACTCCTTACCATAAATGTGTCACTATCACAGTTTTCAATTAACATGCAGTTAATTAACATAACTTTTGAAAGCTCTGTTATGTTAATAAACCGGAGTGATTCACTCTCAGCCCCTAGCCCATTTCCTGCATTTGCTATTGCCTATAAAAAGGTCCAGGAAATTGCAGGGGAAGGAACCCACAAGGTTTCAAACATAGTTCACTTGAGTAATATAATTACCTTCCCCAGCTCAGATAATCCGTGTTCTGATGTGTAAAATACATACAAGGTATATGTAAGGGAAAGGTCCTTGAAAATCCAGGACTTGATCAAGGAAAAAGAGCTGATAGGGGGCTATTAAATTAACCGTAGGAAAGTGGCCAGACCTGGTAAACCTTTTGCATCATCAAGCCCTCTGAATGAAAAAGAAAGACTGCAAAGAAAGGCAGAGGAGGAACAATCATTGGCCATTCCTCTGGAGGACATTTACAATTCAGATCAGGTGCTGGGAGACTGAAGTAACAGGGAGCCTTGGATGCTGGCCCGGTGAGCCCCTCCCTCTACCTCCTCACTCTAAGGAGGTAATTCTATATCTCCTTTCTCTCTTGGATCGGGAAGTCTTTCCCTCTGGGCAAGGGGAAAGTCTGTTTGTCTTTCTTTGCTTCATATACAGTGTTACCCACTGGTACTTGCTAGTCTGAATGCAGATGGGAAAAGGACCTTAGAATAAAGGTTTGGGGCTAGAAGTTACTGTCTCTGAATGGGGATGTAGGGCTAAAAATATGAGAGAATGAAAGATCCGTTCATATAACTCATAACACAGAAGGGAAACCCATCTAAGCATGAGTTAAGCAGGGGAGGAAACGGAGGAGAAAGAGAAGGAAGAAGAAAAGAGGAGGAAGAGAAGGAGGAGGAAGAGAAGGAGGCAAAGAAAAGGAAGAAGAAAAAGAAGAAAAAAGGAGGAGGAGGAGAAGGAAAAGAAGAAAAAGAAAGAAGAGGAGATGAAGAAGAAAGGAGGAGGAGGAGGAAGAAGCAGTAGCAGCAACAGCAAATAAAAGTGGCTGGCCACTCCTAGTCATGGCCCTGCCATAAAATTGCTACACACATGTGAACATACTATATGTATTTACATACAAATATAGATGCATACATGCACATATATCTATGTATAGTGTAGATGTAAATACTATATATACACACTGCATATATATGTACACATACATCCTGTACTTATATGTGTGTACATGTATGTTCCAGTTGTTTTTCAGCCATGTCCATTTGGGCTTTTTTTGGCAAAGATACTGCAGTGGTTTGCCATTTCCATCTCTGGCTCATTTTACAGATGAGAAAACTGAGGCAAACAGGGTGAAGGGACTTAAACAAAAGTCCCTTACTGACAGCTGGTAAGTGTCTAAGGCTGGATTTGAACCCAAGAACTGACTCCAGTTCCAGACTCTAGGCCCAGTACTCGGTGCACTATGGTGCCCCCTAGCTACCCTAGTACATATATGTATATAAATATAATGGGGATCATATATTTGTAAATTTGGGGGAAATGGAACATTACTAGAATCTGGGGGGAATTAGGAAGGTCCCTTGTAGATAACAAGAGCTGGGGTATCAAGGGAGGTAAGAATTCTAAGAGCTGGGGTCCATTCCAGGCAGCCTGAACAAAGGTATATGGTCAAGAAATGAAATTTCAAGTACAGAGAACAGAACATATATCAGTTTGGTTGGAATGGAGATTGTGTGGAGAGGTGTGATAGAAAATCAACTGGGTCTGGATCCCAAAGAAATCATAAAGTTGGGGAAGGGTCCTACATGTGCAAAAATGTTTGTAGCAGCTCTTTTTGTGGTAGCAAAGAATTGGAAATGGATCAATCAGGAATGGCTGAATAAATTGTGGTATATGAAGATAATAGAATATTATTGTTCTATAAGAACTGATGAACAAGTTGATTTTAGAAAGGCCTGGAAAGATTTACATGAACTGATGCTGAGCAAAATAAGCAGAACCAGGAATGCAGTGTATATCGTAACAGCAAGAATGTGCAATGATTAACTATGAAAGGCTCGGTTCTTCTCAGTGGTTCAGATATCCAAGGCAATCCCAACAGACTTTGGATAGAAAACACCATCTGCATCCAAAAAAAGAGCTAGGGAGATTGGATGTAAATCAACACATGCTTGTTCACTTCTTTTTTCTGTTTTTTTTTTTCTCTCCTGTGGTTTTCCCCTTTTGTTCTGCTTTTTCTCTCCAAACATGAATCATAAGGAAATGTGCATTTAAAAAATAAATAAATAAAAGAAAAAAATTTTTAAAAGAAAATTAACCAGGAAAGCTAAATCAAAACTCAATTCTGGATGATCTTGAATTTTTAAAATTCAATTTAAAAACATTTTTTAATTCCATTTTCTTTTTAGTTCTGAATTATCTCCTTTTCCTCTCCCCTCTCTTGCACCCATTGAGAAGTCAAGAAAAATAAAACCTATGTGCAAAATAAATCCCAACATTAGTATGTTCTCCCCTCCAAAAAAAAAAAAAAAAAAAAAAAGAAGATATGTTTCAATCTGCCATCTGAATCCATCAGTTTTCTATCTGGAGGTGGACACCATGTCTCATCATGAGTCCTTTGGAATATGTAGCCATTGTATTGATCAGCACTGTTAAATCTTTCAGAGTTGATCTTCTTTACAATATGGTATTCCTGGTTCTACTCATTTTCCTTTGCATCAGTTCATACAAGTCTTCCCAGGTTTTTCTGAAACCAAACCCTTTATTACTTCTTATAGCACAAGTAGTATTCCATCATATCTATCTACCATAATTCATTAGCTATTCCCCAACTATTGAGCATCCCCTCAGTTTCTAATTCACCGTACATATGGGTTCTTTCCCTCTTTCTTTGATTTTTTCAGGTATAGACTTAGTAGATCTTTTTTAAGCATGGCTCCAAATTGCCTTCCAGAAGAAATGGACTAATTCCCAGCTCTACCAACAGTGCATTAATGTACCTATTTTCTTTCTAACATTTGGAATGTTCTTAAGTGTTAAGCAGATTGTTTTTGATCCTAGGAGGAATAGGAAACTGTTGTAACTTCTTGAGCAGGGGTGTGACATGGTCAGGTCTGTGCTTTGGGAACATTGATTTATTTATTTTAAATTTTTTATTATTTTTTATTATAGCTTTTTTTGACAAAACATGCATGGGTAATTTTTCAACACTGACCCTTGAAAAACCTTCTGTTCCAGCTTTTCCCCTCTTTTCCTCTAGCCCCTCCCCTAGATGGCAGGTAGACCAATACAGGGAACATTGATTTAATAGCTACATGCAAATGGATGGAAGAAGGGAGAAACTATAGTCAGGAGCCATCACAGGCAAGAGGGAGTGAGGGTCTAAATTAGAATAGGAGTGTGTGAGTAGAGGGAGGGTAAAGTATATGAGAAATGTTTAGAAGTAGAAATGACAATATATGGCAAGGCAATGGATTGGAAATGAAGAGTGACTATGAATGAAGACTTGAGAATTGTGTTAGGGATGCAAATCTGGGAGAATGCAGAGTCCTCGGTGGACATAGAAAAGGCAGGAGAGGTTTAATGGAGAAGTATTGAATTTTGATTTAGACATGTTGAGTAGGAGATACTTGTGTTGTATTCGAGGAGGGCTATCTAATAGGCAGTTGGTGATGCAGGACTGGTGCTCTGGATATATGGGCTGGATCAATAGAGTTGGGCGTCATCTGCAAAGAGATGGCAGCTGATTTATACACAGAGGGATAAAGGGCGGTTGTTCCCTCGGTAGATGCTTATCTCAGGCTGTTAGAAACTTCTTATCCCATGCCCACCTTGTGCACAGATTTCTAGAACTCTTCCATCAAGTGTCTTCCCAGCCTATCAGAACCTCCCTCTTATTCTTATAATGTTTCTGAGGAGAAATAGTCTACTAAGTTTGGAACTCTTTCCCTGGGGCTGAGATGTCTTGTTTGGCTTTACACTTATTGGCCACCAAATCTAGCTAGCCTCAGGTCAGACTATGCTTTCCATTCTATCTGAGGCTATCTTGCCATTTGTTTCTCATCACCTTGGAGAGCACCTCCAGACCTGGCTATTCAGCCAGACTGTTGTTTGCATCCCATTCACCTGCCCTATTATCCTGCATGTATTTCTCCCCCTTTTTTGTTCCTTCTTTCCATCTCCTGCTCTGGGAATGGTGACCAAACCAATACCACCATTGTTTCTAAGGATCTGTCCGATCATCTACCCTAAGGATCAAGGAACCATCCTGATGAGTTATTAGACCAAAACTCCCTTTCCTGGCAAGCTGTACATGTTGTTTTCTCTCCTAGACTGGAAGACTCTTGAAGGAAGGGGCAGTCTTACTTTTGGATTTCCAACATTTGGCATGGTACCTGACATACAGTAAGTGCTTAATAAATGCTTCTTATTCATTCACTCAGTGATGGAGATTATTCAGGAATAGAATCGCATAATTTCAAAGTCAAAAGAGACTGAGAATGCCATCTAATCCAATTTGTCTCCATATCCTAAACTCCAGAGAGGAGAGGAACCTACAGCTAAACAGAATCAAGGTTAGAAGGAGAGCAACTGGTCCGATGCTCTTGTTTGGTAACCAATCCAACAATCCCTGTGATGAGCTATGGTCTAATGAGAGGGAAATAGTAATATAAAACAGGAAACCTGCATTCTAGTCTGGATTTTGTCACTAACTTGATCCATAAATTTCCTGTGCCTTGAGTTCCTTATTTGTAAGATAAAAGGGTTAGAAAAGGTAATCTCTAAGACCTCCTTCCCCAACTCTATGATTCTGAAAAAGCTTAAGTACTATAGATGAATGTTGACTGGTAGGAGCTACCTTTGCCCTTTTATCTCTGCAACTTTTCAAGGAAATGATTTCTAGAAAGAGAGAGACAGGTGGAGACTCTCTTATTCTGCAACAGAAAAGGCCTGCCCTTCTCCTCAAGTCCACCCTCTCCCAGACCCCTATCAGAGATCACAGTGGTCCTTTCTCTGCCATAAGCAGCAGCCAGTACACGAGGATAAAAGGAAGACGTCTGCACTTTGTTCTTTCTCCTCTTCTGCAGATATCTGTGCTGGAGGCTGAGACAAAGGCAGGATCGAGGTATGAATGGTGAGGGTCAGCCCAGGCATATGGATTTGAGCAGCCCTGACCAGCATTGCTCAGACTGTGAGGAGGATTTTGAGCTACTTTGAATCTAACTCCTAGGGGAAACTTCTTCTACCTAAAATTCCTTTAATCCGTGAGCCTAAGGGGTGAGAATACTCCTTACTCCCTTCCTTTTTTTCCACAGATGCTTAGAAGTTTCCCCTTCACACTAAAAATCTGGATAGCTGCAGACCTACCGATAAAAGTTAACGTATTTCTTTTTCATTTTCGTCTATATGATATAAAAACTTTGTGATCACAGCCTGTCAAGAATCCGAATCTGAACACTGTAGAGAATATAATTCAAGAGAGTGAGATACCCCTAAGAGGTGGGGGATTGAATGAGACATGGGCTGTTTCTGGTTTTAATGTTTGATGAATTTTTTTTATCCTTAGACTTAATTGGAACCCAGCCAGAAAAGGGTTAAAGAAAAATCTCTCCTGTTTATGAGCCAAGCATGGGAAAGTCACCTGACCAAGGCAGAAGGAACAGCCTGGACAAGTGTAAACTTGAGTGACTGAAGGTGATTCTGCAGCCTGTTAAAAAGTAGCCATCTCACACGTGTCCTGGAGAGTGATGGAAGTCCTGGTCGGGAAACTCGAGTAGAATGCCATCTGGTGGCAAACACATGCAAATTCAAACTCTTGGGTATAACCAAGGCAGAACTGGGGATAAAGGAGGCAGCATCCAGACAAATGTTACATTTTCCAAAAATCTCATATTTGGGTTTTCATTATTTAAACTGGTTTGGTAACTAGACACAGGCTAAGTTCTTCGACACTTTCACGTATGTTTAATTCATTGTTAAGTCAATGTTTAATTCTTCATTTCATCTTTGTTGGAATAAATTTCTCGATATTCAAAGATATTACACTATTATGAAATATATTTTACTTTAGGTTTAGGTTTAGGTTATTTTTGTGAATTGCTTTTTTAAGTTTTTATTAGTTTTTTCAATCACTGCTTGGTTTCTCTTTTTGCTTGATTCTTTTGTAAAATTTCCCTCATTTTAATTTCTTATCATTTAAAAGTTAATTTATATTGTCAGACCTTTTCTTTTTTTTTTTAACTTTAAACATGGTAAAAATGTATGTTAAATCTAATATATGCACACATATGTATATAATTCTCTTGCTGCACAAGGAAAATCAGATCAAACTGGAAAAAATGAGAAAGAAAATAAAATGCAAGCGAACAACATCAAAAAGAGTGAGAAAGTTATGTTGTGATCCATACTCAGTCCCCACAGTCCTCTCTCTGAGTGTAGATGGCTCCCTTCATCGCAAGACCACTGGAACTGCAGACCTTTTCTACTAAGCAAAATAAAAGATTTTTTTAATGGTATAAAGCTTATTTGAATTAAAGCAATACAATATATATGAGCTTACCAGCTTTATCAGTCTATCCAAAAAGTATGACATTATATTTTATTATATATTATATGCAGTATTCCATGCCCATGGTCCTTCACTCTGTAAAGGAATGGGTGGGCTAGGGAGAAATGTGTTTTCTCATCTCTCTCTCTCTCTCTCTCTCTCTCTCTCTCTCTCTCTCTCTCCCTCTCTCTCCCTCTCCCTCTCAACATGTCACTCTAATTTAATTTATTGTGATGGTGGTTCAGTCATGTCAAACTCTTCAAGACTTCACACACCATAGCAGGCAGGCCCTTCTATCCTCCAGCCTCTTTTGAAGTCTGCCCAAGTTCACGTTCATTATTTCCTTGAAACTCTCCATCTCAAACTCAACCATCCTCTTTTCTTTCTCAGCATTTTTTTTTTTTGATAAGTCTTGTCTTATTATGTGGCCAACATAGTTACACTTAAACTTCAGCATTTGACCTTCCAACGAATAGCCTGAATTGATTTTTTTCAGTATTAGCTGATTTCACCTCCTTGCTGCCCAAGGGACTCTCAAAAGTCTTCCCCAGCACCATAATTCAAAAGCATTGATTCCATAGCATTCAGCTTCTTATAATTCAATACTCACAGCCTTGTATTACTTCTGGACCTTTTTTTGGCAAAGTGATGTCTCTGCTTTCTAGTACGCTGGCCAGATTTGTCATAGCTTTCCTTCCAAGGAGCAAGAGGGTTGCTTTTTGTTTTTGTTTTTGTTTTTTTAATTTTATGGCTTCAAGTCACCATCTGCAATGATCTTTGAGCCCAAGAATATAAATGCTAACATTTATTTTCCCTCTATTTGCCAGGAAGTGATGGGACCCATTGCCAAAGTCTTAGTAGTTTTTTTTTTAATGTTAAGTTTCAAACCAGTTTTTGAATTCTCCTCTTTTACCTGCATCCAGAGGCTTCTTAATTCCTCTTCACTTTTTTCCATCAGAATTATCATCTGCACATCTGAAAATGATATTATTCTTCACAACCTTAATTCAGACTTTTGATTTATTCAAACTGTTGTTTTGTATGATGTTGCCTGCATAGAAATTAAATAAAAAGGCTGCAATATACAGCCTTGTTGAACTTTTTTTCCCCAAACTTAAAATAATCAATTATTCCAGGTTCCATTCAAACTGTGGTTTCTTGGCCTGGATACAAGTTTCTTAGATGACAAGTAAGATGATCTGGTACTTCCTTGTTTTTCACGACTTGCCTCATTATGTTCTCATCCATAGAGTCAAAGGTTTTAGTATAGTCAGTGAAGGAGAAAGAGATGATTTTTTTCTTCTTCTTCCGGCAGTCCCTTGTTTTTCTCCATAATCCAGGGAATATTGGCAATTTGGCCTCTAGTTTTTCTACTTCTTCGAGAACTAATCTGCTCTTTTGGTAATTCTTGGTTCACATATTGCTATAGTTTAATTTGCAGAATTTTAATCACAACCTGGCTCATTTCACAATGAGCATAATTGTTCAGAATTTGGACTTTCCTTGGCATTATCCTTTAAAATTATTACATAAACTGATCTTTTTCACTCTAGTGACCACTGTTGTGTTTTCCAAATTTGTTGCCATATTGAGTCCAGTTCTTTAGCAGCAGCATCTTTTAGGGTTTTAAAAACTGGAATTCCAACCTTACTGTTAGAAATACTTCTTAAGGTTCACTTGGCTTTATTTTATTTCTTTTTTATTTTTTAAACATTTTATTTTCAAAATTTATACATGGATAGTTTTGAAAATTCACTCTTGCAAAAACCTCTCATCTCTCTAGTATTCCAAATTTTTTTTCTCCTTCCCTCCTCCCCATCCCCTCCCCTCGATGGCAAGTAATCCAATATATGTTAAATATGTGCAATTCTTCTGTACATGTTTCTACATTATCATTTGACTTCATTTTTAAGGATGTCTGGCTGTAGACCAGTAGCCACACCATCCTGATTATTGCTGATGTTAAGATCTTTCTTATATAGTTTTTGGTGTGTGCATATGCACGTGTGCGTATTCCTGTCACCTCTTCTCAATCTCTTTTGCTTCTGCTAAATCCCTTCCATCTTTGTTTTTTATCATGCCTAGTTTTACATGAAACCTCTTGTTCTCCTAATTTTCTTGAAGAAATCTCTTGTCTTTCCCATACTGTTATTTTTTCTTTTCTTTCTTTCTTTCTGCATTACTTATTTAAGAAACTCTTCTTACCTCTCCTTGCTATTCTCTGAAATTTTGCTTTCAGTTTCGCTTTCTCTTCTAACCCTTCACTTTACTTTTTTCTCAACTGTGTTAAAGTCTTATCAGACAATCCTTTTGCTTTCTTCTTCTTTTTCTTTGAAAGGTTTTAGATTTTTTTTTTAATGGCTCTTGCACAATATTGTGAACCTCTATCCACAGTTCTTCAGGCATTCCACGTACCAGACTGAATCCCTTAAATCTATTCATCATTTCCACTTCATATTTCTTGAGGATGTTAAACAACATACCTGTATGGTATGATGGTTTTCTCTACTTCAATTTAAGTTTGAATTTTTCAATAAGAAGCCCATGATCTGAGTCACAGTCAGCTCCAATTTTTGCTTTAACTGACTACATAGAGCTTCTCTACTTTTGGCTGCAAAGTATATCATCAATCTGATTTCTACATTGACCACATACAGAGTGGCCTTTTTGGATTATTGGGGAAAGTGTGTTATTATGACTGACTAGCTAGTTTTCTCAGTAAAATTCTATTAGTCTCTGTTCTACTTCACTTTGGACTCTAAGGCCAAACTTGTCCATTGTTCCAATAATTTTTTGATTTCCCATTTGAGCATTCTAATACTCTATGAAGAATGTGGTATCTTTTTTGGGGGGTATTATTTCTAGATGTTGAAAATCTTCATAGAACTGATTCCCTTTGCCTCTTTGGCAGCAGTGGTTGGAGAGTAGACTTGTATTACTGTGATGTTGGTTTGTTTTGGATTTGAATACATGTCATTTGGTCCTTTTTCAGCTTATACTCCAGCGCTGTTTTTCTTACCTTTTTATTGACTATGAGGGCTACTCCACTTCTTCTAAGGGATTCTTGTCTACAGTAGTGTAGACTGAATTAAATTCACCCTTTCCCATCCATTTAAATTCACTGACTCTCAAGGTGTCGATATTTCCATCTCCCTTTTGACCACCTCTAGCTTTTTTTTTTTTTGGTTTATAGCTCGTATATTCTAGCTCCTATGTAATGTTGATCTTTTATATGGATTCTCCTTCAATTACCAGCTGTATCCACAGCTAATATTTTTTTTTTCCGGCTTTGAACCAGCCATTTCATTAGGATTGGAACTACTTATAGTTGTTTTCCTCTCTTCCCCAGTAACGTGAGGGATACTGGAGGGAATCATCTTCCAATGTCATTTCTTTGATCATTTTAGCATTTTCTATGGGGTTTTCTTGGCAAGGATACTGGAGTAATTTGCTATTTCCTTCTCCAGGGGATCCAGAACTCTCCACTACGGCCTCTCCATCTTAGAAAACTCTTCAAGGCAAAGTTCCTGGTTTCATTAAACCATGTAAGCCTTCCCTGCCACGACAAAGCAGGGATACTGGATCTGTGTGGGGGAATCCTTGAGTTACCATCAGTTCTGATTATTTTTGCTATTGACATTGTTGGAGACATTGTATAGAATGTTTTCCTGGCTTTGCTCACTTGACTTTCCGTCAGTTCACACACATTTTTTGTGCCTTTCTGTATTTATGTTCCTCATTCCTCAGGGCACAATGGCATCCTATTACATTCATGTACCACAGTGTAGTTAGCTATTCCTTATCTAGTTTGTCTCTAGTTGTTCTGTCTATCTAGAGACAGTGAAATTGGAATCATCTTTTTTTTTTTTTTTTAACAAATTTCTTATCTCAAAGTTAAAGTCTACGAATGACATAAGCAGGCTACAGGGTGCCAGGGAAAGAGTTCTAAATTTGTACTTGAAGAAGCTGAGTTCAAAGCATGGCTCTGTCACGGTGAGGGGGGATGGGCTAAATGACTTGAAGATCCCTTCCAGTCCTTAATCTATAAATCTAGAAGATGACTTTTTTTTAAAATCCCAATCCTAATTGGGATTATCTTTTTTGATAAGAATTGTTTCCTCCCTATTTAATTCTTGGCATCCTTATGTGAAAACTACAATCTGCTATCTGGAGCCCCCAAAATTCACTTTTTTTGTAGAATTCGAAG
Source organism: Sarcophilus harrisii (assembly GCF_902635505.1). NCBI lineage: Eukaryota > Metazoa > Chordata > Mammalia > Dasyuromorphia > Dasyuridae > Sarcophilus > Sarcophilus harrisii. The sequence goes on from NC_045428.1 coordinate 595,163,523, forward strand.
CTCTGAATGAGCCTCTCCAATTTAAGTTTAATTTAGCAAAATTTACCTTCTCACATCTAGAAGAAGGGATTCAGATTTTAATTATATAGCTCTATGGGAAGGGTCTGGGGGAATACCCTACCCACTAAGAAAGAATATAATCCGTTTATAGGCAAATCCAGGGGATTGTTTTGAGACCTACAAGTGACAGATCTCAGTATGTTCACGAGGCACGTAGCTAGGAAGTGTCACAAGTGATATTCTGCTATCCCTTCCTCCAAGTTCAGTGCCCTTTCTGTGAAATAATTACTAGGTAATGGTTGGATAAATGACAATATTAGTGTAAGGAATGATGGGTAGGAAAACTTCGGAGAAATATGGGAGGGCTTGTATGAACTGATGCAGAGCTAAGTAAGTGGAACCCAAAACAATTACATACATGAGATGATTTAAGAAAATCAGTGAAAAGTTGGTCAATTACAATAGTCAGTTTAATATTTTACTGCCAAGGTCAAAGGACATACCCCTTCTTCTTCTTGGCTAATAATAGAAAATGAGATTATAGCCTTTGGGAATTCTTTAAGAGTTTTATTTTTTTTTTTTAAAGGGTATTTATTGGGAAATATCTGTAGTCTCAAAACAAAATCCATCAATGCATTTAGGTAAAAATGAGAGAGACCAAGTAGTTGCAAGCTTGTCAACTCAATTCAATTCCACTAATATTGAGATAAACAGTTTCTTTCCCTTGTGAAATTTTGGATTGCCAAACTGCACACTTGAAAGGTGTTTCAAGGACTCTAGGTGTCTACCTGTGCCAGAACTTCCTAATGGAAATGGCTAGAGAGTCTTTATTTTCCTTAATGAAATAGTCTCAAAGTCACAAAATTCATTTACATCAAAATTATCGCTATGCACCCTGGACATCTTGCCATCTGACCTGTTATTGATTCACTGGAAAAATCATTCTCCTGAACAGACCTCCAGAGAACTTCCCTCCTCCTCCCCGTTTCCCTAGCTCCCTGGGGAGCAGGGGAGAGTTCATTTTCTCTCCTGACTAGAGAATGAGTGCAAACTCACTTCAGCACCACCTGAGATAATATGTGCAAAGTGCTTTACAAATTTATCAAGATCGAGATTGGGGCTAGAACTGTGAGCTCACTAATATGCCTTCCCAGGTGAGGAAATCTTTAGCACCCGCATTGCAGGGCTATTTGGAAGGATTAAAAGAGATGTTATTTGTAAAACTCTTAGCATACAATAAGTCCAATCCCATCATCCTCCCCGGCCCTATTTGATAAATTCTAAGGGGTCTATCTCCCCTCAAGGGTCAAAAACAAAATCCTCTCTTTGGCTTTTGAAGTCCCCTCCTACCTTGCAAGCCTTCTTTCACTTTATTTACCTCCATATATTCTTAGATTTCAGCGTCCCTAAGCTCCCGGCTATTCCACAAACAACATAATTTATCTCTGGCTCTGAGCATTTTCCTTACCTGTCTCCCAAGCCTGGAACTCTCTCCTTCCTCCCCTCTGCCTCCTGGCTCCCCTGGCTTCCTTCAAGTCCTTAAAAAATCCCATTTATAAGAATTTTTCCAATTGTCTTTAATGCTCTTGCTTCCCCTCTGCTGATGGGGATCAACTTTGTACCCAGTAATCTGCGTGTTTTCTCTTCCATTAGATTGTGAGCTTCCTAAAAGGGCAAATGCCCTTTGCCATTCTCTATGTACCCGGTGCTTAGCACAGTGCCAGGCACACCATGGGCATTTAACAAATACTTACTGACGGATTGACTGGTTGAGATGATACTCTAACACTTGAAATTACAAATGAGACACTGATCTTTAATGGCAGAGAGTTTCTCTGCTGAAAATCGTGGAATTCTCCACAGTGATAAAATCACAGACCACTGAACCAGAAAAAAAAAGTACTATTCAGTATTTAAATAAAATAAAGAGTAGATAAACTTCCTCTTTTGTCCTAATACTAGTTCTAGCTCTCGTTTGCCTTTTGTCCACCCATATAAAGAAAAAATGTGGCACTAGGGTGTGTAAAAAGTTTGAAAGACAAAAGATCTGGGTGATCATTTTATTAATTACATTAACAGTAATTAATAAAAGGTGTCAGTGATGGTCTCAAAAGTCAAAGACTTCTCATAAGAATCCACTCAACTCATATACCCTTGAAAGAGTGGGTGTTCCTGAGGGTAGCAATTCTGATTGGTTAACAAGTAATTAGAATGAATGTTATAATGAGAGGTGGACCTCTTTTAGTTAGAGACTGCGACGTGATTTTGATCATGTCATTTACTTCCAAACCGTCCCCAGCGATCTAACCAAAGAATTTATCCTTACCCAACCTGAGTAGAACACAAAGAGCTTCCCCACCTAAAAGGGATCTAAAGAAGATTGAAAAGAAAGCCCACCCAGCAAGAAGGATGTGATCCTTCCAAACTCTTGACATTCTGTGATTCTGTGATCCATGAATTCAATGTTTAGCCTCATTTTCCTAGTCTGATACCCAGTGTGGGACCAGTATCCCCAGGCTACATAGAAGAGACGTTCCTTCCTAGATATCTCTGAATCCTGCCACTCTGGGTTCCTTTTCCTGACTCAGTCTCTTGGTTTTTCTGGGAGAGTCCCCCAGAGAAAGGTCTGAGACCTCAGAACTATAAGTTAGGGTGGGAAAGACCCTGTTTCCATCAGGAAAATCAGCCTAGGAGTCCTTGCCTACCCAAAGACCATAGAGAAAGCCAAATGAGACACAATTAGTTGCTTCTGGTTCTGAGTAAAAAAAAAAATCTGAGCATGCGGCCTGGGACAAATGATTGTCCTTTATGGTTTATGAATTTATTTCTAGGAAAAAAAATCTAAGAAAAATGGGAGCCATCCCCAACGTCCCAGGGGCACTAAGTCTGATGTGATCAGGAAGGGAGAGAGGAAAAATAGGTGATATTGAATTGAAAGAGAATATGTGACTGTCTTCAAGACCCTTTTCCTCCCTAGATCTCAGTTTCCTCATCTGTAAAATGGCAAAGCTAGACTAGATCAACAGTAATCAAATGGTCTGTGAAACTCTGGGAGATCCCAAAACCTTTTCAGGGAGCCCATGAGGTCAAAATTATTTTCATAATAATACTAAATTCAGTTTTAATATGGCAAATGTAACTTTATCACATACATAATATATTTGATATATAAAAGATGTTGTATATGTATACCATACAAGCAAAAGAAATAGTCAAAGGATATGAACAGGGAGTTTTCAGACAAAGAAATCAAAGCTACAATCACATGAAAAAATGCTCTATATCACTATTTAAATTAAGATAACACCCACCAGTAAGAGTAACTAATATGACAAAAAAGGAAAACGTTGGATATTCGAGGGGATATAGGAAAATGGGGATGCTAATCCATTGCTGGTGTATTTGTAAACTGATCCAACCATTCTGGAGAGCGATTTGGAACTATATGCAAAGGGCTATAAAACTGTGTATACCCTTTGATCCAACAATACTGCTGCTAAGTCTATATCCCAAAGACATCCAAAAAGGGGGAAAGGACCTATTTGTACAAAAATATCTATAGTGGCTCTTTTTGTGATGGCTAAGAATTGGAAATTAAAGGGATGCCCATCAATTAGGAAATGACTAACCAGACTGTGGTAATGGCGCTGTAGGAAATGACAAGCAAGGTGATTTCAGAAAAGTCTGGGAAGACTTACACGAACTGATGTCTAGTGAAGTGAACAGAACCAGCAGAATGCTGTACTCGGGAGTAACAACATTGTTGGATGAAGAATTGTGGATGACTTAGCGATTCTCTGTAATACGATGATCTCAGACAATCCCAGAGGACTAATGATGAAGTATACTATCCTCCTCCGGAAAAAGAACTGGTATTGATTGAGTACAGACTGAAGCATGATATTTTTCACCTTTTTTTTCCCCCCTTTTATCCAAGCCTTCTTGTACAAAATGACTAATGTGGAAACGTTTTACCCAATTGTGCATGCGTAGCCTAAATCCGATTGCTTAGCAGCTCAGGGAGGGAAAAGGAAGGTGGAAATGGATAGAATCTGGATTTCAAAACTTTAAATAAATTTTTAAAAATTAAAAAGTATGCTATTTTTTTAAGTGTAAAAGGGTCCCAAGACCAAAAAGTTTGAGGGTGACTGAATTAGTGGATCCCTAAGATTCTGTCCAGCTTGAAATTCTCTTTCTCTATGATCATCTAAAGAGCTGGGCACTCAGGGGAAGCTTCCCAAGTTCCTGTTGACTGATTCAAGGCAGCTAGGGGGTAAGTGCTGCACTTGGAATCAGGGAGATCCAAGTTCAAATCCTACTTTGAGCCACTTCCTAGCTATGTGACTGTAAGCCAGTGGCTTGTCTCAGTTTTCTCATCTGTAAAATAGGGATAATAATAATATCTGTTACCTCCTAGGGTTATAGTGAGAATAGAATGAGATAATAATTGTAAAGTGCTTTGTCGACTTTCAAACATTATGGGAATGTTGGCTACTGTTATTGCTGATTGTTCTGCTACTTGATTGTGACATTAAGAAGGGACTTTCCTCATGCTGCAGATGGAGAGTGGACGGGGCTACCTCAGAGTCATGCAGTGGCTAGGGTGGACTTCAAGACTCCACCCATAGGAACATGGGAAGGGCAAAAGACTGAGAGAGAAGGAAAGTCATTAGTCCCTCCTCCTCCTCTGAGTGTTGCTTTCCCCCCCTTCTTACCGGAGCTGTTGCCTTCCAGAAAGGAAGTTCTCTCTTAAAGTTGAACTCGGTTTCTCTTGCTGTAAAACAAATGACTGAGAAATCTTCCAGAATAGAGACGAGCTCTTTGTTTCCTGACCAGAGGCAGGAGAGGATGTGGGCTGAAAACCCCACAGGAAGGATGTAGCTTAGATCAAAGAGACTTGGCTTATCAAGGGGGGTCATGGGGGTAAGAGGGAACCCCAGGACAGAAAGGGGCTCTTCTAGTCCAAGCAATGAGACCCCGAGTCAGAGGAAGGGACAAAACAACCTCGGATTAATGGAATTCAAAGGTCCTGGTTCTTTCTTATCCTGGTTCTGCCACGATCCTTCCCCGTTCCTTCCCAGATGTCTCCATCATCTCGATCTCCTTCCCAAAGAGCTTCGGAGCAGAGACAAAGGTATTGTGTTCCATGGGAAGCCCAGGCGTGGAACTATGGGACCTCTCATTCTTGTTGCTCCTGTCCCTGATTTATCAAAGTGGTTGGTGATGAGATGTCAGGGCTACAGCACTAAAGGAAGATAATTTTTCCAGATGGTGAAACTGAGGCAGAAGAATCACTCTCTGCAAGTCAGTGAGGCTGGAAAGTGTCTAAAGGCAGTCCCTCTCACCCAGGCTTTGTCCTTCATTCTGAGCGGTGGTTCTGCCATCATGGTACATACATCCCTGTCCTTGTGTCTCTGGAATAGAACACTCTGGGTAGGTTCCACCAGTGAGAAAAATACAGAAAGACTCACATGAACTGATGCTGAGTGAAGTGAGCAGAACCAGGATAACGATGTACACAGTAACAGTGGCATTGTGTGACGATCGACTGAAAACCTGGCTATGTCGATCAAGACAATTCCAAAAGACTCATTGGGAAAACTACAATCCACCTTCAGAGAGAACGGATGGAACCTGATAGAGATTGAGGCATATCGTTTTTCACTTTCTTTATTTTTCTTCCTTTCCCCCCCCCCCAACATGGCTAATATGGAAATACATTTTGCATAATTTCAGTTGTACAATGGTTATCATATTTTTTTGCCTTCTCAATGAGTGGGGGAGGGACTGGAGAGAGGGATGAATTTGGAAATTAAAATGAAAAAAAGAATGTTTAAAAATATTAAAAAAAAAAAACAACAACCAAACTGCTCCAAGGGGCAAAAAAAGTCCACATTACAAGTTTTTAAAATTGCACAACCAACAAAACAAGAATCAGACCCTGATTTGTAGGAATTGCCCAATCTCCAAGGTGGAAATACACTGAAAATTTAGCAGCCGGCTCTCATGAGCCGATAGCACCCTCATGGGGCATTTCCTTTCTGATCCCCACTCCCATCTCTTTTCAGGGGTTCCATATGCCTGAAAGCAGATGAATCTCCTTTCCCCCAGGAGCCTCTTTCCAGGACCTGGGCTGAAGTGGGGTCTTAGAGGAATTGAAATGATTAATCAGCACTTGGAGAGAGAACACAGAGGAAAGGAAACTCATTCTCAATCACCTTGACCTAGGTGCTTCTGAAGTCTGATATGCTCTTATACCCACAGTGCTTTGTGGAAGCCCAGACAGTGCAACAATAGTGATATTCAGCCTCCTTCCTCCATTCAGGTCTTGGATGAAAAGGGAGCCATTCTGCTCTTCAGGCTTCTAGTTGAGGAAGATCTGGGCCTAGAAAAATGAGTGGGAGGGGGAGCTGGAGTCGTAGGTTATGTGACCATTTGGCATTACTGTATCCAGGGAATCCTCATATTGGGAATCCTCATATTGGGTTTCTGGTTCAATTCCCAGGAGAAGGAGAATTTAAAGAACAATATATGTTAAATCCAATATATGGATATATATTCATACAGTTATCTTGCTACACAAGAAAAATCGGGTCAAAAAGGAAAAAAACTAGAAAGAAAACAAACTGCAAGCAAACATTTAGCATATATTTAACGTGCATTGGACTACCTGCCATCTAGGGGAGGGATGAGGGGAAGGAGGGGATGATTTGGAACAGAGGCTGAAGGTCATTGCCATTTCCTCTCAAGGCCTCTCAAGGTGTACCTAGCTATCTTCAGGAGCGACTCTTCAGGGGTTAGCCCAACAGGATATCTGCCATCCAGGCACTTACAGAGATTAGCTTCCCAGTGGGCGTTGTTCAAGGGGCTAAAGAATGGCCTAAAGAAGTCCTGCTTGAGGGTGAAGATGGGAAAACCCATCACTAAGGTTACAGTCACCTAGGTGATCTCCTCACTTACCTTTCTCTTCAAGCAGGTGGCCTTCCTCACATCCTCATTATTTTCTCATATCCCACCTCTGCAGGAGGCCTTCCCTGGCTCCCCAAATCCCCTCTGAGACGACTTTTCACTTATACAGAATACATGGTTTTTAAAATGTCATCAATATCTCTTGCTTTTCCATGGCTTATATCTCCCCCTGTGTCCCTCCATCCTCCCGGAGAGTCGTCCCTCGCAACAGCCAACGTGTGACATCTCGGAACATTTTTTTAATAAGTGCATTTCAATATCATTGATTTTCTATTTGATCCTATGTATGTATTTTATACATTTTAAAACATGGTTTGGAGAAAGGGTCCCTAGGTTTCCCCAGAAGGGTACTCCCCCCCAAAAAAGCTAAGAACTGCTATCTTATTGCAAAAATTTTGTATCTTTTACATATTATTTTCCCATTTTGTTCCCCTGCCTCCTTAGCCCCCATTAATCAAACCACAAACATTACTTTATGCCAGATGGGGCATCTAGGTGGCACAGTGCACAGAGTGCCAGGGGCGAGGGCAGCATGATTCGTCTCCCTGTTTGCCTCAGTTTCCCCATCTGTAAACTGAACTGGAGAAGGAAATGGCAAACTGCTCTAGTATTTCTGCCAAGGAAACCACAGATTGGGGCACAAAGAGTCAGACACAACTGAAAATGGACAGAACCACGAGGAGGTGCTGAGCTCAGTGTGAACTCCTTTGAGTCACAGACCCTTTGTGCCTTTTTTCATATCTCAAGCACTTAGCATTGTGGCTGGTCCACACTAAGCACTTAATAAATGCTTGTGCACGGACTTACAGATATTTCTTGCAATAGGATGGCCAAGAAACACCCCCAGATTGTTGGGCTGAAAAAAAGCTCCAATTCCCAGAGATGAAGGGGCTGCATTTCCTCCTGTGGGGGGATTGGACCCAGGTATCATCCTGGGAGTGCTCTCCAAGAGCCCCAGCAGGACCACAAGCCGTTGCGGGTCACAAGAGAAGTCTGAGGGCTGCTGGACCCCTGACCCAAGTCTGCGGCCGATAACTCGCCCACCAGTCGGATGTTGGGTCCTGAGAACACCCTCCACCTTCTGGCTTGCCAGCTTCCTTTAAATCCTGCCTTTTATAGAAAGCCTTCTCTAATTGCTTTTAATTCCCTGCTTTTCCTTGCTTAATGATTTCCTGTTTATCCCAAAGAGCTGTTGTGTATATGTCTGTTTGCCTGCTGTTTCCCTTTAGGTTGTAAGCTTTTTGAGAGCAGGAAGTCTTTTTGCTCTTTCTGCATCCTCAGCACTCACTGCAGTGCCTGGTATACAACAGGTGCTTAATAACTACTTTTAATGGATTTATTACTTAAAGAACGATTGAGCTCGCCCATTCACAAGCCCCAGCCAAGGTAGGTGGGCGATCATTCCCAGGTGGTGACCGGGGACCCATCCCAGCGCAGCAAGGATGAAGGGAGAGAAGGGCAGAGCAAATGCCATGAGAAATCTGGGAGGAGGGCAGTGAGTATTTATTAGGCGCCTATTGTATGCCGGGCATCATGCTAAGCTCTTCACAATATTTTCCCATTTGAGGGTCACATCCCTGTAGGTGGGTGCCTTGGTTACAAGCTGCCTCATTTTACAGTTGAGAAAACTGAGGCAGAGATGAGGTGCTCCCAGTGTCACCCAGCTAAGTGTCTAAAGCAGGACTTGAACTCAGCTCTTTAGTGATGCGATGGGAGGAGATGATACCAGAACCAGGGCTAGGGAAAGGCCCGGGTCGAGGCTCTAGTTAGTGCTTAGTGGACGCACTGAGGGCGGAGGCAGATCCTGGCCCCAGCTGTTATTGGGCCTTTGGGAATGGCCGCCAAGAAGGTACTCTTCAGATCTCAGACTCTGGGGTTCCCAGTCACAGCTGGAGCGGAATTCAGAAGCAATTTGTGAGCACGGAGAGCGCTCCCAGGACAGCAGGAGCTCGTTCCATCAGCCTTCAGTCATCTCCAAGTCCTCTGGCCCCACGGGGGCTTCTCGTGGCAGACGCTGGAGGGGTGGCCGCGTCCCTCCCCAGCTCTTTCACAGATGAGGAAACTGAGGCTGAGGCAGACCTAGGATCACCAGCTAGGAAGGGTCTGAGCTCGGGAAGATGAGGGGCCTCCGTGTCTGGCACCCCAGCAGCCCTAAGATGGCCGGGAGCCCCAGGGAACCCCTCCACTGCTAACTGACACGGGAGCTTCTGTGGGAAATATGCGAGGCAAGAGAAGGGGTCACTCAGCTCCCAACAGTGGGCAGGGCACTCGCATCACCTCATTTGGGCCCAACTATAACCCTACAGGGTAAGTGCCTTTATTGTCCCCATTTTATAGATGAGGAAACTGAGGCTGGCAGAAGTATAGTGGCAAACCCAGGTCACCTTTAAAATTAAAAAATAATTTTTAAATAAAGACCCGGCTCCTGACCCAGCTCCTGCCAATGCATTTTATTTTCTCTCTGAGTTAAGTGGCCCTTCCCGGTCAGCTTCCTCAGCCTCTCCTCCCCAGCCAGGCCCAATCTATTCCTCCAGTGCGATTTGTGGGTGGTGCCCCATGAGCCTGGAAACAGGGAACAGGGGAAGGGGAGGGGGGAGAGAGAGAAGGAAGGAGGGAGAGAGAGAGGAAGGAAGAGAGAAAAGGAAAGAGTGAGGGTAGGAGAGACAGAGATAGAGATAAAGAGACAGAGAGAAAGAGCAGAGAGAGGTGAGATTGGGAAAGACAGAGAGAGAGAGGGAAGGAGGCAGACAGAGACAGGAAGGAAGAGGGAGAGGGAAGGAGGGATGGAAAGAAGGAGGGAGAGAAGGAGAGACAGAAAGAGAAAAAGACAAAAAGAGATTGAGAGAGAGAGAGAGAGAATTGGAGAGAAAAGAGAGAGACACAGAGAGAGGAAGAGAGAGAAGAAGGGAGGGAGAAGAAGGAAGAGAGAGAGGGAAGGAGACAGAGAGAGAGTTCCCCAATCGGGAGCTCTGGTTGGTTCCATGGGCTGAGAGGGGGCCACGGGCTGTGAGTAACACGGAGAGGGAGCCCTGCCCTCCAGACTCACATTTAGGGAGAGGTTGGGGCCTCTGCGGTCTGAGGACACACTTGCCTTTGGGCCTTGGGGCGGGTGCCGGGCTCAGCTGCCCGGGCTTGATGAAAGACTGGGGACAATGACAGCCCGGCTTCCTGAATTGGGGCCTGCCAGGATTCTGGCCTGCTCCTGCCAACTGGTCCCCTGGCATTCACCCCCTACCCCCCACCGCTTCCCCCTGGAGCTCACTTCCACAGCACAAACGTGGCTTTTGGAATTTTGCCCAGGGATACCTGCCAGGGCAGGCTGCGCCACTGCCCAAGTTAATCAGCTGCCCGGGGCCTGACGTCTCTGCGGCACCTCCCCGTCCTGTCAGCCCAAGGTGCAGCCCGTCAGAACGCCCCCAGAGAGGAGGGTGAAGGGGGGCTGCTGGGGAAGGGGCAGTGCCAGGGAGGGGGTCAACTCCCTGGGAGCCGCTGAGGGGCCGAGCCAAGCAGCCAGGAACCTTTATGCTAATTGTGAAGCGAGCTGTGCGGCTCTGATCCCCAGAATCAATTAGCCAGCCTGCAGCCCCAGAACCCTGGCTCCCAGCCAGACCTGGGGAAGCAGGATGGACTCTGCTCCCTTAAAGTCCCCTTGGGAAGGGGCCATGGACTCTACCCTCTTAAAGTCTCCTTGCCTTGAAACTAGGCATTGACTCACATTTAACACCGTACACCAAGATAAGGTCAAAATGGGTTCATGACCTAGGCATAAAGAGCGAGATTATAAATAAATTGGAAGAGCATAGGATAGTTTACCTCTCAGACCTGTGGAAGAGGAAGGAATTTGTGACCAAAGAAGAACTAGAGATCACTATTGACTACAAAATAGAAAATTTTGATTATATCAAGTTGAAAAGTTTTTGTACAAACAAAACTAATGCAGACAAGATTAGAAAGGAAACAATAAACTGGGAAAACATGTAAAAGGTTCTGATAAAGGCCTCATTTCCAAAATATATAGAGAATTGACTCTAATTTATAAGAAATCAAGCCATTCTCTGATTGATAAATGGTCAAAGGATATGAACAGACAATTCTCAGACAAAAAAATTGAAACTATTTCTAGCCATATGAAAAGATGCTCCAAGTCATTATTAATCAGAGAAATGCAAATTAAGACAACTCTGAGATACCACTACACACCTGTCCAATTGGCTAGGATGACAGGAAAGATAATGCAGAATGTTGGAGGGGATGTGGGAAAACTGGGACACTGATACATTGTTGGTGGAGTTGTGAATACATCCAACCATTCTGGAGAGCAATCTGAAACTTTGCTCAAAAAGCTATCAAACTGTGCATATCCTTTGATCCAGCAGTGCTACTACTGGGCTTATGGCCTAAAGAAATTTTAAAGAAGGGAAAGGGCCCTGTATGTGCCAAAATGTTTGTGGCAGCCCTGTTTGTAGTGGCCAGAAGCTGGAAACTGAGTGGATGCCCATCAATTGGAGAATGTTTGGGTAAACTGTGGTATATGAATGTTATGGAATATTATTGTTCTGTAAGAAATGACCAGCAGGACAAATACAGAGAGGATTGGCAAGACTTACATGAACTGATGCTGAGTGAAATGAACAGACTCAGGAGATCATTATATACTTCAACAACGATACTGTGACTCTAATTTATAAGAAATCAAGCCATTCTCTGATTGATAAATGGTCAAAGGATATGAACAGACAATTCTCAGACAAAAAAATTGAAACTATTTCTAGCCATATGAAAAGATGCTCCAAGTCATTATTAATCAGAGAAATGCAAATTAAGACAACTCTGAGATACCACTACACACCTGTCCAATTGGCTAGGATGACAGGAAAGATAATGCAGAATGTTGGAGGGGATGTGGGAAAACTGGGACACTGATACATTGTTGGTGGAGTTGTGAATACATCCAACCATTCTGGAGAGCAATCTGAAACTTTGCTCAAAAAGCTATCAAACTGTGCATATCCTTTGATCCAGCAGTGCTACTACTGGGCTTATGGCCTAAAGAAATTTTAAAGAAGGGAAAGGGCCCTGTATGTGCCAAAATGTTTGTGGCAGCCCTGTTTGTAGTGGCCAGAAGCTGGAAACTGAGTGGATGCCCATCAATTGGAGAATGTTTGGGTAAACTGTGGTATATGAATGTTATGGAATATTATTGTTCTGTAAGAAATGACCAGCAGGACAAATACAGAGAGGATTGGCAAGACTTACATGAACTGATGCTGAGTGAAATGAACAGACTCAGGAGATCATTATATACTTCAACAACGATACTGTATGAGAATGTATTGTGATGGAAGTGAATTTCTTTGACAAAGAGAAGATCTAACGTGGTTTCAATTGATCAATGATGGACAGAAACAGCTACACCCAAAGAAAGAACACTGAGAAATGAATGTAAACTGTTTGCATTTTTGTTCTTCTTCCGGGGTTATTTCTACCTTCTGAATCCAATTCTTCCCGTGCAACAAGAGAACTCTTTGGTCCTGCACACATATATTGTATCTAAGATATACTATAACATATCTAACATGTATAAGATTGCCTAAGGGGAGGGGGTGGAGGAAGGGAGGGGAAAAATCGGAACAGAAGTGAGTGCAAGGGATAATATTGTAAAAAAAATTACCCAGGCATGGGCCCTGTCAATAAAAAGTTATAATTAAAAAAAAATCTCCTTGCCTTTCTGATCTTGAGTCCCTCATTTACGTTTCCCCACATTTCCTACAAATTCCTCATTCTGTGAATCAGCCAGATGTCTTTCCATTTGCCCAATATTCCCAAGAATAAGAATATATATACATATGAATAAATATCCAAAGAAAAACAAAGTGATGGTCACACAGCTGCATTCTTCTTTCCCAGATTTAATTAAATTATTTCCCCTTGACTAATAAGTATTTATTTCCTTTTAAAATCAAATTAAATTTTTGCAATGAATCAAAAACCATTTTCTGTCTCCTATGTCCAGTCTAATCAAATCCAATAAACATTCATTAAGCATCTGCTCTATTCCAGGCACTGTGCTAAGTGCTGGGGATACAATTAATTTCCTTCAAGGAGCTCCCAATCTAATGAGCCCATATTCCTATCTCTCATTGAGAAAGGAAAACAAAACCCTTGTTTAAAAAACTCCACAGCCATTGGCCACATCCAAAAACATCGGTTTCAGTTTGCATCCTGAATCCATCCCATCTCTATCAGGGGGAGCACTCAGTCAAGGGTCATCAGTCTTCTGGAATCACCATGGGTCTTTAGGTGGATCAGAGGACTTAAGACTTCAAACTTGTGTCTTCACAATGAATTTAATTGTCTTCTCCCTCCTACTTGTATCCACCCCAAACTGAATAATTTTTAATAATGAAGAAGAAAAAGAAAACCTTCATAACAAACACGTGTATTCAAACAAAAGAAATCCTTCTACTGGCCATATCCAAAAATGTAGGTTTCCTTCTGCATTACCCATCCAGATCTCGGATCCTTTAGGTCTGGGGTTCAGTGCTGCATTGTGGATCAGACTTGGAAATTGCATAGTTGATCAGGCTGGTCTGATTAACCTGATGGAGAGGAAAGTGGATCCCATCACCTAACCTTGGCCATAGGGGAGGAGTCCTTTCCCCATCTCAAAGACTTGTAGCCATCTTCACATCTGCCCAATGCTCTCAAGGTAATCAAGATTTCCTCTTTTCTTAAAAATTATTTTTTTTGACAGGATCTCGGCTTCCTCCACAAAGCCAAGACCCAGGTAAGCAGAACAATCCCCTATTGTATGGGGACTACAGAATGGAGACCAGGACTTCAGAGGCAGGGAACAAGGTGTGATTGGTTACAAGAGCACGACATCACGAATGGAAAAATCAATACCTTTAGTTACAGAGCTGATACAGTGATCCATGATAATTCCAAAAGTCTCGGGATGAAAATGTATTCTGCATTTCCAGAGAGAGAGAACTGGTGGACTCAGTGCAGATTGAAGTTTTTTGTTTTTTTTTCTCCCAACATGGCTAATGGAGCACTGATTTTCCCGAGTTCAAATCCAGCCTTGGACACTTCCTAGCTGTATGACGCCGAGCAATTAATTTAATCCTGTTGGCCTCAGTTTTTTCATCTGTAAAATGGGCTGGGGGAAGGAAATGGCAAAGCACCCCAGTATCTTTCCAAGAAAACCCTAAATTGGGACGCCATTTAAAAAACAACTGAATAAGAACAAATATGGAAATGTGCTTTACATCCCACATATATAATGAATATCATAATGCTTGCTTTTAAATAGGGGAAAACAGGGCTTGATAGAGAGAATTTGGAATTGAAATGCTTAAAAATGAATGTTAAAAATAGCTTTTAAAGGAGGGTGGGACAGATATAATATTTTCTGCAGTCTAAAACCTTTTTTAGCACATCACCATTTAGTCAATAAGTATTCATTAAGTGCCTACTCTTTGTGCTAAATTCTCTTGTACAAAGAGAGGCAAAAGCCAGTCCCGGTTCCCATGTAAACAGCTAGGGACAGGTAGATGCAGGATAAATAAGCTCTAGTCAGAGGGAGCTTTTCCCTTTAGGAATGTGTAGGACAAAGGCTCTTCTTAGGGAATGAATAAAAAATAAGTCTCCTCTCTAGAATATTGCCTTCCTTACTCAAAACGATTGGGCTATTGATCCGTGTAAGGGGCAGTCTTCTCTTCTTTACCCCCTGGAGGGATTAGCCTAAAACCTAGGCGAGGGAAGCCCCTCTATTCCATTCACAAGGAAGAGGCTTTTTCTTTTATTCAGAAGAGATTTAGCCTTCCCTATTCAGAAGAAATCCCTGATGTGGGGATCTCTGGGAGGCTCATTCTTTGAGGGGAGTGATGCAGGAAGAAACAGGATAGTAATTTTGTTACTCAGCTATTCCAGAATGTTAATCCCCCAAACTATATTTTACCACATTAAAATCTTTTTCTTGTCCAATATTCCTGTAAATGTTCCCTTAAATCATCTTGGGGTAAAGAATGTTGGAGGGCATGGGGGAATGTGGCCAGTTTGGGCATCTCTCTCTAAACCAGGTTTGGATGTTAGAAATTAATGTTATATTAAATAAAATGGTTTCCATAATCACACTTCACTTGTGCCTAAAACTCAGTATACAGTTCTGATATTTTTAAATTTGATAAACAGAAATACAACATCTGAAATTCAGCTCAAACTGATAGTCTGTACCCATTAGGCTACATGATCTCCTCTATATGAAAGCAGTAAGAAACAAAAGATACGCTGGTGTTTAAGCTCTGGACAATCTAGTCTTTAACCCTGCTCATACACTGTCCCTTCAGGAAATAGGATTTTCTCTATGGATACATGATATGGCTGTGTCAGCTAAAGGAAGATCTAGATTTTCTATAGAATAACAAGGAATGAACCAGTTAGTGTTGTGTTCCAGGCTCAGCTTTATCAAATGCTTGTGGTGATGCTTCTGTTATTCTTGCCTTTCCCCCAGCATGTGCCAGTGGCTCAGATTAGGACTGTAGCTTCTGAGCAGTGTGACATTTGCTCATGGAGACAGGCATTTTTTTTCCTTTTCTAAATTAAAAGTATTTTATTTTTCCAAAAATTATGCAAATATAGGTTTAACATTCACCCTGGCAAAACCTTATGTTCCACATTTTCTCCTCCCTTCTCCCCACTCCCTCCCTTAAACAGCATATAGATTAATATGTTCAAGTCTTCTAACCATATTTCCATAATCATCTCGCTGCCCAAGAAAAAAATCAGATCAAAAGGGGGGGGAAAAAGAGCAAATAACAACAACGAAAGGTGAAAATATTATACTTTTATCCACATTCAGTTTCCATAGTTCTTTCTGGATGCTGATGGCTCTTTCCATCCCAAGTCTGTTGGAACTGCTTTTAATCACCTCATTGTTGAAAAGAGCCAAGTCCATCACAGTTGATCATCACATAATCTTGTTGCTGTATACAATGTTTTCTTGGTTCAGTTCATTTCACTCAGCATCAGTTCATGTAAGTCTTTCCAGGCTTTTCTGAAATCCGTCTGCTGGTCATTAAAAGATGCTTTTTTATTTTTATTTTTTTTATAGTCCCCCACTTCTTCTTCTTCTTCTTCTTTTTTTTAATAGCTTTTTCTTTACAAAGCATGTGCATGGGTAATTTTTCGGCGCTGACCCTTGCAAAACCTTCTATTCCAACTTTTCCCCTCCTTCCCCCCACACCCTCCCCTAGATGGCAGGTAGTCCCATACATGTTAAATATGTTAAAGTATATGTTAAATCCAATATATGTATACATATTTATATAGTTATCTTGATGCACAAGAAAAATCAGATTTAGAAAAAAGATAAAAATAACCTGATAAGGAAAACAAAAACGCAAGCAAACTGTAACAGAAAGAGTGGAAATGCTATGATGTGGTCCACACTCATTTCCCATAGTTCTTTCTCTGGGTGTAGCTGGTTCTGTTCATCACTGAACAATTGGAACTGATTTGGATCCTCTTATTGTTGAAGAGAGCCACGTCCATCAGGATTGACCATCGTATAGTATTGTTGAAGTATATACTGATCTCCTGGTTCTGCTCATTTCACTTAGCCCAAGATGCACTTTTAGATGAGAATAAAGTGAACCAGCCCATTGGATCCTTGCAAGGGTATCACAGAAACACTGAATTTTGGAGCTGGAAGGGACCGCGTTGGCCATCTCGGCCAAAACATGCTCGAAAAGGAACCTCCCTTACAATAATCACCCGACATCAGGTCAATTGTCTTTGCTAGCAAACTTCTGATGAAGTGAGCCCATCACCTGTTGTGATAGCACACCCCATTTGCAAATGAGAGAAATTAATAGCCAATTATTAAAATTGGGGGGGGGGAACCGAAACTTTTTTCGTTTTATTTCCTCATCCGAAGGCCAATCTCTCAAGGTCAAGACTGATGGAAGAGAGGATGAACATTATCCTCATTCTAGGTATTGTTACTTCACCCAGCTAGATCAGACTTCTGATCTAAAATGAATTTTTGCTCTTTGCCGCTCAAACTAATTCGGGTGAAGAGAGATTCTTATCTAGGTTGCATAAGGCTGTGGGTGGTCCCGATGTAGAGATAGAGGGCAGTCTCTCATTAAAATAGGAGCACCTATCATTAATTGTTAATCAATCAGACTTGATTGCTTCTCTCAAGAACACCCACCCTTCTAAGGGAATGAAAATGTGAGTTTACTGCCATGAGTTGTCTTTGATCCAAGAGAGATGGCCAAATAACCATTCCTTTTGTTAATAAAATGCTAGCATTATTAATAAAAAGATTAATTACCCAGAAGCTATATCCCTTGAACTTTTAAAATGTCACACAGAGGACCAGACGTATGAAGAATATACTGGAGAGAGGAGAGGCTAGAAGCCAAGAGCCCAATTAGGATGCTCTTACAAAAGATGAGGAGAGCCTGGTAGTATCGGTGACCAGGAGCAGGTATATATGATGTGTATTGTGGAAACAAAATACACAAGTCTTTGATTTGATATCAATTGGATATGAATGGGCAAGGGTGAAGGAAGATCTTTTTCAGTTTACAAACTGGGGGGATTCAAAGGATTGAAACAGAATGAAGAAGATCTGAATTTAAAACCGGCCTCAGATCTCACCCCCCAGACAAGTAACTTAATCTCTTTCAGCCTTAATTTTCTCAACCATAAAATGGGAGTCATAATAACACCTACCTCTCAGGTTATTGGGAGAATCAAATGAGATAATAATGTGCAAAATTCTTCACACACATTGAAGTGCTATATGAATCAGAGCTTTCAATCAATCAGTAAACATTTATTAAGTATCTACATGCTGTGTTAAGTGCTAGGGGGTATAGAATTGGCAGTCTAATTGGGAAGAAAGGCGCAAACAAATATATGCAAGGCAAGTTCCATACAGGATAAATAGGAGATAATTAACAGAGGAAAGGCAATAGAAATCAGGGAAGTCGGGGAAAGCTTCCAGCTATCATTATCTTGTGTCTTCAACAGAAAGAAAGGAAATTAGGAGCAGCAGGTGGGAGTGCTGGTTTGGAGTTGTTGGGTCCGAGATGTCTACAGAAAATCTGCTTTGGAATCTTCATGAGACAAGACCGGGAGAGCCCAAAGCTGGAGTCCCAAAGACTGGGAG